>NC_045602.1:112387153-112699767 GCF_009762305.2 Zalophus californianus
GGACTCCTCCAACACAAGGGTTAGAAACCCTATCCTAAGGAATAGATTGACTCACATGCCAGGAAGTCTAGGAGTGGATTCAGGCACGGTTAGATCCCGGGGCTCACATGGTGTCCCTCTTCACCTCTCAGCCCTGCATCCACCATGTTGACTTTACTCTCAATCAGGTTTTCTCCTGACAGGTGGCTCCAGCAGCCCTGGGCTCAGGTCCTCCCAGCTGAGCATCCCTAAGACAGAGAGGTCCTCTGTCCCTGCGATCCCAGCAAAGGCATGATTTTCTCCAGCTGGGACTGGTCCTCCTGTTCGCACCTCTGCACTTATCACTGTGTGTCTGATTGACCAGACCTGGGCCACCTGATCACACCTGGAACGGGGGTGGGGTCAGTCCCACCCAAGTCACATGGACTGGCTGTTTCTAGGCGCCATTTCCAGACTGGCAATCACTGTTCCTCCTTCCATCTCTCTGACTCCCGTTTCCCTTCTCTCCATCTCTGTCCCCTCTCCCAGCCTCCGTGCCCCCAAGGCCTGGCCCCAGGCTCCAGCTCACCTCGGGGTTGCCCCAAACTATCAAGGACACAGCTGTGGCCTGTCCAGGGATGTCAGACCCTGGTTCGCTGTCCTGGCTGTGTCCCTGGAGCAGAATCCCTCGTCCTCTCTGACTGAGCCTCTGTTTCCCATCCGTGCAATCAGGACAGAGCAGCTGCTGACCTCTATAAGCCCCCTGACGGCGAGGCTGAGCCACAGCGGCTGCAGACAAGACCAGCAGAAGGACTCCAGGCAGCACAAGGCCCCTGTGGGGGCATGGCTGGTGTGGCCTTGGCCCTGGCTGGATCTCCTCGAGGTCCCTACGCATAGGATCTGGCTTCTGGGATACCTGACTCCGCAGGTTCCTAAGCAGAATCCTAGTCACCGCTCCCTACACCAGACCGGCATTCTCCCAATTGTAGTGATGAAGAAGTTAGAGCTCAGAGAGGAAAAGGGTTTCATCCAAGGCAGCACAGCCAATCACCACCTCCAGTGCACTGGCATCTATGAGCTGCCTCCCTTGTGCAGGCCTTTCTGGGGCATCTTGGCACCAACCACAAAAATACTGGAGTACGGTCCCCTCTACTTATTTTAAGGACTGAAGGAAATTTCTGGAAAGGTCTCCAAGACCAGTCTGCCTTTACCACTGGCACCTGATCACATTGTTCCTAAGGTCTCTGCGTGTCCCCGGCAGAAGCAGTTTCCACAATGAGGGAGAAAGTCACTGTGCACACTCCAGAGCCATGGCCGAGGTCAAAGGTGGCCCTTTGCAGGGAGTAGGGGACCAGCCAGCATCAGAATGGTCTTGCTGGCTGGGGGGGATTTGACCCCATTTTTCAGATTTCCCTCCCCCTCAGTGTCTGTGGGAGCCTTCACCTCTCCCATTTAAAGATGCTTCCAAAAGCTAACAGCGTTGCCTTGGCAACAGCAGCAGCCTCATCTTCCAATGGGGCAGCACTTCAGAGAATGGAGTCTGGTCCAGGCCGTGTCCAGCATAAGTGTGTTACTTTCTTGTGTTAGATGAACGTGGGGCTGCGCAGCAGAGGTTCTCGTGTGTCCGGAGGTCAGGGAAGTCCAATACCCTTTAGCACCTGACACGTTCCTGCCCTACCCCGTGAGGACTCTCAGAGCCTCCCTTTCCCTGTCTGCACGCTGGGGAGCCTGGGGGCTGGTCCACAGGGAAATTAGGCGGACCTGGAACATTCACTCATGCAGTCATTCATGCATGCATGCATTTGTTCACATAGCAAGTATGTGTTGAGGATCTGCCTGGGTCAAGGCCAGGCTGGGTGATGGGAATAGAGCAAATAAGACAGTCTTATGCTCACAGAACGCAGGCTAGAGAGAGAGGCTGGCCCAAATCAGAATTTTTTTTTTAGTTTGTAAAACTAAATTGACAAATTAATATATTTCAAATAAAGAAAGCAACCAGGAGGTAGAGACTGATTACAGAGGGTCCAACTTCAGGTGATCAGGGGAAGCCCTCTCTGAAGAGGTAATACCTAAATGGGGGACTGATACAGTGAGAAAGAGGCAGCCAGGGAAGGGTAGGTTCAGTAGGTGGAACAGCAGCTACAAGGGGACCAGTATGGCTGCAGCCATCGTGAGCAAGGGGGAGAGGGGTTGGGACAGTGTGCCTGCCCAGCACCTACATCAGAGATCACTCCCCATCCCAATGCCTGCCAGGACTGAATCCAGCCACCACTCCGCCCGAGTCATTGTGCAGCAGAGGCAAATTTCTACCCCTCTCTGGACCTCAGTTTCTCTGTAAAATACAGGAGAGGGAGCACCTCTGTCTGAAAGTCATCCACATCCTGTTATTGTATAAAACTGAGTCAAGGGCTTTATTGTGTGCACTGCCCTGCACTCGGTGCCAATGGGGGAGTCAGAAGGAAGAAGAGAAAGTAAGGGACTTGCCCTCAGGCTGAATGGGAAGTTGGGAGTATCTCCGCCACGGGATCAACCAGGAGGGCTTGGGTGGGAACACGGGGTGCTGTCTGCCTCCTCTGTGCTAGTCTACACACACTAACTCTGAATCCTAATGGGTTCTAGTATTACCCCATTTTACAAATGTGGAAACAGAGGCTCAGAGAAGTCAAGTGCCTTGCCTACAGTCACACAGTGACTTAGGGTACAAGCTAAGCTGCTGTAGCAAGAGAACCCTCAAATTCAGTGAGTTAAATATTTTTCTTCCCTGTAAGTCTGGAGCTGAGCAGTCCAAGGCTGGTGGGCACCTCTGCCATCCTCAACCACAGCTTCCCTCTCTGGCCCGGGCAGTTGCTTTGGGGGCTCACCGCCCCCAAATCTTTTCTTAGTAGGACTTAGCTTTCTTCCTTGTCGACCTCCTTGACGTGCTCCAGTGGCCTGGGCAGGGGAGGGACAGTGACAGGCCACTTTAATCTGGGGAGACTGGAAACCTCCTGGATGGCCGAGGTCTCTTCCCTCCGCCTCCACCTGCCCGTTGGTGTCTGGGACAGTCGTCAGGACCACAGCTATCCAGGTCTGGCTGTGTCCACAAATCAGAAGAGTGGACCAACCCTTTCCCTCTCTGGACCCCACTCTCCTCATCTGTAAAAAGGGAGTGAGCAGCCCAGCTCTGCTTGCTTCACAGAGTTGCCATGAGATTCAAATAAGATGGTCCCTTCCTTCATCTGTGAAGCAACTGTGCTAGGCACTGGGCACATGACCATGAACAAGACAGACCAACACTTGCCCTCAGGTGCTTGTAGTCTGGGGTGGGTAGAAAGAGACAGAAATTCAATACAAATTAACCAAACCACCTAAAGTACAATGAATGTGAGAGGGGAAATATATGGTGCTATTGGAGCAAGGGTGCCAACTAGTTAGGGAAGGCATCCTTCTAGGATGAGGAGGAGTTGGGTGAAGAGGAAAAAGAGGGTTCCAGGCAGAGGTGACTGCACATGCAAAGGCCCTGGGGCTGGCCCAGAGGAAAGCTTCAGAGCATTCGGGAAGGGGAAGAAGCCAGAGGTCTGGTAAGGGACTGAGGTAGGCAGGCCCTGGTGGGCCAGACTGAAAAGAGGACACAGAAGATAACAGTCTAAACAGCAGGAAGCCAGCGCTGTGGTGTCGCCCAGAGCCTACAGGCTTCCCCGTCCTCCAGTGTTAGTGTGTGACCGTGAGCAAGTTGCTTTCCCCCCTCAGAACCTGAGTTTTCACTCCCAGTGAAATCGAGATCATGATACCTATCATGCCAAGGCGTTTGAAGTTTAGAGAAAATCTATCTACTGTCCGTGAATGACTTGTCCCAACACAAAAGACCACTCCATAAATGATGTCCTATTCTCAATGCAGCCTGTGGCATTTACAGGCTTTCCCGTTATTTCTTGAACATTTGTCACTGCTAAAGCTCACTAGCGGACAAGTGGGGCTGACCCCAAACGTTTGGGGGAAACTTTTAAACTGATAGAAGCCAAGCCATGCCTTTGTTCTTTTCTTGTCATTTGAGAAAGGGCCCCAGGGTTACACAGGAACCTAGTTTGAGAACGATAACCCAACAGAAACGTAAAAGAGCATCTAACACCCCTGACATCTGTGCAACAGGTTTGGATGAGTATAACAGAAGCCGAGGAGTATAGAACGTATTAGCCCCCAACTGGAAACGCCAATAGGAAAATGGGTAAATAGTGGTATATTCATACATGGAAGGGAGTATTCACTGGGAAGGGCACTAGGGCAGTTTGAGGGAATGAGGACTGTTTCTTGACCCATGTGAAGGTTACACACACATGTTCAGTTTGTGAGAATTCACCAGTCTGTGCCTTTGTGTGTGCATTTTTGTCTCTGTATGTTTCTCTATATGTACTTAGGTATGTTGGGAGGGGAGATTACACATCCACAAGTACACTGTAGACACAAAGCTATTTGGGGAGAAAATAAGAGTGTAGAGAGGAATTTGGCCACTGCTAACAAAATTACTTATGCATTTACCCTTTGACACAGTAATCCTCACTTCTAGGAATCTGTCCTAAATATACATAATACATGCACAAAGTTATTCATTGCAGCTTCATTTGTATTTACCAAAGATGGGAATCAATGCAAATGAATAAACTATGGTAATTTATTTCTGCATATCAAACTACACCAATCTCAGGGGCAGAAAAATAACAGCCGTGGACTTTATTTCGCTGAGGGATTCTGTAGGTCAAGAATCCAGACTGGGTATTGCAGGGAGGGCATGTCTCAATGCCATGACAGCTGAGCTTCAGCTGGAAGACCCAGATGGATGGAGGTGTCCGGAAGTTGGGATGAGGTTGGGGGAATGCTGGAAGAGGTGGGGATGGAATCATCTGGAGGCTTTGTTTCTGTCACCTGGGCTGGGATGACTCCGAGTTGGGGCTTGGGGAGGACTGCTGACTGGAGCATCCACATAGGCCCTTTCCCCCATGCCTTGGGCTTCCTCACAACATGGCGGCTGGATTCTGAGAGGAAGCATCCTGACAGCAAGCATTCCAAACAGGACCAGAACATAATTTGCAGGGCCCAGTGCAAAATGAAAATGTGGAGCCCATGGCTCAAACCTTAGGAAAATGTGTTTCTTCCTTTCTTCTACAATCTCTCTCTCTCAACTTGTCATGGTGTTTTTATTTATTTACTCAATGTTGTTCTAAAAATTTTTTTTATTTAAATTATTAGCATAAATTTTACCGTTCATCTTTATATTGTACAACGACAGTTTTGAATGCAGATGTGAGAGCATTTAACTCATAGGTGGAGTCACTGAAATTACAACATTATTATTTCAGAGCTCGTGTGTGTGTGTGTGTGTGTGTGTGTGTGTGTGTGTGTGTGTGTGTGTGTTTCATTCTTACCAAGACTGTGGAAATGCTGCACCAAACCAATGGATCACTTTTATTTCATTTCTTGATGTGCACACCTTCTATCAACACTCTACCTCCTGCATATCATGGGTCAAGAAGACTGAAAGGAAAGGGACCTAGGGGTGCCCTGTTCTCCCGTTCCTCTGTGGGTCATCATCCTCAGTGCAGGTGGTTGGCTAATACAAGGAAGACACATGGATAAGAAAGGATACAATCAGCTTCCTGGGTTGTCTGTGGTTTTCTGGAATGTTAGTGCCTCTTTTCTGCCACCAAAGGTACTTCTAGTTGGAACAGAAAGCCTGGCCTCTGTGGGCTGTACCCCTACTTACTGAATCTTAGACATCACAGGCTTACCTTGTACCCACTTGGAGTCCCTCCTAACGTCCACATGATGTGAACTCACTAGAATTCTACGCTCATGGGGCATTGTGAACACTTTATGTGAATGGTGAGCATTATATGTGAACAGTGGAGACTGTATGTGAACGGTGGAGACTGTATATGAACAGTGGGCACTGTATGGGAACGGTGGAAACTGTATGTGAACGGTGGGCACTGTATGTGAAAGGTGGGCATTGTATGTGATCGGTGGGCACTGTATGTGATCGGTGGGCACTGTATGTGATCAGTGGGCACTGTATGTGAACAGTGGACACTGTATGTGAACGGTGGGCACTGCATGTGAACAGTGGGCCTTGTGGGCACCGTATGTGAACGGTGGGCACTGTATGTGATCGGTGGGCACCTGTATGTGATCGGTAGGCACTGTATGTGATCGGTGGACACTGTATGTGAACAGTGGACACTCTTACTGCATGTTCTGCTCACATGCATCAGCCACTGTTCCATTGGACTTCACTTCCAATACACAAGTTCAAAGATAAAATTAAGAATTTCAAGATGTGGGGCTCCTGGTTGGCTCAGTTGTTAGGCATCTGCCTTCGGCTCAGGTCATGATCCCAGAGTCCTGGGATCGAGCCCTGCATCGGGCTCCCTGCTCAGCGGGAAGCCTGCTTCTCCCTCTCCCACTCCCCCTGCTTGTGTTCCCTCTCTCGCTGTCTCTCTCTCTGTCAAATAAATAAATAAAATCTTAAAAAAAAAAAAAGAATTTCAAGATGTGATAGCAGAGCACTAGACAATTAAACTGTTTTTAATTCTAATTGTTTTAAATACTCTGCCAAGCCCTTCTGAGCATGGGACCCTACATACAAGGTAAGCGTGTTATGGAAGCCGTGAACAGGCATCGCAAATACACATACAAATAGAGTGGCAGGGAACTGGTATGCATCTACCCTCCACATAGGCATGTGCTTCACTGTCCCATCAGACTTCACTTACAAAACACAAATTCAAAGATACACTCATTAAGGATTTCAAGACTGCAGCAGAGCATGAAAACAGGTGAACGACCCTTCTGAGCACAGGGCCCTGTCCCACTACATAGGTCGTACATCCACAAAGCCTGTCCTTGTTCCTAAGCCAAATGGAAGGTACATGGTGAGGAAGGTACATGGCCTTTTATGACCTGGATGCTAAATCACACTATAAAAGCATCACTTCCACCTATTCTAGTGGTCAAAGCACTCACAGAGCCCCAGCCCAGATTTGGGGAGTAGGTCCACAGACCCCACCTCTCAATGGGAAGAGTGCCAAAGAATATACAGCCTTTTAAACACACACACACACACACACACACACACACACACACACACACACACGCCCCACTTTGGCTGGCAATGTGCCCCTATAAAGGTCACACTTCCCAGACTTCTTTAATATTAAAGTAGATCCTGTGCCCAGGTTCTGGGCAATAACAGGTAAGAAGAAATGTCAAGTCAGGAAAACAGGAAAGCTGACCCACCAGAAGGTGGACCCCTTTGCCCTCCCCCTTTTCTTTTATCTGAAGTGCAGTTGTGATGGCTGGAGCACCAGCAGCTTGAACCATGAGGTGAGCTGATAGATAGATAGATAGATAGATAGATAGATAGATAGATAGATAGATGCTCCCACAAACTGGGCTGGAGGCAGAATGATGGAAGGAGCTGGGATTTCTTTTGACTGCAGAGCTGCTACACCAGCCCTGGACCACCATACACAGTGAGAAAGAGACTTTTATTGTCTTCAAGCCACTGCTGTTTGGGATTTAAAATCTTAAGCGATACACATTTTTCCCAGGGAATGTGGGAAGATGTGAGATCCCAAAAAAAGGCACCGAGAATGCTGCCTGGTGCTAACTCCACTGTGATTCTCCTACAAGAAAGGGTTTCTAGAGAAAGAATTTGTTTGTCATGACGATTCTGACCCTGCATCATGGCTGATGGAATCTTCTCAGAATTCAAATAAAATCAGGTCATTCTCATGCTTGAAATCCTTCTGTGGCTGCCCATGGCCCCCAGACTCCAGAGTAAAGAAGAGAACTCCAAGGGCAAGGGTGCGGAGCACCCAACACCCTGCTACCTTTCCAGCCTCATCTCCCACATTGCTTAGGACTAATGCTATTTTGCTTTCCAAGAAATGCCTACCTGTGCATGAGGACAAAGGAAAAGCAGCGTCTGGGGATAATGTCTGGTGTCTTGAACCAGGCCTCACCTGAAGCCAGCATCACGGCGGACTTTTCAGCTCCTTGAACCAATAGAAGGTCTGGTTTTGCTCAAGCATACCTGCAGCTTAGAGAAGCCCAAACTGCACAAAAGCACAGCTGTGAGGGGTTTCAGGAGTCAGCAGAGGATGCCAGGTGTCCAGTGTGGTCCTTCCCGGGCTTTGCAACGAAGCCATGCTGTGGTGATCTGTCCTGGACAACTATTCTCATCTTTTCTGAAAATCACAGGCTGGGGCATCCGGGTGGCTCAGTCAGTTAAGCATCTGACTCTTGGTTTCAGCTCAGGTCATGATCTCAGGGTCCTGATCTCAGGGTCATGAGATCAAGCCCTGAGTCAGACTCCCCCACTCAGTGTGGAGCCTGCTTGAGGTTCTCTCTCTGCCTTGCCCTCTGCCCCTCCCCCCACGGGCTCTCATTCTCTCTCCCAAATAAATAAATCTTAAAAAAAAAAAAAAAATCACAGGGGCGCCTGGGTGGCTCAGTCGTTAAGCATTTGCTTTCGGCTCAGATCACGATCCCAGGGTCTGGAGATCGAGCCCCGTGTCAGGCTCCCCGCTCGGCGGGAAGCCTGCTTCTCCCTCTCCCACTCCCCCTGCCTATGTTCCTGCTCCCGCTGTGTCTCTCTCTGTCAAACAAATAAATAAAATCTTAAAAAAAAATAAAAATAAAAACAAATCACAGAAAAATGAGAGCTTTCAGAGCCCCTGCTCTGGGACAACACTGTCCTCTAAGCTACACATGTGGAAACATTTATGGAGGATGAACATGCTCATTACCTTGACCGTGGAGGTGGCGTCATAGGTACACATATGTTAAAACTTATCAAATGATTCACTTTACGTATGGGCAGTTTATCACATGTCAATTTAACTTCAGTAAAGGTGTTTTAAAAAAAGTTACTGAGTTAGACACTAGATAAGATACAAGCTATTGCTTTCTCTTCATGTCCAAAGTTCCTCAGACATAGAGTCCACCAGACATAGAGGCTACCATTTAGAACTGAGAAAATACAATATTTCATTTAGTCCTCACAGCTCAGCACATAACGTCCCTGTTCTTTAAAGATTTTATTTGTTTATTTGAGGGGTGTGCAGAGGGAAAAGGACAAGCAGATTCCTCACTGAGCGCGGAGCCCGACGTGGGGCTCAATCTCAGGACCCTGAGATCATGTCTGGAGCCAAAACCAAGAGTCAGACGCTTAACCGACTGAGCCGCCTGGGAGTCCCTGTCCCTGTTCTTTAAATGAGAAAATGAGATAAAGTGACTTGCTGTGATTTTTCCATCTGCTTCGGCTCCTTATAAAGCACCTCACAAAACTGTGATAATTGATCCAATGTGACACAGGTATGAGGATTAGCAAATAATGACCATAAATAATCCATGGGACATATATGTATTATTTTTACTGATGTCACTTCACCTTGGGGAAGGAAACAACCAACCAGAGTTGTGATCAAAGGGACTCTTCTGCTTGACCCCTGTCCCAGGGCCCATGGGGTAGGAGGAGTCTTCTGCTCTTTGACTGGAATGGCCCATATCCAAAGGCCCATATTCTGGGGACCACTGCCTTCAGGATAGGGGCCCCAGCACCCCTGTGTGGGCAGCAGGCTTTACTAGGTTCCTGTGATGTTATGATTTATCATAAGAAACATATAGATTCAGGGGCACCTGGGTGGCTCAGTCGTTAGGCGTCGGCCTTTGGCTTGGGTCATGATTCCAGGGTCCTGGGATCGAGGCCCGCCTCGGGCTCCCTGCCCCACGGGGAGCCTGCTTCTCCCTCTCCCACTCCCTCTGCTTGTGTTCCACCTCTTACTGTGTCTCTCTCTGTCAAAATAAATAAATAAAATCTTAAAAAAAAAAAAGAAACATATAGATTCGGTCTTCATCTCCATTTCTGGCACACAGTGCCTAAATGCTTGGAATTTCCTGAGCGATAAGATCCAGGAGAGCATCTTTTGTCATATTTGGTGGTTTGTCATTGGTTCCTGAAAATGCTCCCAGCTCTGAAGGTGAAGAAATTTCTTTTTACTCACCTGCGTGTTTGTTCATGAGGTGACTCTCCGGGAAGCCCCAAGGCTGGGGGCTGGTTGCCATGGGAACCAACCAGGCTCAGACTTTCGGCCCCACCCCGCCGGCACCCCCAGGCAGTGGGCAGTGGCCAGGAGCTGGAGGCGGAGGCTGATGGCCAATGATTTCATCAATCGAGCTCATGGAATGAAGCCTCCATACAAACCCCAAAGTCCAGGCTCCAGAGAGCTGCTGGGTTAGTGAGCACGCGGAGCAGCAGGCTGAGGAACACACCCCAGGGAACATGGAAGCTCCGCGCCCTTCCCACCTACCCTGCCCCACGCATCTCTTCCACGTTCCCGAGTCATATCCCTTTATGACAAACAGGTGATCTAGGAAGTGAACTGTTTCCCTGAGTTCTGGAAGCTGCTCTAGTGATTCGTCAAACCTGAGGAGGGCATCTTGGGAACCTCTGCTTGATAGCCCACACTCAGAAGCACAGGAGACAACTTGAACTTGAAACTGGCATCTGAAGTGAAGGGAGGGCGGTCCTGGGTGTCAGAATGGACTTAAGTGGTGGGACACCCAGCTGGTGTCACAGAACTGCTGGCTGCGGGGAAAACCCCCACGTCTGGGCTCCGAAAGGAAGGAGTGTTGCAGTGGAGTGTTGAGAGCCCCGGGGCCTCACGCAAGGGTGGCTTTCCCTTCAAACTGCCCATAGCACCCCCACCCAGGCAGCCTGGCACAGGGACCATGGTCTCAGGTGTTCTCGACTCACAAGTCCCAGGGGTCTCACTGGTCTCGCTGTGAGACCTGCAGCCTCTTTCCTCCAGATTCTCTGTCCCCCAAGCTGTCCAGGTCACAAGAGTAGCTTCAGGCCAGAGGCCAAACCCTGGAGCGATGCTGACCCTCCAACCCCACCTTCACCCACTGCCCACCTCACCCCCGCCTGGCCCCTCAGCCCTCCCCAGCCCAGCCCTTCAGCCCTGAGGGCCCAGAGGATATGAGGGATCCCAGAATCAGACAGAAGGCCCAGAATGGACAAGTATTTGTGGTTCCCTTTTCTACACATACGCATTACACACACCCACAGGCAGAAATGGAGATCCATAGATCCATGTGTCTGACACCTGCCTCGGGATAATCACAACCCATAGACTGTGAAAAGAGCTGGCAGATTTAATAATTCACAACCACTCAATATCTGTGTGATCTTGGGCAAACTACACACCTCTGTGCCTCATGTCCCCTCCGTTAACAAGCTAGTAATGAGACCTGCCTGTGGGGTCATTGGAGGGGTGAATCAATTCACAGGGCTCTTCGTGTGTGTCCTGCTGTGGATCCCTTTGGCATCGAGTGAAATCATGGAGCCCTTCTCAGAATGCGGTTTTCAACTGTTTGAAATAAAATACATTGAATTATGAAGGAAACAAATTATATTAATTAAAAACATGGTCCTCAAAATATTTTTAAAGAACACAGTTGTGATATGGTACTATACACACTTTTTGGTGAACACTTAACTAACAAGCTCTAGTGGTCTCAAGACCTCATAAGTACTGTAATTGCAAAATAATGATGAGTGCTAACAATATTTGGAGATACCCATAACCACTGTGGTAGGATATGAAAGTAGCTATGATTTCTAATGGAGGCCAAGTTCCAGGCTCTGTTGACACTCTGTGGTTTGTGTCCCACATTCACAATCGAAGGAAGTGCTGAATTTAATTACAGGTGAATGAAGATGAATCCCATTCATGGACCCCAGCATGACCTCAGGTTAAGAATTCTTGAATTAAGGGACGCCTGGGTGGTTCAGTCGTTAAGCCTTCGGCTCAGGTCATGATCCTGGGGTCCTGGGATCGAGCCCCTCATCAGGCTCCCTGCTCCGCGGGAAGCCTGCTTCTCCCTCTCCCACTCCCCCTGCTTGTGTTCCCTCTCTCGCTGTGTCTCTCTCTGTCAAATAAATAAATAAAATCTTTAAAAAAAAAGAATCCTTGAATTAAGACATATAAAATGCTTAGAACAGCCCCTGGTACATAGCAAATGTTGATAAATATTATTATTACAATATCTTGTTAGTAATATAATCCATTTATGTATAATTAATACCAAAACTGAGATTAAGATATTGTTAATAGAAGATGTAAATAGGAAAGGAAAGACTTCTGGGCCAAGAAAAGTACGTAAAGATGCCTGCCTGATTTGAGGAGGAATGAGCCTGTGACTCCAAATTGAGTAATATCTGGAGATCTTTAGGGAGAAGGAATCCTCCCGGACCTACCAGCATTGATTTCAGTTGAGAAAGAGAGAGCAGGCCCAACATCCGGGAGCTGGCTTGGATGTGAGCAGCTGAGCCTGATACTCACAGGTAACAGCTGGTGTCCTGTTGAACGGAAACCAAGACAAGGTGTTCTGTGCCTGATGAACCAAGAAAAAAGCAAGATCGCTGTGTAATCATGTCTGAACAAAGACAAAACTCAACCATTTCCAAGCCACCAAAATGATGGATCCAGTGCCCCGGCCTCTGTAGGACTCACTCAGAGCCTTAGTCCTGCGCCGGTCCACCTTTTCCACAGAGAAGGTTGATCAAGAGCCCAGCGGTGGAACTACTCCCATTTCCTGACAGCATGCAACCTAGAGGAAAACCTATTTCCTTAAACCCTCCTCAAGATCACCTAACACAAACCCAAATCCTATAATAAGCCTTTTCCAACAGCCTCCCTGAGATGCCTCAGAGTTCCTTCTGGGTGTGCAGCCTCTCTTGCTGCAACGAGTCATTAACCCAACTTGTCCGACTCCTGGAGCGCTCCCAGTGGTCTTAGGCTGGAGGGCATGGGCAGAAAAACACTTGTCTGTGTACACGCATAAAATGGGCTCTCAGCTCCTTAAGCTTATAGTGCTCAAACAAGTAGGGGCGCCTGGCTGGCTCAGTCAGTAGAGCATGTGACTCTTGCTCTCAGTGTCGTGAGTTCAAGCCCCATCTGAACACAGTTCTCCAACAACTAAAATTTGGGGAAAAACTAAAAATTAAATACTAACACACTATAAAACTGGTTGTTGTTGTTGTTGATGATGATGTTGTTGTTATTATCATTCCACCCAAGCAGTTATATGTACTGACCTTATCTCACTCATTCAAATTTCACCACCTCCCATAAAATCAATTCTGTGTCCACATAGGATTAGGTTCGACATCATGTAACAGAAAACTCAGACAACATAGACTTACGAAAGAAAGTGGCTTGTGTAAGTCCCCCGTGATGTGTGGGCTTAAACTAACCGGGGGTTGGCTCCTGGCTCCGAGGGTTGGCAGTTTGGACTGGGCTCAGTGGGAAGGGCTTGTGTCTGAGTTCATCTCCCATCTGCAATCAGCTGTGGTGGAAGGCCTCCCTCCCTTGGCTGCTGGTGGGCTATAGGCAAGGGGAATGGAGGTAACTGGACCACACACCCTCTCATCTCCACAAGCTGGTGGGTTGCCCCCATGGTGGTCTCGGAGTCCCTGGGGCAGCAAGGCCCAGGCCCAAGGCCTTTTCAAGCTTTGGCTTTTTCCCATTGACCAAAGCAATTCACACGGCTCAGCCCAGATTCCAGGGACTCGGGTCTTGATGAGGGAAGCTGCAAAATCACATGGCAAAGGGGTTAGCATACAGGAATGGGAGGAATTTGAGATCATTACTGCAAAAGATCTACCTCAGTTTGTTTTTCTCTCATGTCAAAAAGTCTGGGGAGCCAACCGGAAAAAAACTCAATGACCAAAGTTGGAACAATTTGAGTGAAAACATAAAGCTGTATTGAGTTATAACCCAAAGAATAAAAAAAATATTCATGAGCCCATTCTGGAATATGGATATATTCAAATGTGATATTTATCAAATCAAATAAATGAGTAAATTAGTGGATGGATGGGCGGATATATAGATAGATAGATAGAGATAAACAGAAGAAATAAATCTCTTGTGCAGAAGAGCTCCAAGTAATTTACATAAGATGTTCCACCCTTAAGGAAGGGAAAATAAGTCCCCATGCCTTAAGTGTGGGCTGCACATAGTGACCTGATTCCAAAGAGCACAGCACAGAGAGGAAAAAGAATAACTTTACAGTAGAGAATCTGACAGTGATCAAAGTTCAGATCCATATGGATAAGTCGTGTTGGCAGTATCTACCCTTGAGAGACTGTGAGAATAGCCACTTTATCTCAGTGGTCTTCCTCCCAAACATATTCCCCTGGTCTAATCATAAAACCTTCAGACAAATCAGGCACAACATACCTGACAAGTACTCCTCAAAACTGTTTAGGTCATTAAAAACAAAAACAAAAAATCTGAGAAACTGTCACAGTCAAGAGAAGCCTAAGAAAACATGACGACTAAATGTAACGTGGTATCTTGGATAGGATCCTAAAATGGAAAAAGGACAATTAGGAAAACCTGAGAAAATCTGAATGAAGTATAGATTATTTTTAGTTAATAATAACGTAACAGTATTGGTTTGTTAATTGTGACAAGTGTACCATACCAATATAAGATGTTAATAATAGAGGAAACTGGATGTGGGCTATACAGCAATTCTTTGTACTATCTTTGCAATAATTCTGTGAATCAAAAGCTGTTGTAAAAAAATCAAAAGTGTATTTAAAAAAGAAGTCTGAAAGATCAATCCAGGCCAGGGCTGGTGCAGTCTCTATGGTATTATCAACATTTCACATTCCCAGTAGTTTTGTGTTGCTTCATTCTTACCTTGTGGCTTCATCCTCAAGATCAATTCTTGACCCAACATGGCTGCTGGACAATTGCACTACTGGGTATTTACCCCAAAGATACAAATGTAGGGATCCGAAGGGGTACGTGCACCCCGATGTTTATAGCAGCAATGTCCACAATAGCCAAACTGTGGAAAGAGCCAAGATGCCCATCGACAGATGAATGGATAAAGAAGATGTGGTATATATACACAATGGAATATTATGCAGCCATCAAAAGGAATGAGATCTTGCCATTTGCAACGACGCGGATGAAACTGGAGGGTGTTATGCTGAGCGAAATAAGTCAATCAGAGAAAGACATGTATCATATGACCTCACTGATATGAGGAATTCTTAATCTCAGGAAACAAATTGAGGGTTGCTGGAGTGGGGGTCGGCTGGGACGGATGGGGTGGCTGGATGATAGACATTGGGAAGGGTATGTGCTATGGTGAGCGCTGTGAATTGTGCAAGACTGTTGAATCACAGATCTGTACCTCTGAAACAAATAATGCAATATGTTAAGAACAAAAAAAGAAGACAGCAGGAGAGAAAGAATGGAGGGGGGGGATTCAGAGGGGGAGACGAACCATGAGAGACGATGGGACTCTGAAAAACAAACTGAGGGTTCTAGAGGGGAAGGGGGGTGGGAGGATGGGTTAGCCTGGTGATGGGTATTAAAGAGGGCACGTTCTGCGTGGAGCACTGGGTGTTATGCACAAACAATGAATCATGGAACACTACATCAAAAACTAATGATGTAATGTATGGTGATTAACATAACAATAAAAAATTTAAAGAAGAAAAAAAAAATGGTAAAAAAAAAAAGCACAAAATGGCTGCTGGAGCTCCAGCCATAATGCCTGAGTCCCACGTAGGAAGAAGGAGAAAGAAGGGCAAATCCGCTTTCATCCCAGCTGTATCAGTGTCTTCCAAGGATATTTCCCAGAAATCTCACCTAACAACTTCTACTCATTGGCCACCAGTAGCTGCAAGAGAGGTTGAGAATGTAGTCTTCTAACTGTGTACACCACAACTGGAATAAAATCAGAGTTTGGTCAACAAAGAAAAAGGAGAGAAGGGAATTCCATAGGCAACTGGCAGCCTTTCAGGTGCTATGAGAATTCCATTTAGAGATAAGAAAAAAATGAACTTCAGAGAAATCAGTGACTTGCCCATGGTCTGTGGACCAAACAAGGAGGAAGATGGATTTGATCTCAAAAGCCATAACTCTTAAGTCTATAGCCCTAACTGCCGAGGCACAGCATCAATGTAACATTAATTCAGTGATAGAGATGCTGTTGTTTTGCTAAGCCTGAATTGCCACTAGCAGTGTGAATGTGGGACACTCAGTCATGCTGCCATTTCTGTTAGTTGGTCACACACTTCTGCCCAACTCCGTGTTCTAATGACATTATTCTCCCACCACTTGGCTCTATTTCACCCACAGTGACCTCTGCATCACCAGGCCTTCACTTAGGAGGAATTCATCTTTAAATTTCAAAGCCACCCCTGCCTCATCCCTCAGAGCTGGTGACAGTGGTCAAGATCACAGGCTCTGGAGTCAGCCCCGGGTTCAAATTTTGGCTGCGCCCCTTGCTCACTGTTGACCTGGTTGCAAATTACTTCATCTCCCTGTGCCTCAACTTTCTGGTCTGTGAAACGGGGAGGATAATAGTCCCTATCTTATAGAGTTGTTGTGAGGGTTAAATGACTACTCCATGAAAAGTGCAAAGCACAGTGCCTGGCCCCTAGTTAGTGCTCAGTAAACGTTATTCCTTGGTGCCAATGTGATCACAAGCCCAAATACAATCTCAGGTAGGACTCACCTGTGGTCATGCAGAGGATGCATGAGATGCTTGAGTTACTTTTCTAGGGTTATCACCAAAATCCCTCTGGAGAACTCATTAACCACCACCCCGATATTTCCCCATATATCAGCTTGGAAAACACTGATCTAGAGCACAAAGCATGGGCGTTTCAGATCTGGCTCAGACTTATTCTGCCATGACCTTGTGCTGTGACCTAGGACAAAGCCCTGTCAATCTCTGGAATCAGTTTGCTCGAATGGGATGTTGATACTATTGCAGAGCCAAACGGGACCATTAATTGGGAACGGAATCTGTGATCTGTGATTTGCTGGTGGACCTGAGGTTCGTCTGGGGGAAACAGGTTCTGCTAGTAATTATGGACTACTCCTGCCCACTCCAGGAACTGCTCTGCCTCAGGGCCAGGGTCTGGGGGACTCAGGAGCTCTCCAGGGACTGTCCCAAACCTGCTGTGTGGCTTTAGATAAAGCCCTCCCTCCCTCTGGTCCTCAGTTTCCCCACCTGCTCACGGAGGTCCCCCCTGCCCCTGGTTCCATCCCACTGGACCATACAGGGGGGCTAAGTGATTTACTTAAAGTCACATGTGCAGAACCAGACTCTGATTCCAGTGCTCTTTCTGCACAGAAGCACCCCAAAACTGCCTGCACAGACCAGAGGGGTCACTGCTCCATCCCACAGTCTGCCCTCAACCCCCAACAAGGCTCTGTCCCCTCCAGTCACCACATCGGCCAAGGGCAATGGGGTGACAAACACCAGAAAGTGACTAACCAAGAAGGCGAGCAGTGGATTTATGGGAAGGGGTCCCCCGAGTGGGGAAAGAACAAAACCCCAGCATGAGGACTCAGGCGTGTGTAGGGGCCTCGGTGGCAGAGCCTGTGGCTGTCCTCTCTAGGGTCCTGGCCAGGGATGACACATCTCCAACCACCTTCTGCCTGTGCGCCCTCCATTCAGGTGTCAACTTCCCAGGAGAGACTCTGGCTTCCCCGCCCACAGTCAGGTGTCTGTTACCACCAGCGAGTCCGTTGTGTGCAGAGGATAGCAGGCACAACTCAAACGTGGCCAGTGGGGACACCGTTTGTGCCTATGACACACATTCCCACCTCCAGGCATTTGCACGAAGCTATTGCCATCCCTCTAGAGAAAAATAGGAGGTAGTTCCCAGAACTGCAAACATAAATGAATGCACATTTTTATTTCCCAAAACCTGCATGTAGAAGCACCATGATACTTGGGGCCTGGTTTTAGATGGTGCAGGGCCAGAGAGCTGGGGGGAAAAGAACTAGTTTTGTTTGACCAGAAATACATGCAGGCCTGGCCCAGCCCACAAATGTTTGTCTCCAAGGAAACTAAACTTCCCTCGCCCTGGAGCCTCTAGCCTGTTGCCCCTTCCAGCAGGCGCTCGGAACAATGATGATGATGATGATGATGATGATCATGATGATGATAAAACCAGCTGACAGTTTCTTGAGGCACTCGACTAAGTCTCTGACCCGCATCTCATGTAATGGCAGGAATGACTAATAGCTCCATTTTACAGGTGAGAAGACTGGGGCTCAGAGGGCTTAAGTGACTAATCCAAGGTCACGGCTAGTTAGAGGCAGAGCCGGAATTTGAATCCCCAAATGGCCCACTGTTAGAGCTACAAGGGCCCTCCCAAACACATCTAGGGCACAAGACCATTTCGCAGATGGGGAAACCAAGGCCCATAAGAAGGTAGAGTTTGGGGCCATGCATTTGTACATTTACGGTGCTCCTACCAAGAGTTTCACGCACCTTAGCTCACTGACTGTCAGGAGGAGGGCCTTCTTGCTCCCAGTTTACGGACTGCAGCTCAGCAAAGGGGCACCCCTTGACCAGAGTCCTGCAGCTGGTGAGTAGCAGGGCTGGGATCCTAACCACAGGCCCTCTGACCTAAGCCTGTGCTTTGTCCTTCTCAGCTGGGGTCCCAGATTTGGGCCTGGCTCCCGCACCCTCGGGACCTGTTCTGCTGTGGGGGTGAGAACTCTACCTCCTGGCCACCTGGCTTGGCCCATCAGGGAGCCTGCCTGAGCTTGCTGCCCCAGGAGCTCAGGCTATTCAGTGGGTGGCCAGAAGCCGGCTCTCTGGGGGGCCAGGGCCCTGATGGAGGAGGTGTTGGCAGAGGGGTTCATACCGCAGCCTCCTAGGAGATGAGAGGCTGGGCCTGCTGGGGCCTCTACGGCTGGGGCAGCTTCTGCCTGACGGTGTCTCTCTGCAAGAACCAGTGTTAAGTCCTAGCTGCTCTCTGGGCCTCCGTTTCCCCATCTGTACATGAGGAGGTTAGACTCAGTGGCTGCTAAGGACCCTCTTAGCTCTGACAGTATAGAATTCTAGGATGCTTGTATCAGTTATCTATTGCTGAGTAAACATCACAAACGTAGTGACTGAAAACCACAACCTTACAGTTTCTGTAGATCAGAAGTCCAGGCATAGCCAGGGTCTCTTCTCAGGGTCTTTCTAGGCTGAAATCCCTCTGTCAGCTGGGCATTGTTCCTTTGTGGAGGCTCAGAGTGGTTCAGGTGGTCCACCAAGTTCAAGTCCTGGTGGTTGCCGGTCTGAAGTGTATATTTCCTTGCTGGCTGGTGGCCGGGGGTGGGGGTGGGGGGGTCACTCTCAGCTGCTGAGAGACCACCTCAGATTCTATCACACTTTGTGTCCTCTTTCCCTCGCCTCCCACATCCAATACTTGCCCTGTCGGCCCCACTCTCAGAGCAGATCCAGAATCTGACCATCCGCACCCTCTGCCCCCTTCACCTCAGCCCCCCTCCTCCGTCTCCGGCCAGGACTGCTGCAGTACCCTCCTCATCGGCCTCCCCGCTGCCTCCCTGGCTGCCCTGCAGCCCATTCTCCACTGGGCAGCCTGGCATGGGGGAGGATGTTCAAATACAAGTCTGATCCTGTCCCACCTCTGCTTAGAAACCGCCTGTGGGTTCTCAGAGTAAAAGTCAACATCCTCACCATGACCTACACGCCCTACCCTATGAAGCCCCTGTTACACACTGACCCCACCTCCAAGCCCTCTCCCCGCCCACTCACTCCACTCCCACCAGCCTGGCCTCCGTGCTGTTCCTCAAACACAGCAGATACACCACCCACCCAGTTCCTCTGCCTACAACAGTCTTGCCACAGATATCCATGAGGCTTCCCTTGCCCCCTTCCAGTCTCTGATGAAATGTTACCTGCTTGCGGAAGCCTGCCCTGGCCATGCTATTTTTTTTTTTAAGACTTTATTTATTTGTTTGACAGAGAGAGAGAAAGAGCACACAAGCAGGGGGAGCAGCAGAGGGAGAGAGAGAAGCAGGCTCTCCACTGAGCAGGAAGCCTGATGCAGGGCTCAAAGGACCCTGAGATCATGACCTGAGCCGAAGGCAGACGCTTAACCGACTGAGCCACCCAGGCGCCCCTGACCACATTATTTTAAAGCACAATCAGGGACACCTGGGTGGCTCAGTCAGTTAAGCGTCTGCCTTTGGCTCAGGTCATGATCTTGGGGTCCTGGGATCGAGCCCCACATTGAGCTCCCTGCTCAGCAGGGAGTCTGCTTCTCCCTCTCCCTCTGCCCCTCCTCCTGCTCATACTCTCTCTTTCTCTTTCAAATAAATAAATAAAATCTTTAAAAATTAAAAAATTAAAAAATAAAAGCACAATGCCTGCTTCTAATAAAGTTAAATATACACTTACCAGGAGGCCCAGCATTTACCCAAGAGACAGGGAAGTGTACGTGCACAAGAGCTGTGCAGGGATGTTCATAGCAGCTTTATTTGAAATGGCCAAAGCATGGAGACAACCCAGATGCCCTTCAATAGACTGGGTGAACAGACAAAACATGGCACATCTGTACCCTGGACTACTCAGCAATAAAAAGAGACAGACACACAACAACATGAGTGAATCACAAATGTATCACGCTGAGTGAAAGAAGCCAGATGCCATCAACATGAGCTGCAGAAAAGACAAATCCAATCCTTCCTAGTGAAGGAAAATTGACCAGCAGTGTCCCAGACGGGAAGTGGGGTGGGAGTCAGGACTGACTGCAAAGGGGCAGGAGGGAACTTTCTGGAATGATAGAAATCTTCTAGAACTTGTCTGTAGTGGTGGATACAATACAATTGTTGAAACTCACCA
This sequence comes from Zalophus californianus, assembly GCF_009762305.2. Lineage (NCBI taxonomy): Eukaryota > Metazoa > Chordata > Mammalia > Carnivora > Otariidae > Zalophus > Zalophus californianus. The sequence continues at coordinate 112,407,842 of NC_045602.1, forward strand.
AACCATATACCTAAAATGGGTCAACATTGTTGTATGTCAATTATATACTTCAGGAGAAAAGAAAAAAAAACCTAGGGTCCCCCCACCTCCCTTCCTGGCTTCATTTTCTCCAGGACATTTCCACTCTGGCATGCATCGCCTATCTCCACACTAGAATGTCAACTCCACAGGGCGGGAACTCTTGTTTTGTTCTTTGCTCTGTCTTCAGTTCCTTGAAGAGCATATTGTAGGTACTTAATAAATATTGGATGGATGGATGGATGGATGGATGGATGGATGGATGGATGGATGGATGATGGATGGATGGATGGGTTTAGTCCCTGAAGGCTCAGAGCTAGTAGATGGGGATGGCTGTTGAAAGTGTCCACACACCCACCTGGAAGTTGTCAGACAAACACCAGACCAGTAGGGCCTGTGAGACTGTGGGAAGTGTCATCATTCCATCCGGGGCTGCATCATCACTCGGGCATTTGGACAACGCCATCCTGGGGCTGTGTCATACCCACCACCAACCCTGGCAGGCAGCCCAGCCCAGAACTGATGCCCATTGGCTGGCGTTTCCCGTGGGTGCTGTGCGTGTGGAAACCAAAATATTACCGTAGAGGGTGGAGCCATAGAACGAAGCTGGACAAAACCCAGAATGTGGCCTGTGGTTGCTCTAGGGGAGGGGGTAGCAACTGTACCTGCACATCTCATGTCTGTCTGTTTCAGATTTCTTCTTTCTGTTTTATTTCCCTGGGTTTAAAATTTCTTTCTTTCTTTCCCTTTCTTTTCTTCCTTCCTTCCTTTCTTTTCTTATTTATTTATTTATTTATTTTTTGCATAGGGAATACATTCACATCGTTCAAAATTCAAAAGTTACAAAAATTAAGACGTGAGTCTCTCTCTCTCCCTGGCCCCAGCCAGCCTGAGCCCACAGGCAGCCAACGTGCAGGGCTCACCGTATAACTCTCCAGGGAGACTTTATGCCAGCAGGAGTGTGGGGACATATATTCCAGCTTCCAAAAGCAGTAGCACACAGTGCGTGCCATTCCACACCTTGCTTGTTCACCAACCCAGGCATCCTGCCATTCCACATCAAGAGCATGCATGGCATCTTCCCTATGGCCACGTGGGATTCCATTGTGTGGCTGGGCCCAAGTTGGTTCACCCACTTCTCACTGATGGCTGTTTTCAATTGTCTGCTATTACAAATAATGGTGAAATAAATAACATTATGTATACTTTGTATGGGGGCATTTTTACATTTAAACAGTAACTTACCCACATTTAAACAATGAGAGAATAACCTACTAACTGATTTTTGAGATCTGGATTCTTGAGAACTTGGAAGTTTTGGTTCCCCTGAGCCCACATTCCAGGGGGTGATCATGGGCTGGGACAGGCCCCTCTGCCCCTGGGGCCGGGTCAGGCCCTCTCCATTCACACTGCCCCACCTCGTTTTGCCAAGAGGAACACCAAGGCCCAGACACGGAGTGACACACCAGCCTGAGTAAACACTACTAAGTCTCAAGGAGCCCCGAGGGGTGAGTGCATCTCAAGGAGCCCCGAGGGGTGAGTGCTGGGGTCTCAGCAACCCCCAACTCACCTCCCTTCCTGTCTCTGCCCTCCCTGGCCATGGGACCTTGGGTACATGGCTTCACCTTTCTGAGGCTCCTTTGGAGGCAATGACAATACCACTTTACAATGGCACTCTCTCCCAGGAATGAGCTCCCCAGGCAGAACTTTGCTCTATGCTGGGCACACTGTAGGTGCTTGGGGCCTCATAGATGTACCTTAGTTGGTTTGTGTATGTGATTCTTCCACTGGTTTACATACCAAAAACCGGCAACTAATTCTTTGAAACCTTGTCAATGCATAAAGTTAGGCCTGATAATGTCCGGGATTAAGGTATTTATCCTAATGACATACACTGAGGTGAAGGATGGGGGGACCCAATAGTCCAGTTAGGAAGTAGCAAAGCTGGGATTTGAACCCTGGCAGCCTGGCTTTAGGTGCTACTAACCACCACCCCTACCCCTATCAGAGATCAGAGACCCAGGGGGCCAGCAGTGAAGGGAGGGGACTGCCATTGGGCAGTCATGCCACCCCCAGCACACACATATGCATACACACACACAAACACACACACACACACACACACACACACACACACTGGCAGGACAGGACTGGGCCAGACTTGGGTTCCAGTAGTAACTGTACTACGTGCTAGCCTGTAACCTCCAATAAGGCAGCTGTCCTCTCTGAGCTTTGGCGTCCCCCCAGTAAGGCAGCTACGGTGCAGGGTGGGACTAGATGCAGACCAACAAAAAGTTCTGCAGGCTGCAAAGGCTGCAGGCATGTAGGGGATTAAGGGGTTTATCCTGCCAGTGGACTCTGAGGGTGGACGGGTAGGTGGGGAAGGAGGCTGGGGACATCCAACAGGCCCGGTGTGCCCTTAAGAACCTCCCAGGGCTGCCTGGCCCAGCTGTCAGGAAGCTGCGATCCCAGCCCAGCGCCAGGCTGGCAGGCTCCAGACAGAGCCCCCTGGCTCCAGCTGGATGCCATAGTGAGGGTAGGGGCCAACCTAGAGGCTTGGCTAGGCTATTTTCATTCCCCAGGAGGGCCAGGGAGAGGGCCCCAGCTCCCTTCCTCCCCGACAGGGCCCTGTTGCCTCCACAGAACCTAGCTAGAGACCACAAATGCCTCACAGCACAGCTAGGGAAGCCAAGGAACAGAAAGGTGAACAATTATCAAGGTCACCCAACCGGGGCTTGAATCCAGACCTCCTAATTTCCAGGAGCCAGTTCCTTCCTGTATGCCATTTGCTCACTCCTTTTCACTCATTCTTTCATCCAGCAAATATTTATGGGATACCTACTGCTCCCCAGGGGATGGGGACACAGCCTAGGGTAGAGTCAAATCCCTGCCTCCTGGAGCTGCATTCTAGTAAGAGACAGAGGCAAGAAACAGATCTTGTGCCTTCTGTTTACTGTGAGTCAGGGGCTGGTATGTATTTTTCTAGCAAGAAAAAAAAAAAAAAACCAGGATAGGGAACTAGTAATTGCTGGATGCTGATGGTTTAGGTAGGGAGGGTGGTGAGTGGGCGGGCCAGAGAAGGCCTCTCTGAGGAGGTGACATGTGAGCAGAGACCTAAATGACATAAGAGACTGCATCATGTGCATATCTGGGATAGGATAGACACTGGCAATGGAAGTGGCAAGTGCAAAGGGCCTGAGGTAGGAATGTGTCTGGTATGTTTCTGGAACATCATGGAGGCAGTGTGGCTATAACAGAAGAAGTAAAGAGGATGTGGGAAGGGTAACAGGAATCTAGGTCATGAGGGCCTTGTAGAGCATAATTAGACCTCTGGGTTTCATCTCAGTCTCCCTACCAAGATTGACCCTCGAATTGTTCAAAGGCTCCCATAACCCTGCATGGTCTGGCCCTTGTGCTCCAGGTCCAGCCACACCCACCTTCTCTCTGTTCCTAGAATCTACTCTCACCACAGGGCCTTTGCACAAACTGTTCCTTCAATCTGAAATCTTTTCCACTCCTATCCCCTCTTCTCTTTAACTCCTACCTAGCCTTCATATCTCAGCTCAAATAGCTCAGGGTTCCAGACCTCCCTGGCCAAGTCAGCAATCCCTCCTTCCTTCCAGGGCCTAATTTCAGTGACCATAAAATTACTGGGATGGTCAATTAACGTCTGTCTGCAACCAGGACTAAGCTTTTCAAGGGTGGGTGTTCTGGTTCATTTTGTTCACTACAGTGTCCCCAGGGTGGGCCTCGTGCTAACAAATACATGTTGCATTAATGAACAAATGAATAGCACAAGCACTTTATAAAGATTGTCCCCTTTCATTCCATTCTCTCCAGTTTGTGAGGCTCAGAGAAGTGAGGCAGCTTGACCAAGGACAGATAGCAAGTAAGTGGCAACACCAGGATATCCAGGTTTCTCTGATTGCCAAACTGGGGACTTTCCCTTGGCACACATAGGCTGTGCTAAATTGAAAACCAGCTGCAATCAGTCCTCCATGCTTGTCCTCATGCCCTTTTGCAATATGACTAAGAGATGGAGTCTATTTCTCAACCCCTTGAATCTGACTCAGCCACGTCACTTTGTCTAGCCAATGGGACATTAGTAATCATAGCACAAGCAGAGTCTTTCAAAAGCTCATGTGCATTGAAGCTTGTCTTCTCTTGCTCAATGTGGAACTCCAAGATTACCATGTGAATGGGCCCAAGCTAGCCTCATGGAGGTGAACCTCATGGAGGTGACTGGAGGCACCCCTCAAACAGCTGCCAACTGTCAGACATGTGGGTGAGGCCCTCCAAGACCAGCTGACTGCAACCACATGAGTGGGCTTGGGTAAGACCAGAAGAACTGCCCAGCTGAGCCCAGACTGGATTACCAGTTGATAGAATCATGGACTAATAAATTATTATCTTAGGCCACTAGGTTTAGGGTGGTTTGTTATACAGCAAAAACTAACTGATACACATAACCAGTGAACATACACTGTATAGACAACACATACACTTGTGCATATAAATGTACATAAATGGCCTCCTATAGAAAATCTGTCAGCACCCACATAGACACACCCCTTATAGGTCACATGTAGACACTCCCAGCCATCACCCAACCCCACACATGCCTCTATTCAGACCACTATTCAGGCTTATATGTCAATATAAATACATTTTGGGAATGGGTAGGTCAACAATAGCCAAGCGCTCTGTCCCTGTTGCTGCCCAGCACAGTGCAGGGTTATGGTGAAGGATTCTACAGACTTTAGTTGAACAAATGGATGAATAAAGTGAAGGGCACAAAATGAGCCGTAGGTTGGCACAGTGAGCAGGCAGTGCTGAGAGGTTCCCCCCGTGGGTAAATGGAAAGGCCTGGCGGTAGGGGTCACAGCCTCAGTTTTTTATCCCTTTTAGAGACCCACTAGCAGGGACATCAGGGGGTGCTCACAAATGCTTACATTACAGATTGTACTTGTGCTTGAGATTCTTTTGAAAATTGGTCCTACTTTTTTTTTTTTTTAAGTGGTGGGGGGTGTTAAAGAGCACTTGAAGGGTTCAGGAAGGAAGTTGGAACTAATACATTACCTTCTATGTGTAACTATGGGGACACTGAGGATGTCAGAGAATTAAGGATGGGTTGGTTATGAGGAAACCACAGGAATGAAAAGCAAAGCAGGTAGTAACTCCAGGAAAAACCAAAAGTTTCACAAGAAAGGAAATGTAACCATCATATGAGATTTGGCTTAGCAGGAAACAGTATTTGTATAGTTACAGTATAAATAACACTAAATATTCACTTAATGGAAAATTGTGATAAATGTAGATTAAAAGGATAGCAGGGTGAGAAAAGTTAACTCTTCCTTGATAATAATAATTATAAAAAGAAACATTTTTGACCACTTCCAGAGTAATTATTCTTGTGCACTTTACATGTTAAATCCTCGTAACAATCCAATAACTTAAATATTCGTATTACTCTCGTTTTACAAGTGAGGAAACTGAGCACAAGAAGGTTAAATCACTTGCCTGGGGTCTTAGGGCCAGGAAGGGGAAGGGCTGGGATTCAAACCCAGGCAGTGAAGCTACAGAAGCGACACTGTGAAGACATCAGACTGGAAAGACAGACAATATTTGCCTAAAATTAATCCAGAAAAACACAGGAAAAGCATCTTACTTAGAAATATGGAATAAAGTACCAGAAGGAATAGTTAAAAGAGTTGAATGTGGCTGTTTTGGGGGTCAGGAGTGGGAAGGACATGGCAAGGAAATGCTTTTTATTAGTACTACTTAACTTATACAGATACACAGAAATATCCATGAGCTAGGGACAGGAATTGACAGAGAAGGGACATGAGGGAACTTTCCATGGTTATGGTGTTGCTCTATATCCTGATTGGGGTTTGGGAAACAGTATGCATTTGTCTAAACTCAGCAAATGGTACCTTTAAAATCTGTGCATTTCACAGGATGTAAATTTTACATACACATACAGAGGGGGGAAAAAACTTTAAACAAATACTGATCTCTAATGATATGCGTGCCAAAGTACCTTTAAAGGGAAGCATACCGATGTTTGCAACTTACTTTGAAAAGCTTCAAAAAAATAGGTTGTTTTGATAGATGGTTAGATGGACAGATACCTGACAGGGCACATCTAACAAAATAGGAAGAACTGTGGATCCAGTAGGTGGGTATTTAAGTGTTTGCTATAGCATTCTTTCAACTTTCTTTAAGTTTGACATTTTTCTTAATAAAGTGTTGGGGGAAATATATGAATGCATTATCTGAAAATAACATTTTTTTTTAAAACCTGAATGGGGTGTTCCATCTTGGACCTGAGAACACCCACACGGCTCTAAGCCCACGTGCAGGTCTATCTGGGGGGGCAGCTGTCACCAGGCTCTTGCCTATGTGCCCCCCTACCCTGGGATCTAGAGTCAGGGCCCTATAGACTAATTCCTCCGTCCCTCCCTGCTCCCCCTGGACACAGGGTGTCAGGTAGGATGGGTGTCTCCTCTCCCTGGTCCCCTTGAATGCCTCTGTAGCAGAACCAGAACCATTTCACTAGGGAAAGGAATAGGGCCCTCTAGCTACCTCCCATCCTCTGCCAAAAGGGTACACTGAGGCCTGGCAGGTGGGGACAGGTGCCTTTCCCAGGGGCCCATCACACCTTCATGACAGGCGTGAGCAGCCAGATTGCTGGGCTCCCAAGCCCACGTGTATATAATTAGCTGCTGGGAAATAGATCTGGGAGCAGATCTCATCTCTGCCTAATTAGGGGCTGGGCAGCTGGGGCCAGTCTGGCCTGGGGGCGCTGCTATGGAAGCCAGGCAGCCCCAGGGGAGGGGGCAGCAGCTGCTGGCCCTCGATGCTCACTGCCCCTCACACTCTGACTGCAGGCAGAACAATAGAGAGGCTGTTTCCTCAGATCCCTGAGGCCAACTGAAGCCCCCACCCACTCCCTCCCCAGATCCCCACAGGGGAGGCTGATGGGCTCCAGAATTCCAGCAGGAGGGAAACCCTCCTGGAACCAGGGACCAGGAAACACCTTCTCCACTTCCAAGAATGCCTCCCTGCTCTCTTCCCAACAGACCCTCCCAAAGCCCTTCTTGACTCCCCCCGGCCCAGCTCTGGGAACAGGTCTGGTCTTAGGGCAGGAGTCGCTGCTCCACATTATACAACCATGTGTTTGCTGATGAGCTGCCCATTCCCTTCCACCCCGCATAGCGGGACCTATGTCTGGCTTACTCACTACTGGGTACCCAGCAGATGCTCAATAAAGTGACAGCAGGAAAGGCTGCCAGGACCCAGGACAGAGAAGAGAGGAGAGTCAGGAAGGCAGAGTGCCACTGACTGTGGGGTGTAACCTCAGATGGGAGTACAGACCCTCTCTGTGACAGCCCCCAAGCCACTACCCCTCCTGTTCTCAGACAGACCCTGGAAAGGTCACTTGAAGATTCAGTGACAGGATGAATGTGAAGGGTCTGCACCCACCCCTCAACCTCCTCCAGGAACAAGGGGTCTCCCGGCCCATCCCCCACCAGTCCTGTGATCTAAAATGCAGCCTACACACTCCTTGGGTTTCTGGGGTGCTAGCAGCTCACAGGAAGGGGCAACACTTACTTGGCACAGAACTCTGGCCCAGTTGCCTGTAGGAGCTGGTCCTTGACACTTCAAAGGACACCTCCTCTGCAGAGCCTGCCCAGATCATCCCTCCTGACCCCATCACTCCTTTAACTTGGGGACCAGGAGGCTCAACTCCTGCGTTGTCAGACCTGCTGGGTGCCTGTGGGCAGATTATAGCCCTCCCTGTGCCTCAGTCTCCCCATCTGTAGCATGAGGGGCTGGTCTCCATTCTCATGAGCTTGAACCACTCTCCTCTATAACCCAGTTTCCCCTTGTTTCCCTGAACCAGCCAGGCCCAGCCCAATCCCCTGGGGGTTGATTGTACACTGTCAGACAGACAGACAGACAGACAGCTGGGCTGACCTGGATGTTTGTCAACAGCCCAACGGAAATCTCCTCTTTATGCTTAAAATAAAACTTATATCAAACCTGTCACCAGGGCCCCCATTAGAGCTTCCTGTTTCTGAGTGCTGCAGCCGATACAGCCTGCGGGAGGAAACACCACCCACCCCTTCCCCACTCCCACCCCGGGGGTGGGCAGAGGCCACCCAGGCTTTCACTCTTTGCGTGCCCGGCCCTAGCCCCAGCTGCACTACCAGCCAAGGTGGTGTCTCCTAGCAGGGAACCTGCCTGGAGGGAGACAGGAAGGAGCTGAGACCTCAAAGCCCAGTGCCAGCCCCCTGAGGCCCAGAGACGGAGACTGGCTTATCCCAGGTCACCCAGAGTTGGAGGCAAGGCCACCTGTTTTGTGCTGACCACCCCAAGTCCCTCTTCCTCTAAGATCTCCTGCTTCCAACCCCCCGTCTACAGCCTCTGTCACCTCCAGTTCAGGGTCTGTGCTCTTTGAGCTTCCTGCCCCCTTGGAAACTGGGCAGCGATGGGAAGGATCCATGCAGCCATCAGCTTTTCCCCTGCAAGCTCCCCTTCCTGATGCAGGGGAAAGACCTCAGTACCGGCTCTATCCAGATTCACTCTGTGGCCAGACCCAGTTTCCTCCACCATGAAGGACACCTGCAGGCCAGCCGGGGGGGTTATGAGAATCCCCTCTCAGGTCTCAAGTCTCAGGCTGGGCCAAACACTGACCTCATGCCCCTCTCCCAGATCCTGGGATGAACAATTACGGAGTTCTGAAAGCCCCACCCCAAGATGTCTCCCTCCCCTTCCCCTTGTGAACACAGAAGAGTCTGATGACCCAACCCTCAAAAAACAAGCATTTGTGTTTATTAACCAAAGGGAGGGAAGTCGGAGCAGTTCAGACTCCCACCAGCCCCTCCTGTGGTCTACCCACCTAGGCCAGGCTGCCAAGGCCCTGCCTCCACCCAGAGCAAGTTCCCAGGGAACCAGGACCCACTGGGAAAGGAAGAGGAAGTCAGCAAAGGTTAGAGGCCAAGGAAGAAGGAAACAGAACCACTAGGTAGGCCTAGTGAGATCCTCTGGCCCCTCACTCTCAGTGGAGAAGGCTAAGGGCCCCAAATCCAAACCCACGAGAAGAACCAGGCAGGACTCATGTCAAAACCCCTACACGTGAGGGGTAGTGGGTGGCCCAAGGTCAAAAGGCAACTCTCTCCAGGGTCAGTTCGTGCCAGACGGATGCTGGTCCAGCCTCTGAGCCTCTGCCTCCATACCAAGTTCACACAAGGCAGCAGCCTCGGGTCTGCCCCAAGCCAGGGAATGGATGCAGAAGAGGTCAAGGGGCCAGTTGCCTCTCTCAGATCTGTCCTGTGGCAAATGCCGAGTCCAGTGGAGGCCTAGCCCTCAGCTGCTGGGGCATCCCGCGCCTGCCGCAACCCGTACAGCCACTTGATCACACGGGCGTTGCGCTCCACCACCGACACACCATAGGGGACGCGCTCCCGGGCCCGCTCCTCAACAGTGGCAGAGCTGCGGCGCGAGCAGTCCCCCTCAGAGCTGCCGGGCCCAGCACTGGGCCCGGCCAGTGAGACGATGTCTGAGCTGGCCCGAGCCAGGTGGGCCACACCCAACCCCCGGGCCTCCTCGGGGTCCAGGCCGCAGAAGTTAAAAAATCGCTCCAGGTCAGCTGCTGCTCTGGAGAAGCGCTCACTCAAATCTGACTTGGAGCGCTGCAAACCTGGGGGCCGGGCTGGGCTGGATGCGGTGGCAGTGCCTGGCGATGGGCAGGGCCGGGCAGGTGAGGCGGGCAGGGGACGGACATCCACTCGGCGGACAGCAGCCGTACTGGGTGGCGGGCGTGGAGGGGTGGCTGGGGGCACCTGGTGGGCTCCTTCGGTCCGTCCAGGGGTACGGCTGGCCTCGGCAGGGGACGCAGGACTATCACACAAGTCTATGAGGCTGCTAAGGATGTCCAGGTCCAGCTGGGGCCGGCGGCCAGGGCCAGGCAGGGCTCGGCGGCTAGGTGTGAGCACTGTGCGACGAGTCCCAGGGCTGAAGAGTGGCTGTTTGGACAGCAGGGGCTGCACAGGTTCCTGGCGGGTGTTGGCCACATGCAGGCTCTTGACGTACTTGGCCTTGTCGGCCTCCAGGCGCTCCACAGCACTAGGTTTCCGGGCTCCACCATCTGCTGGCCTCCGTAGCAGGTAGCCGGGGACTTTGGTCCGCAGGCGAAAAGGTAAGGCAGAGGTGTCCCGGGCTCCCGGAGTCAGTGTGTCCACAGGCATGGCTGTTACATACCCCAAGGGCTTCGGTCTGAGGAGACCGGAGAAACGAGGAGACAGATCCAGGCAGAAAGTTGGCAGCTGGATGCTGGCAACGGCTACAGGGGAGGAAAGAAAAGAGGCTGAACTCGCTCAGACAAAGGCTCAGCGAAGACTGAAAGGGGCTGAAGACGCCTTTCCTATTAAAAGGTAATAGCCACGCCCCTGGTTCAAAGGGAGCCAATCAGCAGACAGAAGGCCACCACTGTTGGGCCTGTGACTCCACCCACATCCCGCCTCCTTCTCAGAGGACCAGGCCCAGCTGAGGCAGAGAGAAAATAAAAAAGTGCCAAAGACGTGAGCAGCCCGGGCAGAAAAGACAGGGCAAGGCACGCTTTAAAGGAAGCAAAGTGGGCTCCAGGCCATATGCTGGGCACCAGCCAGCTTAACCTCAATGGGTCCCCTTAACAGCTCTATTTTGCAGATAGGGAGCTCAACGATTAAGCTAACCCACCAAGTTGGTGGCTCTGCCCCCTTACTTCCAAGGGGGGAGGTGCTGGTGCACCTGGTGACCCAGAGAAAGGGCTCCAACCCCACACGCTACCTGGACTGTCCCCAGAGAACCTGCTACTACCTCCCACCCTTACCCACCCAGGCAGGAAGCTGTCCAGTGCTATTCACCCGTCTAGACATGCCAGGCCCCAGGCATAGCAGTAAAGCTGGTGGAGGAGGAGTGTAGAAAATCTCCAGCCCCCACTCCAGTGAAGTCCAGACACTCATCAGCTTCCAGTATGGGACTTCAATGCCAGGCCGACAATGATCCAAGGATGCCTGTCAGCTAGAAATGTCAGCCCTGAGCTATGCTGTTCCAAGAGAAGCCAGAAAAGCCCACAATCACACAACCCTGCTTGAGAGCATCCAGCAGACCCTGGATCTGCCAGCAGCCAGAGGATGGGCATCCATAGACAAGGGGGCCCACACCCAGATGCACAAGTGTCCACAGGATCACCTAAGCATCAGGCCAGCCCTGATCCTTTTTCCAAGAAAGGGCTAAAGACACAAAGTGTCCCCAGCCAACTCTCCCAGGGATGGGCCAGAAGAAAACCTACCGACCAAGTCCTGAAACTTCTCTTCTGTAAAATGAGAGAGGAGGACTTGATCTAGGTAAAGTCCTTGTCATCTACACCTGTGTTGTCTAATTTAATGGCCACTAGCCACATATGGGTACTCAACTTAGCTTTAAATTAAATGAAAACTTACACTTCAGTTCCTCAATCACACTAGCCACATTTCAAGTGCTCAACAGCCACTATACTGATCACTAGAGCAGACAGTGCAGATCAGAGATGTCCATCCATAGCCGAAAGCTATACTGGACAGCCCCACGTGGTCACCCAGAATGACAGGAGGAGAGTCTGCATCGGGGTAGGAAGGCAGGGATCCCTACTGTGTGCTAGACATTTGACACCATCCTCTTCTGGAATCCTCCAACAAGCCTGTGAGAAGGGTCACTGTCATCTCACTTTATAGTTGGAGAAACTGAAACTAGAGAAGTGACCACCCTAGGTCCCAGAGCTGATAAATAAGACACAAATTCCTATGAGGCCTAATTCACTCATCTATTACGTTTATGTCATTTTACACTCTGTTCTTCTCATTCCCCTAAAATAATGGCTCCATGAAGGCAGGGAGTTTGTCGGTTTTGCTCACTGAATCTGTTTTGGGACATTGCTTTCGACACATAATAGGTATTCAATAAACTGTTATTGAATTAGAGTGTCCATGGGGGCGAAATGTGAACAGAAAGACCTTGGATAAACCAGAGAGGGACACATTCAACCCACTGCAGACATATGGGTCCAAGGTGGTAGGTTATGGAATGTGCTAGGAAGCTGGAAATCCAGATGGGCATGAACACTCTAGATTCTTAAATCTCAGCATATCCGCCAATAATTTTTAAAACATGCATGGATGGAGCAAACAAACACGTCTGCAAACAGATCTGCTCTCCCCACCTCAATCTAGCCCCCAGTCTGAGAACTCTGCAGGGGCAGCAATGGCAAGTTAAGAGAACCTTGGGAGCTGTCAGCCCAGAGCCAGAGCTGTTCCCAAGGTAGAAGAGATGGAGTAGATGGGAAAGTAAGGCTGCCCCACTGGGACGACCCCCAGGAGACCTGAGGCAAGAAGGGTCTGACAGGAAAGGCAGCCCTGCTGAGCCCTGCCGAGGTAACTAGACTCTGCCCCACCCCTGGGGCCTCCGCCTACCAAACCAGTCCAACCCGTTGGCGGCGGCGATTCCCTCCCGGGCACCATCCGGGGAAACAGAGGGAAGAAGGAGGTCAGATGGGCAGGGCCAGGGCAGAAACCCCGCGCCCTCGGACCGACCTGCTGGCCACAGAGGCTCCCCCCGCGGCCCGGACACACACAAGGAGCCAAACCCGGCTTGGGGGCCGCTGGCCAGCTCGCCCACCTGCCCGCTGTGCGCCTCGCTCCAGCAGCTGCGCCTCTTACACACTTGGGTTCCTTATCTGAAATGCGGTTAAAAATAGACCTGAGCCTCCAGGTCTCCTGGAGGATGGATAGATAAAACAGGTCGAGGACTTTCGCAGCACCTGACCAAAAGGCTGCGCTCCAAGAACTGGGCTCTGGGGTTTTATCATGACTCTGACGACCCAACTCCCAGATCGCGCCCACCCCCACCCCGGCGGGGTCTCTAAGCACGCTCAGGACCGCCGGAGTCGGAGCCGCAGACAAAGGAGGCACGTGATAGAAGCTAATCCTAAACTGATCTGATGAGCCCCATTTCACAGGTGGGCAAACGGAGGTGTGGAGGCTCCTGCGAGTTAAAGCCGGGGTCCCAGTCCCCGGGTGGGACTCGTCCTCTCTGAGGCCTCCTCTCATCGCCAACGCCCCACCCACGTATTTCAAACGCCACCCACAAATGGCCCCGAGAGCGGCAACCGTGAGCCTTTCTCCTTGTCACCATACCCCCCCTTCCCACCTGCTTCCCTGGAGACAGCCTTAGGGGTTGGGGGAGCTCAGATGCTCGCTCTGGCTTCTGCCCTAACCCCCTTCGGGGCAATCTTGAAGACTCCCAGCGGCGGAGGAGGCCGCGAGCCCGCCGGCGCGCTGTGTGACTCTGGCCGCTCGCCGCCCCTCTCTGAGCCGGGGTCGACCTGGCTCTTAAAAGCTGGGGGGCTGACGGCAGGATTCCTCCGGGCGGGAAGGCGGGCCCCTGCCCTGTCCCCGCCTTCCCGAGAAGGGAGGGCTGGCCGGGCAGCCCCCTACCCTGGCCCGGCGCCACCCGCCCGCACATACCTGGCTGCGCGCGCGCCGCTACGGATCGCTCCTCCGGCCCGGCCCACCTGGAGCTCAGGTAACACGCGTTTGCGCAACTTCCGGCGCCCGGCCCCCGGCAGGTGAACCCGCCGGCCCAGGTATTACCCGAAAGGGAAGAACGAAAGCCGGGCAGGGGCGGGAACCTGAGCCCTGGCGCGCCGGCAGTGGGCTCGCCTCGGCGCGGAGACCTGGTCCCAGCCGCCCGACCTACCCCAGGAAGGGGTCCCGCGAGCCGGGGCCGCCCACCTCACAGCCGCACCGGCCACACCCGCAGTTCCCGCGGCCTGCAAGGGCACCCTTGGAGATGGCAAAACCGAGGCCTCCTCCGCCACAGCCGCAATGCCCGCGTTAATGTCGACTGTGCCAGGCACGAGAAAGTGCTGTTCCTGGTTTTAATTAACCCATTTTAATCTTCCCAACAACCCCTATGAGGTAAACTCTATTATTATCCGCATTTGACTAATGGAATCCTGAGGCTGAGACAGGCTGAGCCAGTTGCCCAAAGTCACCCTGAGGAGTCTGATCTGGGCACTTTCCCTCTAGACCAAGCCTGAGTGCCACCCTTTCTACCTGTGTGTCCCTGAGCACGTTGCTGGACCCCTCTGGCCCTCCATTCTGCCAAGTGATAAGAGTCTCACCTTCCAGGCCAGGTCAGTGTGAGTTCTTACCGTCTGAGAGTGCCTACAGAAACCCTGTGCAAGCTGTGAACATTTTGTAAAAACGGCAACAATAGTAATAAGAATAACTGGAATTTTGGAGTTCTAGGCACTGTATTTATATAAGTCTCTGGACATCCCCGCCCCCCATAGGGGAGGAACTATTTAATCCCCATTTTACAGATGAGAAGACTGCAACACTGCAGGAAGGAATCCTTGGGAGGGACATGATTGTCTCCTCTGCCAACCCAAGCCCTATCATGTCACTTCAGGTGGCACACTTGATTAGGCGTTTCCATTGGGATCCTGAGGCCCAGTGAAGGAAGTGCCCACTAGCGTCGGGTCTGAGCCCAGGGGAAGCCAAAGAGGGCCCAGTTGCATGTCTGTGCCCAGTGGGGGCTGCACCCAGATTGGGGTGGAGGGCTATGAGGGGACAGGAAGTGACTCAGAAAACAACTCTCCTCCCCCTGGGAGTGAGTCAGCTCTGAGGCCTCCTCCAGGCCCTGGAGCCTGATTTTAGGGGAATGAGGGAGGCCAGCCTAAAGACCATCATTCCCCACAATGTCCTGCTGGGTCCCTCTGCCTGGCCCTCTACTGAGGCAACAATGGGGGGGGGGGCAGGGGATAAGATGGGGGGAGGGCTCAGTTAGGCAATAATAGTAGTAAAAGCAGGAAACAATAACATTTTCATAATATAACAGGGAAGAAATTTTCTAAGTGCTTTCTCTGTACTTGTCACTGTTCTAAGCTCTTTATATATGTTGACTCATTGAATCCTCACACTCACCCTGAGGTACTCCTATTACGCTCATTTTACAGTTGAGAAAACTGAGGCACAGAGAGGTGGGGCCACTTGCCAGAGGTCACGTAGCTGGTAAATGGCAGAGCCAGGATTTGAACCCAGGAACCACTCACCAAAAGACTCTCTAGCCTCCCTCTCTGGGCCCCAGAGGAAGAAACCACCTTAGGAAGCATTCCTGGCTGTGGGCTGTGGTCTCAGATTCCTCAGTTGTAAAATGGGAGCAAGATGGCAATATTTTCCCAACAGAAATTAGATCTCTTATGGCTCCAGATCACCTTAGAATAAGTCCCAAACTCTCCACTTGGTCCTCAGGCCTTCCAGGATCCAGTCCCTGCCCTCCACTCCCACCTCATCTCCAGGCTTTTCTGCCCCAGCCACAAAGCCCTCCCTGCTGTTCCTGAACATTCCAAGGTCTTTCCTGCCTCAGGGCCTTTGTACCATCTGTTCTCTGCTTAGAACCTCTTAGCGCACCTCCTTCAGGTCTCACCTCCTCAGAGAGGCCTCCCTGACTACCCTGAGGCTCCTGCCAACTCTCTCACCTGGTTGTTCCCTTCCACACATTCATCCCACGCTGTCATTTTAGATATTCACTTATCAATCACTCGTTTCCTATTTCTTTATTTTCATCCTCCAGGGACCAAGCACACAGGTGTGTGCAGGGCACACCAATGACTAAGTGCCAGGACTGGAACCCAGGCCACCTCAAAGACCAAGGCCCTTCAGCACCAAGCCTCCTCCCAACCCCCAGTCCCACCCCAGGGGTTCTCCCTCCTCTCTCTCCACTCCCCTCCAGCCTCAAGTCACCCCTAGATGAGCCATTTTTTCCCTGGAGACATCACGTCCAAATCTTTGCACATGAGGGGTCTGCTCCTACAGTGCCCTTCCCCACTCCAGCCTCACAGCCACCTCTGAAGCATGGACTCTGGGACCAGCCTACTGGGGTTCAAATCCAGCTCTGCCCGTGATTAGCTATGAGATCTTGGGTAAGATAGTCAACTTTTGCAGGCCTCGGTTTCCCCAACTGTAAAACAGGACCTGTAACAGTGCCTGTCTCCCAGCCTGTGCGTGACAAATGCCACCAGAATGTGACTCTGAGGTGCCCAGCTCCTGGGTGAGGACTTCACCACCCAGAATGTTGACCCACTTCTCTCAAGAGTTTACAAATCTAAGCACGCAGGGCCACTTCAACACACGTTTCTTCAAAAAAAGTGTACAAATGGCCAATAGGCACATGGAGAGATGTTCAGCATCATGCGTCATTAGGGACACATAAATCCAAACCACGGTGAGATAACATGTCACATCCATCAAGATAACCAATATCACAATAAGCAAGCAAGGAAAAAAAAAAACCAAAAACCACAAAAAAAAAAAAAATCAAGTGTTGGTGAGGATATGAAGAAACTGGAACCCTTGTGCCCTGTGGGTGGGAATGTAAGGTAGTGCGGCCACGGTGGAAACAGTATAGCACTTAGGAAAAATTTAAAAGGCATTACCATAGGACCCAGCAACCCTACTCGTGGGTATATACACAAAAGCACTGAAACCAAGGACTTGAACAGATATCGTACCCCAATGTTCATAGTAGTATTATTCACGATAGCCCAAAGGTGGAAGCAACCAAGTGTCCATAGACAGATGGACAGATGAACAGAGGATGGAATATTATTTAGCCTTTATAAGCAAGGAGGTTCTGACACCTGGTACAATACAGGTGAACCTTGAAAACATTACACTAAATGAAATAAGTCAGACGCAGAAGGATAAATATTGAGAAAAAAAGGGCAAATATTATATGATTTCATTTACATGAGGTACCCAGAGCAGTCAAATCCACAGAGACAGAAAGTAGAAAGGTGCTTTCCAGGGACTGGGGGGAAGAGAAAATGGGGAGCTGGTGTTTAATGGGTACGGAGTTCCCATTTAGGAAGATGAAGAAGTTCTGGAGGTGGATGGTGGTGAGGTTTGTGTACAGTGTAAATATACTTCATGCCACTGAACTCTACCTTACAAGTGGATAAAACGCTCAATTTTACGTTATATATATTTTTCCAAAAAAAAGAAAAAGAGAGTCCAGAGTCTGGAGTCAGAACCCCCAGATTCGCATTCCTGCTCTGGATGACCTGGTCGAAGTTGCTAAACCTCTCTTGCATTCGGTTTCCCTTTGTAAGGTGGAAAAAATAGCAGCGGTAACTACCTGACATCATAGAATTGAGGGAATTAAATGAGTGCATGCTTATAAAGTAACTTGGCACACAGTAAGTGCTCAGGAGGTGTTAGTGATTGTTTATTCTTCGCTGAGGGGGCAAGAGGTGTGGTTTCAATGTTTAGAATTTTCATGACATTCTGTACCCCCACCCCACCCCTTCTTTCCACCTGTTTCTCTCTTTCTGTTCAGTAGAAGCCAGGCCCTGACTTGGGTGGAGACAGGGAGGCCCTCACCTGCCCCAGAGGAGGATCAGGAAGGCTCCAGGCAGCAGGGAGGGGGCCAGCCAATAGGGCAGCCCAGCTCGATTTCAGCCCAGCTGTCCGGGTCAGAGACACCCAGCTGGGCATCCTCCAGGGCCACGCCAGGCCCCATGCTATTTCTGGAGTCTCCCCAGACACTCATGCCCTGGACTGCCTGCAGTCAGCCTTGCCCAGGGCACCCCTGCACACATCTCAGTGGGCTGAAGGAGGGCTGTGGGCACAGGTGCCTGAAGCACTGGTCTCCTATCAGCCAATGGACAGCCCGATTCCGCCAACCCAATTATCTGTGCCTCGGTTTGTACCTGAAGTTGCAAAATGAGGACAAAGGGACTTGCAGTGGAGACACAGAGAGACCGCATGCATCGCCTCAGGGAAGGGCCCGGCTCACAAGGATGGGGAAGGTGGAGGTTGGGGCGGACTCACCGGCAAGTTCACTTCCTGTCCCGGACTGCCTTCTTCCCAGGCCTGAGCTCACCATCTGATCTTGGCCCGGAGATGTGAAGAAACTTGCCCAAAGTCACATGGCAAGCCAAGGACAGATCACAGACAAGGCAGTGGTCTTATGACTAAATATATAATCTGTAATGATTTATATATATATAATTTTTGAACCAGGTGCTATATGCCTGTGACTCAAAATTCAAAAACTATAAAGAGAATCAAGTAAAAATAAACTCCTTCCCACTCCTGTCCCCAGCCACGCAGTTGCCCTCCCTGCGTGCGCCACTATAACCAGCCAATTGTGTGTCCTTCTAGGGAGATTTTAGGCAGATACAAGGAATAATGGGCATAAATTCTTTCTATTTTTTTTACAAGTATGGCAACACGTGTGTACTGTTTTCACCTTGCTCTTTTTACTCAATAAAATACATGTTGTTTCAATAATGTTAATATATTATTAATTCTAATGTTATTAATATACTTAATAATATAGGTTGTTCAATAATATACGTGGAGGCACATCAGTACATAAAGAGCTGTCAGCCCCTGCTGATGACCACTTAGTGTACGTCCAGACCTGCCCTATTACAAACCACCCTGCGACGTCACTGCACCTACATCGTGTTGCCAAGAAGTGAGACAGCTGGGCTGGGGACGTGCTTGTGATCGTGACAGAGACACTGTATTGTGTTCCACAGAGGCTATGTGAGTTGATCTCCACCAGCAGAACACACAGCAAATAGTGAAGAACTGTCAACCACCTGCGTGGCCCAGTCGGTTGAGCAACTGAGTCTTGGTTTCTGCTCAGGTCATGATCTCATGGTCCTGGGATCGCACCCCCTTCCCCGGGGTTGGGCTCCCCTCTCCCTCTGCCCCTCCTCCCTTTCGCACACTCTGTCTGTCTCTCTCTAAAATAAATCTTTTTAAAAAATAATAACTGTGAGCTTTAGTTATTTTGATTAGAGGTTCTGGCACCCCTCAATTTTGCCCTGGAGGTGAGGGCCTCACTTGCCTCACCCTAGCCCCTCCTCCTATCACATTCCAGTTGAGGAAGATAATCAACTCCCTAATAAGTGAAATACATAGGACATCAGATGGGTAAATGCCACCGGGAGAAACAAAATAGACAAGGGGGAGGGCAGGGCATATGAAGTCAATAAATATTTGTTGAAAGAATAAATGAAAGGCTTATTTTCTTTCTGAGTTCCCAGAGCATCCCCAGAAGGCAGGGCCTGGTCTAGGTCAGATGCTCCAGCCGGAGGGGTTGCGCCCCATCCTCAACTCCAAAGTCTCTGATGACACTTAGTGGCTTCAGGTTGAGTGGCTGCCTCTACCCATTCCCCCAACCTGGGGCAGATTCCCAAGAATCTAAAAGCGGCTCCAAGGGCCAGAGCACCTGCTGCCCACCTAGCATCTAGCCCATTAATGTCCGTCCTGCCAGATTCCCCCAGAGCAGCCCTCTGAGAGAGACAGCACTGCTGTGAGGACCCCGTGGGCAGAAGGACCCCAAACGAGCCTGAGTCCAACCTGTGGCGTTCTGGAGAAGAGAAGACAGCTGCCCAGAAGGGGCACCCAGAGGACGGTGCGGGAGCGCGGCCGGAGGGAAATGATCCAGCCAGGGCTCCTGGGCTTAGCACCCTTGCGTCTAAGAGGCTGAGAAGCTGGCCACCAGTTGCGTGTCTGGGCCTCTCAAGACAAATCTAGATCTACCCAGAGACTTCGAGGTGGAGCTGAAAGACCTGAATTGGATTCTCCGGCAGACCTCGCTGGGCTAGGACACTTGCCTCTCTGCCCCTCAGCGTTCTCCTCAGTGAAATGGGGTACCACCGCCTCCCCGCACGTAGGACGCGGGGAGGACGCCTACAGCAGGCGCTCGGTGAACGGAGCTCCCCAGACCCGGGCTCGCGCCCCAGACCACCCGCCCCCTCACCTGGAGCCCGCGCTAGGCGAGTCCTGGCTCCTCCGGTGCGGGTCTTGGAGAGGCTGACAGCTCGGACCCGGGCTGGGAATGGCCGCGCCCAACGCGGCTCGGAACTGCTGGGGACCCGCAGGGGCCTCTTCGGAGCTGCTGTGCGCACCCGAGATGGACGGGGCCACCTGACTGTCCCAAGGCCCCCACCAGAGCGGAGGTCCCAGGGGCGCAGAGGAAGGGGAAGTGAGCTCGTCGCTTCCCCCCCCCCGTCGCCGGAATGGTTTGCCCCGGACATCCTGATTGGTTCCTCGCTTCCGTTCGAACGCCGCGCCGCCCGGGTTGCCAGGCGACCGCTTAGCTTCTGCCCAGCTAGTGAGCGCCCCGCCCCGGCGCCCAGCTCAGCCCCCGCGCAGCCCCGCTGGCCTGTTCTTCCCGCGCCGCCACAGCTCAGGAGCCTAGTTTTTTCCCTTGACCAGGACTTTCTCTGGTCCCCAACAGGATGACTCACCATTTAGGGTCCCCAGCTAGTCTCCAGTTCCGACTTTGCAGCTCGCTGTATGAGCCCGGGCTAGCCCCTTTCCCTCTCTGTTCCTCTAACTGAACAGTGGGAAATTGTAAAATGTGCATACCCAGCAGTCCTGAACTTTACTAAGGAAATGACCAAAGATATGAACAAAGATTAATATAGCCCAGCGTTATTTACCATCGAAAGATAATGGAAATAACTCCAATGCTCAGCAAAAGAAGATTGGTTATATAAATCCATCCTGAGGAAGAGCTAAGTTTATTGAGCTTTTTACATGCCAGGTAGCTTCACATGACATAACTCTTGTCACTGCTCATGGCATAACCCTTTGAGATAGGTACCTTTAATTATCCCCACTTCCTGATGAGGAATGTTATGCAGTCATTAAAAATGATGTAGTTAAAGATATTTAAAGTATGAGGAAAATGTAAAGAAAGCTTTTTAAAAGTATGTTTCAAAGCACTATGTACACACAACTATGTATTAAATGCATAATTGTAACTTCAATGTATTTGTGTATAACCATTTATAATAGCAGTTCATTTCTTTTCTGTGCTTTTGTGGATTTTCCAATTTCCAACACTTAAATATGTCAAGAAAAGAAAAACACAGTTTTAAAAAGGATCAGAATAAGTTAACTCTAAGTACCCTTTGAGATGAGGAAATTTCATAGCTATGAGTCACTGTTTGGGTCTAGGGCATTGTTGAATTTGGAGCCAACCTCTGTTTTCTAATCCAGACGGTGACTTTCATTCTTTGATTGGATTGTCAATGATTGAGCACTTACTATATACATACCTTGGTCCGGTGTGGGAGAGGGACTAATAACATATCAACAGCTAACAATGATTGCACGTTCCGGCATGGGCACCAATCAAATCAGAGTAGATACCGTCATAAACAAGGAGTCTGACTATATCCGTGAGGACCAGCGAAATATCAGATGTGGCGCTAACTGTGCCCTCTGCTAGACCGGGCTTCTCAAGGCTTTACATGTATTTTCTCTCTTGACTTCATTACTATGTGGGGGGAGAGATTCTACTATTATTCTCATTTTATGAATGAAAACACTAAGGTTTGTCAGGATGCAGCAGGAGTCCTCTGAGCCGTTCTGTTATGTTGCTCTGTATGCCACCTGTTGGCAGGAGCAGTGAGGAAAAGGCAAAAAGGATCCTGTGATGGTAAAAGACACAGAGAAAACTGAGCAGGGGCAGATCCAGACCGTGCACTTCCTCAGGCTTACACAATTTAGGGAGATTTGTTTAAGAAAAGAACTACAAAATTACAAATATAATATTAGGTAATAAAGTGTTATTTGGCTAGAAAGATAAAAGAAACCTCAACAAATGGCAAATTCCACAAATACTGCAAAATCCAGAAAAACAACATTATTTCTGTGAATTCAATAATTGGCATACCTCCATAATAATTTTCACAGACAAGCTTGTTCTGGCTCGATGTATACATTTCTACCACAGACTGGCAGCACTGGGCACTATAAAGCCATTCATACTTCTTTTTTTTTTTTTTTTAAAGATTTTATTTATTTATTTGAGAGAGATAGAATGAGAGTTAGAGAGCACAAGAGGGAAGAGGGTCAGAGGGAGAAGCAGACTCCCCGCCGAGCAGGGAGCCCGATGTGGGACTCGATCCCGGGACTCCAGGATCATGACCCGAGCCGAAGGCAGTCGCTTAACCAACTGAGCCACCCAGGCGCCCCGGCCATTCATACTTCTATACTGAGATACGACCTCTGACCCTGCACTTTCATGTGACAGTGTGAGTGGTGGCTGATGTCACAACCCACGTCAGTGTGCTAGGTAGGAGTATTCCTGGAAGTCATCACCAGTTGGTAATAACTTTTCACAAAAGTGACTGGAAACGACGTAAATAAAACCACTAAACCCACACTAAATGTCAAGGTCCCCTTAGCCAAACCCCCCAAATGCTCATACCCACTCCAACATCATCTGAGATGAGGCAACATTGGAATGGAAGGAGATGGTGGTTTTAACAGAGTAAGGTTTAAATACAGAAGCATATTGACCCTGAGAGCATACTGCTAGGGAGCCTGCCAGACCTTAGCTTCCCTGTCATTAAAATGGGAATGACAACAGTGGTGTCATGGTTGGATTCTTCTCTGAGATGTACAACTTTAATCAGGGGTTGGGAGATATTTGAGATGCTTGGATAAAGGTCCTGCTGACCCTTGTGTCTTCAAAACTTGCCTCTGCCCTACACGCCCTAGAGCTTAAAACAAACAGGATAATACAAAAACCCTGAGCCATATTCCCTTAGGCAGACAGAGGGCAGAGGGAACTTCCCCTGGACTCCAAATAAGGCCACATGAAGACACCTAATTTGGGCACACTCAGATTCTAGAACTCTGAACATTTTCACAAGCCACCAGCATATTGGCAATGCTCCCTGTCTTCGAGGATTTGCTAAGCCCCTGGTACCAGCTCACAGTGATTAAAATCCTCCCACTCCTTGCCCTCTCCCACCACGTGGGAGTGCAGAGGGAGAGCCCACAAGAATAAGAAGGTGCCAAGCTGTCATTAGAGTGCCCAGATAAAAGGGAGCTAGGCAGTCCTTATGGTCTCGTCCTGACCCAGCATGTGAGCAAAAATAACATCTCGCCCCATCCGCAGGCTTGCAGCTACTTCAGTGCCCCCTCCAGCACCCTGACCTTGGCAATGTTTTCTCCACTCAACTCGAAACTGAGATGAAATTAGCCTCAGATACTAGCTCCCTATCTTCTCTGCCCCACCCCACCCCACCCCCATGGCTGTATTTTGTTTTGACAGGTGGAACCTGGCCCTCCGGAGGCCTTGAGGTGGTTTGAGAGGCAGGCACTGGGGTGAACTAGAGACCAAGGGCAGTTCCTGGGTGTGAACTTTCTGGTCCCAGGGGAGGCAGCCTGTCAAGCCTTCAGGTGAGGCCTCAGGAGAGGTTCTGAGACAGAACTGCCAAGCTAAGCCCCTCCTCAGTTCTTATCCAACAGAAACTGTAAGAGAGATGGGGGGTGGGGGGGGAAGGGTTATTGTTGTCTGAAGCCACCAAGTTTTGTGATGATTTGTTACTCAGCAGTAGACAATACCTAGGGACTTTCGCAAATCCCAATGTCCAGGTTGCAGCTACATCTGAACCTCTGGGAGAGGGATGCAGGCATCATGTTCCCACGTGCAGCCAAGGTCAAAACCCCGTGGGGGGCATGGGCCTCCTATCAGCTTCTAGCTCAGGAAACTCACACTGGTGAGGCATCTCTCATCTGGGCTCCCCTGGGCCAAACTGGCCTGTGGCCGGCACGTCCGCTGACCTCACAGTCTGCAGACTTCGTATCAGGTAAGTAAATGTGGTGATAGCACCCATCTGGCCTCCTGGACAGTCGCACGGTGTGCCACCTGAGGAAGGGCGCAGGGAGCAGAAACATAGGGCTCTCCAGTGGGGCTGTTATCACTGAGCTACTGCTTGGGCTGGGCATTCCTCTGCCTCTCATTTTCTGAGCCTTGGCTTTCTGCCTGACAATTAGGAGACAGCAGCCTCCAGTTTGGAGAGAGCACTGTGCAAGTTGCACTCACCCCTGCAGACCTCCCCCCTTCACCTCCTCTTGGTTGGTTTCAGGATGTGTTTACTCATTCAACAAATATTTTCTGAGCCCCTGGTCTGTGTCAATTATTAGGAAGAGAGAGTCACATTCTGGTGAGGGAAACAGAACAATAGGGGAGTAACTGAATCAACAAGTGAGACATGTTATAAATAAAAATAAAGCAGAGTAAGGCGATGGGCGTGATGGAAAGGGGGCTGCTTTATGGTCAGGGAGGCTTCTCTGAGGTGAGGCCTGAAGCATAAAAAAGAGGCAGGGGTGGGCTCAGTTGCCTAAGCAGCCGATTCTTGATTTCAGTTCAAGTCATGAGATGTGTTGGGTTCCTGTTGGGCATGGAGCCTGCTTGAGATTCTCTCTCTCCCTCTACCTCTGCTCACCCCTCTTAAAAAAAAAGAGAGAAGGGGAGAATAAAAAAAAGAGACAGCCATGTGGAAATCTAGAGAAAGGCTGAGAGGGAAAACATGTGCAAAGGTCCTGGGGCGAGAATGGGTTTGGTATATTTGAGCCAAAAGGCCAATGGCTGGAATGGATGGACAGGAAAAGACTGATGTGAAATTGCTCTAGGCCGCAGGGAGGCGTTTAGAATTTAAAGATACAAAGCAGCAGTTCAAGACCAAGATCAGGAATTCCGGGGTCAGCCAGTCAGGGTTCCAATCCCACTCCTACCACCCAACTGCTGCCAGACTTGAAAGTTCCTTAAACGCTGGACTTTCGGCCGCTTTGTCTTTAATGGACATAACTGCACCTGCATTGGAAGGAGTTACCTTGAGTCAGTCCCCAAGATGATGCCCGCAAAACCCTTAGCTCTCCACTTCCAAACCCTCTAGCCCCGGGAGCAGGGACAAATTTCAGATCTGAATAGCCCAGAATTTTTTAATCCTGAGGTCGTCAAATCCTTAGAATCCCCACAATCTAAAACTCCAGATGCCCACCACACTCTGCTCTTAGACCATGTAAGTAAAATGGTCTTCGGGTCATCACCCAACGTGGCAAGAGGTGGTGGCTTTCACAGAGCGAGCTTAGATCAAACCAAGCGTTTCCCAAAGTAGGAGACAAGGCATGACAGTTGTAAATTATATGCATCAAATAAATCCTTTAGGGCAGCGATGTCTACCAAGACTCTCCATGAGGATGAAATGTTCTGTTTGCCCGGTAGAGTGGCCACTAGCTGTTTGAAATGTGACTCATACCCTGAATTTTAAATTTTATTGAGTTTGAATTAATTTAAACCGCTTTTTGCCACACAAGGCCAGTGGCTCTTGTAAGTACAGTTCCCGAGTGAAAGTTGTCTTCTCTTCGAGGCTTTCATTTTTTCTAGCCTTAGTTTGCTGTTCCTCGGTTAGTTAGCCTCTCCCTATACACACTAATTTTCCCCACGAGAGGGGCCCAGACTCAGAGCCAAACTGGAATTCTTATTTGTTTCTTTATAAAAACTTGTCTTGTTAAAGGAAATTTAAAGAAAACAAAATTCACCAACTTCAAGGGTCCACTTCCCTGATTTTTGACAAATGTATACACTTGCCCCCGCAACAGGGGAGACATTTCCAGCACCCGGGACACTTCCCACCCCTCACTCTGATGGCCACTCATCTGCCTTCTTTCTCGACAGTTTTGTCTTTTCTGCAATATCATATAAATGTGTCGGGCTTCTTTCACTTGAAGCAAGACTAGAATTTAATCACATCGTCCTAGTCCCATTCTGTTATTTTTTCTCCCCAGAATTTTTCTAATGATGGCAAGTGATACTGAATTTCCACTTACAGAGATAGTATGAAATGTCTTTTCAAATTAAATCCGTTTAAGCAAAGGAGCGCGCGTTCCCTTTAAAAACTTGAAGTCACTAATAGAACAGGTGGATTATGGATACAGCAGCAATTACAAGAGTGAGACACAAGTCACTCCTTTTTGGAAAAGCAACCCAATCCCACGTCTGCATGTGACACATGGGGAAACCAAGGCCCGGAGGGGGAGCGGGAGGGGAGTTGACTGGCCGGGATCACATAAGCAGGTGGCAGAAGCAGGATAAGCTAGCGCTGCCCAGAACAGATGGCAGAGGCTGGGGGGAGAGGCTTGGGTCCCCCTTAGGGTTAGGGGGCTGTCCCCTCTGCACTCTTGGGCCTGAGCTAAGGGAGCTGTCCCAAGTCAGAGGCTGAGCCTAACAGATGGGATTCTATAGGGGAAAAGGGTTCAGAGAGTGAGGGGCCTTTGTCCTCCTAGTGTCCCAACCCCAGATGGCAGGGCCAGGCCAGAGGCAGGTGGAGAAATAGGGCCCCTCCTGAACAGGACGGTCGTAGCCTGGAGACAGAATCTTTGTCTGTCCTAACACCCAAGACCCTCCACCCAAGGGACTGGTGCAGGCCTTTCCAGCTTTCAACGTGACCCCTCCACTCCACATGTAAATCAAATGCAAATGAGCCCCCAGCCACTGCCCAAACCCCGCCTCCCTTTCCCTCTTGTTGGGGCCCATCCCACAGGTCCAGACACCCACAGACACCAGAAGTCCCAGGCCCACAACCCAGACCCATGCTCAGCACATGCTCAGGCCCCTCACACCAGGGCTGGGCATGAGATGGGCTCAGCTGACCCATCTCTGCCTGGAGGCTGCGTCAGACCCCAGGCCACTCCTACCTTCTCTCCCCCTATCTGTCCTCCTTCTTTTAAAATATAAACCAGCATTACAAAACTACAGTAATCAACACTGTATGGTACTGGTACAAAAACAATCCGGAACCCAGAAATAAACCCATGCATATATGGCCAAATGACATTTGACAAAGAATACTCAGTGGGGAAATCCCATTGTCTTTTCAACAAATGGTGTTGGGAAAACGGGATATTCACATGCAAAAGCATGAAATCGGGCCACTATGTTACATCACTCACAAAAATTAGCTCGAAATTGATTAGAGTTAAACCTAGGACTTGAAACCATAAAACCCCTAGAAGAAAACATAGGGGGAAACTCCTTGATGTTGGTCTTGGCAATGATTCTTTAGATATGGCAACAAAAGCAAAAATCAACAAGTGGGATTGCATCAAACTAAAAAGCTCCTACAAAACAAAAGAGAAAATCAACAAAATAAAAAGGCAATAGCCCAAGTGTCCATCAACAGATGAACAGATAAAGAAGAAGTGGTATATATATATACAATGGAATATTATTCCGCCATAAAAAAGAAAGAAATCTTGCTGTTTTGCAACAACATGGGTGTAACTAGAGAATATAGGAGTATAATGCTAAGCGAAATAAGTCAGAGAAAGACAAATACCATATGATATCACTCGTATTCACTCCAGAATTTAAGAAACAAAACAAATGAGCAAAGGAAAAAAAAGAGAGAGAGATAAACCAAGAAACAGACTCTTAACTATAGAGAGAGAACAAACTGATGGTTATCAGAAGGGAGGTGGGTAGGGGGGCGGGGAGAGAGATGATGGGGATTAAGGAGGGCACTTGTGATGAGCCCAAGGTGATGGATGGAAGTGTTGAATCACTACATTGTACACCTGAAACTAATATTACACTGTATGTTAACTATACTGGAATTTAAAATAATAATAATAATAAAATAAAAGGCAATGTATGGAATGGGAGAAAATATTTGCAAACACGTATCTGATAAGGGGTTAATACCCAAAATATATAAAGAACTCATACAACTCAACAGCAAACAAAAACTCCAATTAAAAAATAGGCAGAACATGTATCATATGACCTCACTGATATGAGGAATTCTTAATCTCAGGAAACAAACTGAGGGTTGCTGGAGTG
Organism: Zalophus californianus; assembly: GCF_009762305.2. Classification (NCBI taxonomy): domain Eukaryota; kingdom Metazoa; phylum Chordata; class Mammalia; order Carnivora; family Otariidae; genus Zalophus; species Zalophus californianus. Next base: position 112,435,616 of record NC_045602.1, read on the forward strand.
GTGGGGGGTGGGAGGGATGGGGTGGCTGGGTGATAGACATTGGGGAGGGTATGTGCTACGGTGAGCGCTGTGAATTGTGCAAGACTGTTGAATCACAGACCTGTACCTCTGAAAGAAATAATACATTATATGTTAAACAAATAAAAAAAGAAGAAGAAGAAGAAGAAGAAGATAGCAGGAGGGGAAGAATGAAGGGGAGTAAGTCGGAGGGGGGGACGAACCATGAGAGACGACGGACTCTGAAAAACAAACTGAGGGTTCTAGAGGGGAGGGGGGTGGGGGATGGGCTAGCCTGGTGATGGGTATTAAAGAGGGCACATTCTGCATGGAGCACTGGGTGTTATATACAAACAATGAATCATGGAACACTACATCAAAAACTAATGATGTAATGTATGGTGATTAACATAACATAATAATAAAAAGAATAGGCAAAGTATTTGAACAGACTTTTTTCCAAAAAAGATATACAGGTGGCCAACAAGTACATGAAAAGGTGTGCAATATCACTCATCGTCAGGGAACTGCAAATCAAAACCACAACAAGATAGCACCTCACACCTGTTGGAATGTCTATTATCAGAAAGACAAGAGAGACCAAATGCTGGCATGGATGTGGAGAAAAAGGAACCTTTGGGTGCCGTTGGTGGAATTATAAATTGGTGCATCCACTATGGAAAACAGTATGGAGGGTCCTATTCTATTAAAAATAGAACTAGCATAGGATCCAGCTATCCCACTTCTGGGTGTATGTCCGAAGAAAATGAAATCAGTATCTCAAAGATATCTGCACCCCAGTGTTCATGGCAGCATTATTTACAAGAGCCAAGACATGGAAAAACTTAAGTGTCCAGCAACTAATGAATAAGTAAAGAAAATGTGAGATAGATAGATGATAGATAGATGATAGATAGATGATAGATAGATAGATGATAGATAGATGGATAGATAGATGATAGATAGATGATAGATGATAGATGATAGATAGATAGATGATAGATAGATAGATAGATAGATGATAGATGGATAGATAGATGATAGATAGATGATAGATAGATGGATAGATAGATGATAGATAGATGGATAGATAGATGATAGATAGATGATAGATGATAGATGATAGATGATAGATAGATAGATGATAGATGGATAGATAGATGATAGATAGATGATAGATAGATGGATAGATAGATGATAGATGATAGATGATTGATAGATTGAGAGATAGATGATAGATAGATGGATAGATAGATAGATGATAGATAGATAGATAGATAGATGATAGATAGATGATTGATAGATGATTGATAGATTGATAGATAGATAGATGATAGATGATAGATAGATGATAGATGGATAGATAGATAGATGATAGATAGATAGATAGATGATAGATAGATAGATGATAGATAGATAGATAGATGATAGATAGATGGATAGATAGATGATAGATAGATGGATAGATGATAGATAGATAGATGACAGATAGATAGATAGATGATAGATAGATGGATAGATGATAGATGGATAGATAGATGATAGATAGATAGATGATAGATAGATAGATAGATGATAGATAGATGGATAGATAGATGGATAGATGATAGATAGATAGATGACAGATAGATAGATAGATGATAGATAGATGGATAGATGATAGATGGATAGATAGATGATAGATAGATAGATGATAGATAGATAGATGATAGATAGATAGATGATAGATGATAGATAGATGATTGATAGATGATTGATAGATTGATAGATAGATGATAGATGATAGATAGATGGATAGATGATAGATAGATAGATAGATAGATGATAGATAGATAGATAGATGATAGATAGATAGATGATAGATGATAGATAGATGATTGATAGATGATTGATAGATTGATAGATAGATAGATGATAGATGATAGATAGATGGATAGATAGATGATAGATAGATAGATGATAGATAGATAGATGATAGATAGATGGATAGATGATAGATAGATGGATAGATAGATGATAGATAGATGATAGATGATAGATGATAGATAGATAGATGATAGATAGATAGATAGATGATAGATGATAGATAGATAGATGATAGATAGATAGATAGATGATAGATAGATAGATGATAGATAGATAGATGATAGATAGATGGATAGATGATAGATAGATGGATAGATAGATGATAGATAGATGGATAGATAGATGATAGATGATAGATAGATAGATAGATAGATGATAGATAGATAGATAGATGATAGATAGATAGATGATAGATGATAGATAGATAGATGATAGATAGATGGATAGATGATAGATAGATGGATAGATAGATGATAGATAGATAGATGATAGATAGATGGATAGATAGATGATAGATGATAGATAGATAGATAGATAGATGATAGATAGATAGATAGATGATAGATAGATAGATAGATGATAGATGATAGATAGATAGATGATAGATAGATGGATAGATGATAGATAGATGGATAGATAGATGATAGATAGATAGATGATAGATAGATAGATGATAGATAGATGGATAGATGATAGATAGATGGATAGATAGATGATAGATGATAGATAGATAGATGATAGATAGATAGATGATAGATGATAGATAGATAGATAGATAGATGATAGATAGATAGATAGATGATAGATGATAGATAGATAGATAGATGATAGATAGATGATAGATGATAGATGATAGATAGATAGATGATAGATAGATAGATAGATAGATGATAGATGATAGATAGATGGATAGATAGATGATAGATGATAGATGATAGATAGATAGATGATAGATAGATAGATAGATAGATAGATGATAGATGATAGATAGATAGATAGATAGTTGATAGATAGATGATAGATGATAGATGATAGATAGATAGATGATAGATAGATAGATAGATAGATGATAGATGATAGATAGATGGATAGATAGATGATAGATAGATGATAGATGATAGATGATAGATAGATAGATGATAGATAGATAGATAGATAGATGATAGATGATAGATAGATAGATAGATAGATAGATGATAGATAGATAGATGATAGATAGATGGATAGATGATAGATAGATGGATAGATAGATGATAGATAGATAGATGATAGATAGATGGATAGATAGATGATAGATGATAGATAGATAGATAGATGATAGATGATAGATAGATAGATGATAGATGGATAGATGATAGATAGATGGATAGATAGATGATAGATAGATAGATGATAGATAGATGGATAGATGATAGATGATAGATAGATGATAGATGATAGATGATAGATAGATAGATGATAGATGATAGATAGATAGATAGATAGATGATAGATGATAGATAGATGATAGATGATAGATAGATAGATGATAGATAGATGATAGATAGATGGATAGATGATAGATAGATGGATAGATAGATGATAGATGATAGATGATAGATGATAGATAGATGATAGATGATAGATAGATGATAGATAGATGACAGATAGATAGATAGATGATAGATGATAGATAGGATGGAATAATACTCAGCTATAAAAAAAAAGAAGAAGAAGAAGGAAACCCTGCCATTTGCAACAACATGGACGGACTTGGAGGGCATTATGCTAAGTGAAAAAATTCAGACAGAGAAAGACCACTTGTGATTTCACTTATATGAGGAATCTTAAAAAGATTGAATTCACAGAAACGGAGTAGAATGGTGGTTGTTAGGGGCTGAGGGGAAAATGGGGAGATGTTGCTCAAACTTCCAGTCATTAAAAGAAATAAGTCCTGGGAAGTGAAAGTACAATGTGGTGAGTACAGTTAAAAACTCTGTATTATATACTTGAAAGCTGCTGAGAGAGCAGATCTTGCATGTTCTCACCAAGGTGCTATGTCTCACACACACGTAGGTAACTACGCAACTGCGTGAGGTGGTGTTAACTAGGGTACTGGTCAACAACTGTAGGATATATACATGTATTGACTCATCGAAGGAGGCGTGGTGCCCCTTGAGCTGACACAATGTTACATGTCAGTTGTACCTCAGGAAAGCCGGGAAGAAACCAAATCAGATCCCATCCCCTTCCAACTCACATCTTTCCATTGGCCTTCGGGGACTCAGAACAGCCCTCTTGACCTGGCCTGCCCCTGTCTCCTCTCAGACCTCCTCCCTGCACCTGCTTTCTGTCCCCCTGCCCAGCTGGTTCTCCTTTCAGAGCCTTTGCAGATGCAGTTCCAGGCCAGGAATGCCTTTCCCGAGCTCTTGCCCTGCCAGCTCCCTCTCACCCACTTCTCCACTAGGACACACTGCACCTTCTCAGCAAGTCCCTCGAACGCTATCCCGCAGCGCCTGTCTGCCTTACACACTATGAATAACATCTGAGATTATTTTTTCTTAACGATTTTATTTATTTGACAGAGAGAGAGACAGAGTGAGAGGGAACACAAGCAGGGGGAGTGGGAGAGGGAGAAGCAGGCTTCCCGCCGAGCAGGGAGCCCGATGCGGGGCTCGATCCCAGGACCCTAGGATCATGACCTGAGCCGAAGGCAGACGCTTAACGACTGAGCCACCCAGGCGCCCTGAGATTATTTTATATACTTGTTTTCTTGTTTTTGTTTGCCTGCCCCACTGACCGTCAGTTCCACAAGGGCAAGCACCTTGCCTGTATTTCCCATGCCTAGAACACCGCCTGGCACCTAGTAGGGAATCAATAAATATTTGTGAGAGAAGGAAGGAAGAAGGGGAGGGGGGAAGAGAGGAAAGGAAGGAAGGACCAAATGCCCACGCTGAGAGTCCTGAAGAGGCAGACAGATTAGAGTGGGAAATGTAGTAATCGTCATTTGTTCATTCAGCGAATGTACTGAGCTCCTACTATGTGCCAGGCACCGAGGTAGGGGCTGGGGACACAGTGGTGAACAAGACAAAGGCTCTCAGCTTTCCCTACCCACAGCTGCCAGGGGAGACAGAGAAGTCCCAGGGGCTACAGTTCTGAGTCATCAGGGGCAGCTGTGGGGTCCAGATGAGGGGCCCTGAACCCATGCCAGGGCTCAGGGCAGGCTTCTCAGGGAGGTGGCATCTGGGTTGAAACCTGAGAATGAGCAGGAGGGAGCTAGCCAGCCAAGAACAGAAAGAGGTTTGAGGTGGGAAGCCGGGTCACAGAGGCCACACGGGTCCTGAAGGGGCACTTTTAGGTGGTGGGGTGGCGGGAGTCACGCAGTGGGGAGGCCCTGTCCCAGCTCCCCGCATTTTACCGACAGAAACCCAGAGACCCAAACCCAGAGAAATGCAAGGTCAGGCACACAGGCTCCCAGCTCCCTGTCCAGGGCTCTTCCCACTGCATGAGCGTGGGAATGCCAGTTTCTTCTCCAGAACCTTCTGCAGCCTTGGAAAGGGGCTACTCTCCTGTCCCACCCCCACCCCCCACCCCTGCAGGCCAGCCCTGCGTTAAATGGCACCCATCCTGACTCAGAGAAAGCGGTCCCCTTTCCGAGTTCCTTTCGAGTCTTACTCCATCAGTGAGAGAAGTCTCTGCTGCATTGCTCTCTTAACACCCCATGCCGCTCATCACCCTTACAACGGAGGGCAGGCCTCAGCCCCAGCCTGGGCGCTGGGTCGGTCTGACACGCTGGGTCCATTTCCAGAGGTACCCTTCTATTTATGGCAGAAGACACTTGCTTTCATTTCACGTATCAAGTTTTCTTTCACAATAAACCCGTTGTTGGAGCGCCTGGGTGGCTCAGTCGGTTCAGCATCAGACTCTTCGTTTCCGCTCAGGTCACGGTCTCAAGGCTGTGAGATCGAGCCCTGCGAGGGGCTCTGCTCTCAGTGCAGAGTCTGCTTGAGATTCTCGCCTTCGCCCTCTGCCCCTCTCCCTTCCTCCTGCTTGTGGGCATAATCGGGCGCGCGCTCTCTCTCTCTCTCTCAAATAAATAAGTAAAATCTTTTAAAAATAAAAAATAAAAATAAATAAATAAATCCATTGTCAACTGTGAAACACATTTTGGGGACAATTGGGGAAGTCAGTTATGGACAAAATATTAGCTATCCGAGAAATATTAATATTTTGGAGTGACACAATACTCCCGTGTTACGCGGGGAAATGACCTTACTCTTTAGAGATGTTTAGGTAATGCCAGTATTTGAGGTGAAAATTCATGATATCTATAATTCACATGAAATTACCTCAAAAAGAAATAGAGGCAGCATTATGGGAAATGTTAACATTAATCCGGATGTTGGGTATGTGGTTCACAATGTTATTCTCTATTTTTCCGTGTGTCTAAAATTATTCATTGTAAAAATACATACATACATACATACATACATACATATTCAATGTTATTCAATGCAAGCCAGTTGACTTAAAGAAAAACATAAGAAGGAATCATGAGGGCAGGGCCTAGGTGTGGCCACAACTGTGAGCATGAAATGAGACCGGGGGGAGGCTGAGCAAGAGAGGAAGACCTTTCCAGGCCGGGCAAGCCAGGCCTGTGTGCAGGCCCCGTGCAGCCCTGCCCTGGCTGAGGCCCCTTCCGCTGGGACACCCTGATTCTCAGCCCCAGGGCTGGCCTCTGGTGTTCTGATGGGTTATAGGGGCCTTGTCGCTGGGTGCTATGCTCCCCTTCCCCAGGACACCTGCTCTCAGGTTTGGGGCCCAGCAGGAGGCCGGCAGGTGGATCCATCTGCCAGTGTCTGCACAGCGGAGGAGGCAGAAGGACACAGCCCTTTCCCATTAGCCCATTTCACCCTTAGGAACTGGGCCTACACATCTGCCTTCTTGTACTGTCTACCTCATTGGACAGGCAGGGAAACTGAGGCCCAGGCCTGACCCAGGCCCCCCGTTTCCAGGGCCTGGACTCTTCCTGAGGACACTGGACACATAATCCTACAGAGGGAAGAGAAGAAGGCCCGATGCACCAAAAAGGTCGGAAGCTGATATCTGGCCCTCAGCAAGTCAGGGTCATAGGCGGAGGGGGCTCCTTCCACAGGCCAGGCACAAACGAGGCACCAGGACCTCCGCTGTGAACAAAATAGACACAGTCCCCCCACTGCTGAGTGGACACTGGTGGGAGATAGACACTAAGCAAGTGAATCAGGGAACACACGACACACCATCCAGGCCACTGTTGGCAAAGCTGGGGAGGCATGAGGAGGTAGAGAGTGGCGGTGACCAGGTTACCTTAATCTAGGCTCACCTCTGAAGGGGGAGATTGAGCAGACACCCGAATAAAGTGAGGGAGGGGCCAGGGAGCTACCTGGGTAAAGAGGGCACGTACAAAGGCCCTGAGGCAGAGAACAAGTTTGCCACCTCAGGGGACAGCAAGGAGGCCAGCGTGGCTGGAGTGGAGAGCGCCAGGCAGAAGGGAGGGCCATGTGGTCAAGTGTAATGGTACAGGATAGCACAGGGCCAGGTAAGTTCTGGACTGCAGAAGCGAACAGGGTTGAGAGGCTTCTGAGCTGAGCAGGACAGGCTCTGACGTGTTTCAAGGGCATCCCTTCGGCTAAGAAAGGGAGAAAGGGGAGAAAGGGCAGAAGTGGGATTGTCAGTGAAGAGACTACTGTGACAGCCAGGCAGGACATGAAGGGGCTGGCCAGCAGTGGTGACAGTGGAGGGGGACAGAGTCACCCAATTCTGGATCTGCCAAGGGGTGAGATGTGGAGTGTGGAAGGAAAAAAAGGAGTTGGGAGGGAAGATAGCAGCTCCATTTTAGAGACCTTGCTCCTTGCCATATCCCCAGTGCATGGACCAGAGCTGATCTCACTCAGTAGTTACTGGAAGGGAAAAAGCAAATAAAGGAAGAATCCCAGGCTCAGGTTCCCGCTTCAGACCAGCTTGACTTTTCTTTTCTTAGCCTCTCAAAAGGCGACCTCTGCTGGCCGATTGGAAAACTGCAAGTCCTCAGTTTGAAAGTGATCCGGGACCGGAAGAGACCCTGAAAGACCCCCAGCTGGATAAAATCAGAGACCACACCGACCCCTCACCCATTTTACTGATGAAGATACTGAGGCCCACCTAGGGTTCAGGTCTGATCTTTATCTCAAAAGCCATCCCTTCGGGTCGCCCAGCTATTGTTTTCCAGAACTGAAGGCATTTTTCTGGGACTCCCCCATACCCTCCCATAGGATGCTAGGAGTCCATCCTAGGTATTTGTAGTTCCTAGAAAGCATCATGCTGCCTTGGCTTACATACATTCTGGGTCAAAGCACTTCCCAAATCCCCAAATTAGTCCATACCATCCCCACATACCTGGATGGGAAATCTCTACGCCTCTGGAATTTCCACCATCCTTCACTCCTGGAATCCTGCCCCTGGGCACCTGGCAGAAATCTGCCTGCAAGAATGCATTTGTCACACATACCCCTCCCAGCCCAGTTACTCCAGCTTGAGTAAAGGACATGATCCCCCATCTGCACCCATTCAGATGACACCACAATTTCTTCCACTTTCAACTTTTGGCATGCCCTTGAGCTGTCACTGCTCTTCACACAAGATAGAGCCAAGGAGAGGGAAGGAGGTCCCAGGTGTGTTCTGAGCAGAGGAGGGAAGGCTGTCACCTCCCTTGAGCTGCATGTAAGACCTCTCTTGGTGCACCACAAGATGGCATTTGAGGTTTCTTTTATTTCTTTTTCTTCATTTTTTTTTTTAGTAATTTTTAATTTTAGGCTACACAACTAACAGGGTTTAGACTCCTAGAAAATTAAAGTATTTCAGTTAAGGCTAAAGTTCTCTTTGATCACTCCTCATCACCCTTCCCATTCCCTGACTCCTTCCATACACACAATTCCAAAGGTAACTGCTGCTGTCGATTTGAAATTCCTCCTTCTAGATTTTTTCCAATGGATGTATATGCAGTAAATACCACACACACACACACACACACACACACAGCCCAAATGACTATGCAGCATTTATTTGTGGGATTGGTGTGGGATTATTTGGTGTGGATTATTGTGGGATTACTGTGGAATTATTTTTTTTTTACACAAATGGAATCATACTGTACGTATGTATCCTGTGACTTTTTCCTCCACTATGTTCTGGGCTCTTGAATTCAACTCACAGATATGAGATCACCGTCCCTCTGATGGGGGTTGCGTCATGAGACTGGCCCTTATAGAGAGCAAACTGGTTTAGAGGCACTCTCTGAAGCTCCTCTCTCTAGCCCTCTCTAAACTTACGTCTCCCTTTCCCCGCTCTCCCGCTCTCTTTCCTCCCACCTCCCACCTTTTCCTCACCCTGGCACTTTAGACCCCACAGGACCCCTTGAGAGAAGCTCCTAATCCCCCAGATGCCCGGGAAAAGGTTCATCTTCGGAGGTGGTGGGGCCCTGCGCCCTCTGGTGGCTCCCATGGGTAACTGCAGCGGCGCCTCCAGCCCCTCATCCATTTATTTACCCAGCGACCCACCAGGAAGCCCAGCCCACCCACCACCCAGGCGTGAACCTTCCCGCGCCTGCCCTGGGGGCCCGGTCGCGGATTAGCTGATCTCCGCTCTGGAAACCTTCCTAGTGGAATGTGAGCGCCCTTGTGACCTGCCTGAAGAATGTACACGTTTGAGAACTCCCGGAGGGCAGCTCTTTGTGGGAACCTCGTGGTCCTGGTGCAGAGACTTTGGAGGGCATCTGGATGATCTCTGAGTGGGTTGAAGTTCACTGCTAGGAGTGGATTCTCCGGGTATTCTGCACATGGACAGACAGACAGATTGCCAGTGTTTGCTGCTGCAATGTTCCTGATGGTAAATGCTAGGTGCCTAGCTGGGGGGGGCGGGGGGGGGGGGCGCGGCCTTAACTCATTCGGGCGCACTGGGATACCAACTCACCTCTAGCCCTGCCATTCCCCAGCCCGGGACCCTGTCCCCCTCAGAGTGCCTCTATGGCTCCCCACCCACTCTGCAGCCTGGCCCCGCTGGCCACTCCAGGTCCCCCTTGCCCTGCTCTCCTTTTTCTACCGACCACATCTAACACACTAAATAGTGTCCTTACCTACTATGTTTATTGTCCCTCTTGCTCCACTAGAATGTCAGATCTCCAAAGACAAGGGCTTTATCTCTTCGGTTCAGTTTTAGGTCCCAAGCATCTCTCACAGTGCCTGACATCATCAGTGTAACTGAACGAGGGAACGAGGGCTCCGTGGGCAGCAAAGCCAAACACTGAGACCAGGTTTGCAATAAGAAAAAAGTTTAATTTGCAAGGCAGCTAAACGAGGAGGAGGGGGCTGGGGGGGGGGGTGGGATCTCAAATCTGCCTGCCCTGAAAACGGGGTCTTGAGTCTTTACTGGATTTTAGGGAGAGCATGGACAGGGGTGGGACTGGAAGCTACAGAGCGGGAGCGAAAGCTGGGGGCGTTGTTGACCTGCGCAGGCGCACGCCCGCGTCCCACTCAGATTCGCAGGCCGCTCCATTTGGGGAAAACAACTTACACCAACGTCTTGTGACTTGTGCATCAGAGAGATTTCATCTATAAGAAGCAGTTACAAGGCCTCACGATATATTACCTAGGCTAATTCCCATTTAGAAGCGGGCATTTGGAAAGTCTTTGGTGAAAAGAAACGGGCCTTGGGTTAGAGCTCACTGGCCTCCGTCTACCCTAAACACCAGGCAACAACAATTTCGCCTTGTGTTTAGTAGATGAAAAGTAGAGCTGTTCACTGGCACTTAATAAACGTCTTTCAGAGGCTGAAGCCAATGAATGAGGCTCTGGATGTGCAGGATGTAGACAGAGCTCTGAGATAATCGGCAGAAAAGGCAAGCCTCCCGGGCGAGGTGGATGGGATGCCCCAGGCTGTAAAGACGGGGGGAGGGGGGCAAGGAATGTTCTCCTGTAAACCTAAAACTGCTACAAAAAATAATTAATAACAGTCTTAATTAAACAGCAACACAGGCTGTAGAAGTATCTGGAGATGACAAGGAAAGGGAGAACATTCCGGCTGGTGTTCATTCACTGGGGCGTGTGAGGACTTCAGCTGTCTCCATTTGGACCTCAAGCTTTTCGGTTGGGTTCTTCTTTCCAGCGCGGCTCTTGGCTCAGGTGGGAGACCCCACCGGCAGAGCACGCCCTGCCCGAGTGAAACTGCCCCATCAAGCGACAAGGACTGCCCTGAGCCAGCAGGACCCACCCGTACTTGACTCCAAGACAGTGAACGATTTGACCCTCACTGCCCACCTGCCCCGGCCCACCCACCTGCGTCCCACAGCTTCCTTATATAAACCCGGGGAGTATTTTCGGAGTTTTGGACACAGTCTTTGAGACATCAGCCCACCGACTTCCGGTGCTGGCCTCGCTGAAATAAATTCCTCCTTTCACCTCCACTGGTCTCTCTGCCTTTGGATTTGGTCAGTAGCCAGGGGCAGAACCCGATCTGTTTGGGAGCCGTGAGGCCAGGGGCTCTCGCACCCCTCCACCCCGGCTACATATGTTACATTTATTAAGCTCCCAATGTATACTGGTTATATTAGAAACCGATATCCAGAAAAGTTTCTTTGGTGGAGATAACATTTAAGATTGGCTTTGAAATATGGATAGGATTGTGCCAGAAAGAGATGGGGCAATATATTCGCAACGATGTGGATGCAACTAGAGGGTACTATGCTAAGTGAAATAAGTCAATCAGAGAAAGACAATGATCATATGATCTCAATGATATGTAGAATTTAAGAAACAAAACAGAGGATCATAGGGGAAGAGAGGAAAAAATAAAACAAGACAAAATCAGAGAGGGAAACAAGCCATAAGAGACTCTTAACTCTAGGAAACAAACTGAGGGTTGCTGGAGGGGAGGTGGGTGGGGGGCTGGGGTAACTGGGTGATGGGCATTAAGGAGGGCACGTGAGAATGAGCACTGGGTAAGTGCTGAGTATAAGACTGATGAATCACAGGCCTGTACCTCTGAAACCAGTAATACATTATATGTTAATTAATTGAATTTAAATTTTAAAATGTTAAAAAAAATATTAGAAACAGGAGTTCTAATAAAATTGAGGGGAAAAAGGAAGTTTGGTATTTCAAGGGTCCTTTACACTGGAAAGCTGCTGTTGAAAAACACTGTAAACAATTGAATAAACTATGTCCCGGAGGTTTAAGTATCTAAAATATGAACTTGGAGTGCTTGTTCCATTACAAACAATTACAACACAAATTTTTACAATTCTTACTTATTAATACATTTGAAGATACCAAAGTTGAACACAATCCATGTTGATACCATCTTGGTAATAGGATGAAATTAGTTCCAACCTTGTGGATTCCTGAAGCTGGTCGTAAAGCACAGTGTCAAATTGTTCCAGAATGTAGAAGAGCATAATGAAGGATGAAATTTGAAAATTAAGTTTATTTATCTTCATTTATAATACCTGGGTTTGAAAAGCCGTGAAGTGTATTAAAATCTAGGAAAGTCTGCTTCAAAGAAAAAAAAGAGAGAGAGAAGATTAAATTCTTACAGAAATCAGTGACACTGTGCAGGTGTTATAACTCAGGAATGTTGTTCTCAACAAGTTTGCAGGGCAAATATATTTATGTATATATCCTGTATCCATTTATTAAGTGTCTGCTCTGATAGGCTCCCAGAAATACACATACATCATGTAGACAGTGTGGCTCCTGCCATGATCCTGTTGCTTAGTTTTTATGTGTTTTTGTCTTGTCTTTGTCACTGGCCTATAAGCTCTTGGGAAAAGCTGTATATAGCCTTCTGTGTTCCCCAAAGTGCTTCCCACAAATAACTCAATACATTTTGTTTTTTTATTTTCCAATGGGGGGCAGAGAGAGAGATGGGGCAAAAAGGGTATTCTCTCTCTCTTTTTTTTTTAGAGGGAAAGAGAGAATCCCAAGCAGGCTCCACACCCAGCGTGGAGCCCAAACTCAGAGCTCAATCTTACAAGCCTGAGATCATGACCCAAGCCAAAATCAAGAGTCTGATGCTTAACTGACTGAGCCACCCAGGCGCCCCAAAAAGGGTATTCTAACAGAAGAATTCATATGGAAAGTTTGGTGGCTTAGACTTACTATAAATACTTAAGAGAATGGTAAGCAGTTCTGGCTGGAAGCAAGAAAGGCTACATATAAGAAAGGGCAAGCGATAAAGTTGTCAGGGTTTATCGGTCCCAGCTGAGAGAGGACGTAAATGTGAGGCTTAGGCATTTTTTTATTTTTATTTACTTTTTTAAGATTTTATTTATTTGACAGAGACACAGAGAAGAGAGGGAACACAAGCAGGGGGAGTGGGAGAGTGAGAAGCAAGCTTCCCGCCAAGCAGGAAGCCCAATGTGGGGCTCGATCCCAGGACCCTGGGATCATGACCTGAGCCGAAGGCAGACGCTCAACGACTGAGCCACCCAGGAGCCCCGGCATTTTTTTTTAATTTGGTGAGCAACAGGGGAGTCTTTGCGGGTTGATAATAAAGATATGTTTTTAAATGAAAAATAAAAATAAAATAATAAAAAATATAAATATAAAAATAAAAAATAAAAATACCACAAGGTATTTTTGGCACCTTTGAGGTGACCAGAAGGGAGACCATAGCAGCAGGGATGTGGGTCCAGCCGAACAGAGGAGGAGAATGGTCGGAGTCAGAAAGGAGCATCAGTCGGCGGGAGGGATTGGGGCCAGGAGCGGCCTCTCACGGCTGGTGTCCTGGCGGGGGCTCCCCTAGGGAGCACATTCTTGTGTCCCCACAACCTGAAGTGCTACTGAGCCCCTGCCAGCTCAGAGAGGGGTCCGGTGTCCCCTTCCGGGCTCTGCTCACCTCTCATGCCAAACATCTGCCTGGAGAGCGATTGCTCATCAAGCAAAGGAATATCTCTGAGAACAAGGCAAAAAGCGGGCGAGAATTCTCAGAAGTCAACATGCGATGAGCATTTACCAGGTAGGTGCCAGAACCCGTGTGAGCATCAGCTGGAGTCGGCTTCGAATCTGACCCTGCACTTCCCAGGTAGAGCACCTCGAGCCAGTCACTTAACCTCTGTGAGTCTGTTTCCCCCTCTGTAAAGTAGCAACTAAAAGTAGTATCTGCCTACTGCTTAGGATTCCTGAAAGATTTAATCACATTCGAACTATTACTGTTGTCGGACAGGTATTTGTCCGTAGACGTCAGAGACCAGCTCTACCGAGGCTCTTGACTTCTCTGGGCTTCTGTTTCCTCAGCTGTAAAATGGGATTGCCATAGTATCTTTCCCCCACCCTGCCCAAAGGCTGTGGTGAAGAGTGTCAAGCTCAGTGCCTGGCACAGAGTCAGCTTGGCACACACTGGCTATTAGGATTTCTGCCCTACCAGGAGGATGCTATTAATACCCCCACTTTGCCAGTGACTCGCTTGAGCTCCAGCATTTGAACCAAGAGTTTCTGCTCCAGGGAGCCCTGTTCCTGTGTGGAAGGAATTATGGTGGCCCTGGGGTGAGGCCAGAGCCAGCCTGGGCAGGTCTTCTGCCTTCTAGGAGTCAACCCTCACTTGATAATGTGAGCCCTGTACTGCTCCGGTTATAGCCTGGGGATCGAGGGGATCGGGGCGGCTGAGCCACTGCAGACACACAGTAGGCTCTTGGTGCCGGTGACAGCCCCGCCCACCCTCCCCGGACTCTCCCTCTGCAGGGCTGGGCGGGGCAGGTTAATACTAACCGGGCAGCCTCCGCCCCTCCCGGGCACTTGGGACCGGACCTGCAGGTAAGCAGGCCTTGCTGGGCGGCTCAGGGCTGGGAGGCACTGCTGCCGATACCAGGGGCCGGCACCGGGCACTGGAGGAGCGGGGGGCACTTGTCTGGGGACAGCGGGTGGTCTGTGGTTTTTCCTCTGGTTTCAGACTCCTGGGCTGGAGGCGGGGGAGAGATAGAAGGGAAGAAGGGCTTCCTCCTCTGTGGTCAGGTTGGAGCTGGCCTGGTGGACTTCAGCCCCCTCCTCCCTGGATCAAAAGACTGGACCCCCACTGACCTCTGCCCAGCTGCCTCTCCACACCGCTGGGAAGTCTAGACAGCTGTTCCTGCCAGGTTGGGCCGGAGTCTCACCAGCCTGGCATGGGGGCTGGGGGTTGGGATGAGCACTGAAGGGAGGCTTCTTCGCCAAGGTCAGCCTCGTGGGAGGCCTGCAGCCCTTCCAGGCCCAGGGAAGGAGGAGGAGGAAGGGAACTCGAAGTCCCTGCCAGCCAGCCTGGGCTCCCATTGTCTCCTTGCTTCCTCCCTATCAGCCAAGCCCAACAAGACAGGGGCATCCCCACACCCTTTCTTCGATGGAGAAACCAAGACCCAGAGAGGGTGAGCAGCTGGCCTGAGGACACACAGCCAGTGAGAGCAGGCCTGGATGACCACCGCAACCTGAGATGGGGGGGGGGTTGGGAGGGAGACACAGTGTGGGCAAGCACTGCCTCCTCTCTGGGCCTCAGTTTCCCCACATTTGTGAAATGGGAACATTGAGTAGGAGGTGGCCTGGGACCTCCGAGGTGAGGAGAGGCAAGAGAAAGCCTCTTGATCCACAAGGATGTGAGCGGTTAGGTGAGGGTGGTTGCTGAGCCAGGCCGGGGTTCCAGCACACACAGCCACTCCTCTACCTCCGTCTCCTCTCCCACCCCCTGCCCTCTGCCCTACCTCTTCCCCCTGCCCTGCCTCTGTCCCTCTGTCACTCTCTCTGCCCATTTTGGCTTCTAGCTTTGGCTCTCGCTCTCTCCCTGCTCTGTCTACTCAAAGCCACCCTGCCTCCAACCCGGACAACCTCCCCACCACTCTCATGAGGACGGGCCGGGTCCCACATCCCAGGCCCCAGGCGGGGGCCTGCAGGATTCACCAAGGACTCCGGGACAACACTGACTGGGACCCTTGTCCAGGAGCGGGTGTAGACAGGGCCCACACTGCCGGCTGGCACTGCCCGGGCCACCCTGGCCAACTCAACCCACAAGGCTGAGGCAGGCTGGGTCGATGGCCCAGCCCTTTGCAAACCAGGCGGCCACATGGACCCTGGAAGAGAGACAGGGCCCTGCTCACAGGGAGATGATACTCCAGTGGGAGTGGTCAGCACTCAAATGATAAGACACAGATAAAGCTCCA
This sequence comes from Zalophus californianus, assembly GCF_009762305.2. NCBI lineage: Eukaryota > Metazoa > Chordata > Mammalia > Carnivora > Otariidae > Zalophus > Zalophus californianus. The sequence goes on from NC_045602.1 coordinate 112,451,649, forward strand.
CAGCTGAGCCGATGCCTGATAATGCAGTGAGGGAGCAAAGCGGAGAGCACAGGAGCGCCGGGACTGGAGGCTGCCCAGGCTCGGGTGGTCGAGGTAGGACGGGGCCCTTCCTGCCGGCTGGGGCAGGAGGCGGCCCAGCCACACACTGAGGGCACACCGGCCCCCCACCCCCACTCCCTTGGGCCTGGGACTCTCAGCTTTAGATACAAGAATTCGAGGGAAAGAGACCCCTTTGCCAGGGGCTGTCCTGGCTCCGTACCTGGGTGCGCATCTGCCACGGAGCAGATGAAGTCTTATGTGTCTCCTCCAGAGCCTTACTTAGGTTTCTGGTCTCCCGCCATCGCTGGTGGGGCCCGGGAAGCAGATATGTCTTGGAGTCTCATTTCTCCCCTTCCCAGCCCACGCGGTGGGGAGGCCCGGGCGTGAGTGGAAAGGGGTCCGGCTCAGCCCAGCCCCTGCCGCCTCTTCGTAACGCCCTCCCCTCCTGGGCTCTACTCAGGCTGGGTCCACAGTCGGCCCGGCCTAGGTTCCAATCCCAGCTCCCAGGTGACCAGCTGGGTGACGTGGGGCAAATTACTTTTCTGAGCCGCTTTAACTCATTTATAAAATGGAGATCGTCATACTGCCTACCTGGGGATTGTTGGGAGGATCTAATGGATAATGTGTATATCTTTTGCCTGGAATACCACACCAGCTCCCTAACGGATAAACAGGCTTCACTCCTACTTCTGCCCTGGCCCCACATGACTCTTCTCACAATAGCCGGTGTGATTCTGCTAAAACTCAATTAGAGCTGGTCCTCCCTCTGCCCAGGAATAGAGATTTGGGCTCAGAGAAACACCCAAACTCTTACCTACAGGGCCCTATGAGACCTGCGCTGCCCGCTCACACTGCTGCAGCCACCCCAGGGCCTTTGCACTTGCTGTTCCCTGCCCCTGCACCACTCTCCCCGGGCCTGGCTCACTCCCACACTTCCTTCACATTCCCTCTGACAACCCCATTTACATTTGCCCGCTCCTCCCAGCTTTGCTTCCCTCCCACAGCCCTTAATCACTACTGACTCGCTCTCGGTTGCTGGTTTTTATTTCACTCAGTGACTTCTCACTCTTTCCTGAGAGCAGAAATTACTGTCCAGCACACAGCAAGTGGCCAGTAAGTACTGGTCGAATGAATGAATAAGAACTGCAAGGTCACTAGAGGGAAAAGAGAAAAGAGCTACGTACTTTTTTTAAAATACTCCCAACATACTACTCATTGTGAACCACTCCCGTACTGCTCTGAACCACCAGGCCTCTGCACATGCAGTTTGCTCTGCCGAGGACATCCCCCGCCCCCGCCGCCCCCCGCCATTGTCATTGATGGCTACGTCCCCCATCAATGGGTCATTGTGTCTCCCAGGCCCAGGAGCGTGGGGCGTTTGGTGTGGCTGCCTGGAAGCAGGCCTGGGCAGGAGAGCCACACAGGAGATGGGTCATGCTGGGCCATACCACCATCATGACTGTTTTCCTGCCAAAGGAAGAGACTTGCAGAGCCAAATCACTTCCCTCAACTTACACAGCCATGTGGTGCCTGCATTAGAACCCAGACAACTCAGCTCTGTGGGGTGTGGGGATTTAGTCTTTTGGTGCATAGAACCTGTTGCACATAAAGGAGACTCAGGCTCCTTACCTGCCCACCTGCCCTTATCTCCTCAAGCCCACTGTTCCAGCCACACTGCCCCAGGCTCATTCCTGCCTCAGGACATTTGCACAGGTGGTTCCCTCTGCCTCTATGTTCTTTGGACATTTTTATTCTTTTTTTAATTAAAAAAATATATTTAAACATTTGATCCAGCTGGAATTCTTTTTTCAGGGGTGAGGGATAAGAAGTAAGAAAGAGATCCAGCTTTATTTCTTTTTTTCCCAAATGACTACCCTGGCAAGTCTTATTTTCTAACTGGTTCTATGCAGGAAAACTACATATTTATAAATGTATAACTGGACATCTGGCTGAACTCTCATTATTTTAATAGCTTTTCAGATGATAAAAGTAACCATCTTTAGCAAATCCGCCTCCTCCCTTTAGTTATTTACTTATTCCTGTTTATTAAAAATATCATTGATCGCCTCCTCTATACCCTTATTTATTTTATGCTGCCCTCTGCCATCAAGGCCTAGAGCAGTGAGTCACCGCCCCGCCCAGACTGTGCTGCCATCTGTCTCTCCAGGCATGTCTGGGGCTGTGGGGGAATGTTACTCAGACTCTAGATATCCACTACTGCTTTGACTCCACTAAGGACTATCTATCAGTATGAAATGACTCGGGGTCTTAATTTATACTTTTGGCATCAAATCCCATATCGAGAGCTCTTTGTTTCTCTCTTTCTCTCCCTCCCCCCATCTCTTTGCATTTCCCTGGAAGACCTTTGCCCCCAGGTTTACTCTTAATCTTTCTATGTCTCTTTAAGGTATACTTCAACAACTAATCATATTTGATTTTGGTTTTTGATCAAATCCCATTTGGGGCAGAACCTGAGTTTCTGAGTTGGGACATCCAGAGTAAAGGAGATAAATGTCCTCATGAGGTTTTTGCTACTATAATCAGTCTCTCTATCTCCTTGAACATCTCTCTGCACACTTGGCCACTGTTTTGCTGTATATAAAATGAGTAGCTTAAACAAGAGAACAGCTTATTTACAATGCACACAGCATTGAACAAATGGTTCAGTGGCAGGCAGAACAGAACCAGTATGGCCGCTCTGTACCACAAAGCCTTAAGGTCTAATCTCCCTCTAGCCCCCACACCATCCTTCTTAGCACAAAACGACCACTGGGGTTCTGGCCATCTCATCTGAGTTCCAGACAGCAGGACAGAGGAAGGACAGAAAGGTACGCTCCCTCATCTTTAAGGAGACTTTTCGAAGTCCCTCACAACCTCACTGGCCTGGCCTCGATCGGCTGGCAGTGTACCACTGCAAGGGAGGCTGGGAAATGCACTCCTTTAGCTCGGTGGCCATTTGCCCAACCAAAAATCTGGTCTCCGTGACAACTAAGGAAAAAGGGAAGAGTAAGTAATGGGAAGCAGCTAGCAGCCTCTGCCTTGGAATATTGTTCAACCTCTACCTTTTTGTCCTTCCCTATCGTTTCACCCAGCAGAGGCAGAACTCTGCCTGAGTTGGAGCAGGGCAGCTCTTTTTTAGTGGGATTCTGCCTGTTCTATGCCACAGTCTGGTCTCAGGTGGGAGTGAGCAGCCAAGAAGCTGCACACAACTGAAGGGGAGGGATGGCAAGGGTCCTCCCCAGGCGACAGCTGCCTGGAGCTTCCCTCCCTGGGTGCTCTCGGTGGGGGGCCCAGAGCCAGGCCTGTCCTGGGCTGTTAGTCAGGCCAGCCTCACAGGTGAGAGACAGAGCTTCAGCCACCTGCCTGAGTCCTCTAGACAGACCGTGGTAGAGCAGGACGGAAAGCAGGTCAGACTGCACTCTGCTCAGTGGAGGAAGGAAGAAAGGAGTTCATCTGGGGCTGAAGAAGGTGTTTTGTTTGTTGCCGGACGACTTTTGTTTTAATATTTATGCAGTTACATGTGTGTGGAACCCGGAAAGGAGCCGCTGAGGTTGGGACTTTCCCAGGTGAGGCCTAGCCACGGGGATGCTTCAGCAGCTTCCAAAAGAGAGCAAGGTTAGACTTGGGGGCAGGGGTTGGTCAGGAGGCCAAATGCTGCAAGGGACTGGCTCCAAATCCCACCTCCCTAGACCCCACCCTGTTTCCCATCTGTAAAAGGAAGGGCTTGGCCCCATCAACATTTCTCTCCAGAATGGTGCCTCATGGGAAACTTTTTTTTTCCTTTTTTAAAAAATTGTAATAATTTTAGTCATGTATTAAATTTAGTCATGTATTAATTTTCATGTGAATTGGACAAAAATGACCATGTCACCAAACCCGGCATTTCACCATGAGGGTGATAGCTAGCCCTCCGTAAGTACTTACCGTGCGTCAGACCCTGTTTTAAAAACATTAGCTTATTAACATTAACATATTTGCATATCATTACAATCCATAAAGTCAAGACTGTCCTCTCTTTACAGATGAGGAATAGGAGGCACAAAGAGGCAATGTCACTTGCCCGAGGTCACCCTGCTAACCAGGGGCAGAGCTGGGTGCAAGCCCAGATCTTTTTGTATGTTTAAGGCTTATTTGTACCTTTTCCTCTGAACTGTTCACATCCTTTGCCCATTCTTCTATTCAGTCTTTTTGTTCTTAATTTCTACAAACTCTTTTTTTTTTATAAGATTTTATTTATTCACTTGAGACACAGCTATACAGAGAGGGAGGGAGAGCATGAGCAGGGAGAGAGGCAGAGGGAGAGGGAGAAGCAGGCTCCCCGCTGAGCCAGGAGCCCGATGTGGGGCTTGATCCCTGGACCCTGGGATCATGACCTGAGCAGAAGGCAGATGCTTAACCATCTGAGCCACCCAGGTGCCCCATTTTCTACAAACTCTTTACATAAGAGGAAGATGTTTCTCTTGTCTATGATTTACATTGCAAATATTTCCCCCAGGTGGTCATCTTTTGATCTTACTGGTATTTCTGACCTTTTCTCTTTTTTTTTTTTTTTTGAAGAAGGTGTTTTGTTTGTTGTCGGATGACTTTTGTTTTAATATTTATGCAGTTACATGTGTCCAACTTTTCTTTGATGGTCTCTGGAATTATGAGCCACAGTTAGGGAAGCTTGCCCCTCTGGAAAGGTTAGTTATAAAAGAATTTGCCTGTGTTTTCCTTTCATAAAAAGCCAACTTGTTCACGAGAAGGGGAAAGATCAAGGAAAACCTGGGCTCCACAGCATGGTGTTTTGACAGACGGTGACCCTAACATTGCTCACCCGGCATTTTTCTCCACGGCGCCCCCTGCAGGCTGATCTGGGAGGAGGCGGCTTCGGCACAGGGCAGACATCATCATGGCCCTCCTGGTACACCTGCTGGTCTGCACCTTCGGGATGGGCTCCTGGGTGGCCATCAACGGGCTGTGGGTAGAGCTGCCCCTGCTGGTGACGGAGCTGCCCGAGGGGTGGCACCTTCCCTCCTACCTCACGGTGGTCATCCAGCTGGCCAACATCGGCCCCCTCCTGGTCACCCTGCTCCATCACTTCCGGCCCGGATGCCTTTCCGAAGTGCCCATTATCTTCACCGTGCTGGCTGTGGGCACCCTGGCCTGCACCCTCTTCGCCTTCCTCTGGAATGTCACCTCCTGGGTGCTGGACGGCCACCACAGCATCGCCTTTATGGTCCTCACCTTCTTCCTGGCCCTGGTGGACTGCACCTCTTCGGTCACCTTCCTGCCTTTCATGAGCGGGCTGCCCGCACGCTACCTGACCACCTTCTTTGTGGGTGAAGGACTCAGCGGCCTCCTGCCTGCCCTGGTGGCTCTTACCCAGGGCTCGGGTCTCACCACCTGTGTCAATGTCACTCAGCCATCAGACACCACCCCAACGACTGAAACCACCGGGAAGACTGTCTTCCTACAGGTACCCGGCATGACCCATTACAGTGCTCCATGCTTGGTCACAAGGAAGACCGTGCAGAGGGCTTGTGTTTCCTAGATGTTGGGTAGACCGGTGTTCTTGACCTGGCTGCACATCAGATCACCTACCCGGGGGACCTACTGAAACACAGCGGTGGGCCCCACCCCATCCAACCAATGAAAGAAACTCTCTGGGGCGTGGGGCTTCTCAGAGACCCTTTGAGGTCCAAAGTGTGTTGGAATCTGGAGTTTCGGATTTTAGAACACACCTGTCCTGGTCTCCAAGAGCACCTGTGACACAGCAGTCCAGCACAGTGACGTCACTGCCTACGGCCCGGGGGGCATTCCTGCCCAGTGGGCACGTAGGCTGTAAATAGACTACCTCCATTCAAGTGTGGCTGCCAACTGAGTCATGAAAAAAATCCGAACTTTCAGAGCTTTTTGCATTTCCAAATTGCAAAACAGGGATGGTGAACTTGTATTTATTCAAAAGTCCTCGGGTGATGCTAATGTACTGCCAGGGCTAAGAACTGTAGCCTTTATTTATTTTTTTTTTAAGATTTTATTTATTTATTTGAGAGAGAGATTGAGCGTGCGCGCAAGAGAGCACAAGCAGGGGGAGCAGCAGTGGGAGAGGGAGAAGCAGGCTCCCCGCTGAGCAGGGAGCCAGACACGGGGCTCCATCCCAGGACCCCGAGCACAAGGCAGATGCTTAACCGTCTGAGCCACCCGGGCACCCAGAACTGTAGACTTTAGACATTGCTTCAGTGCTTCGTGTTGTTAAAACGTCCAGCTTTTTTCCACTGTGTGGACACTTGTGAAGTTGGACACTTCACATAACGCCTGGCATTGCCCAAACCACAGAGGTCCAGCCATGGGAGCAAACCAGGGGCCCCAGGGCCACCATATCCTACAAGCACTCCACTTTTAAGTGTTTGAATTAGTTGAAGACGTGTAAATGTTTTGAAATTTCACATGCGTAGGTCTAGAGACACGGCATTTCCTGAGAAGGGATCTGGCCACACCAGACCACATCCCCACAGGACAACTTCGGGAGGGGCTGCCCCTCCTCTAATGGGATTTGTGATCTCCAGCCCTGGCGGGCGGTAGCGTGGGAAAAGGTATACCTTCTAAGTCCGAAAGTTTAGTGGACTGGCTTTGCCACATACACCCCGTGAGCCTCAGGGAAGACGAAGCGTTCTGACACCCCCAAGCCCTCCAGAACTGGGGCTAATGGTGCCCACTGCATGGGGCCGCGAGGAGGAACGCACGGGCTGACCCAGGCAAAGTGCCGCCCGAGCGCTGAGCATTTCTGATCATTGCCTGAGGAGTTCTGTGTATGTTACTCGGCCCTTACTTACTAACAATGCCTGCTATTTATTGGACATGATTATTATTGTTGTTGTTACCTGTGGCCTGACATCCCCCAGGGATCTGCCTGACCCTGGTTTTGTCTTTCCCCAGGAGGCTAACAGCACTTTGGTGTCTGACCTGACTGGGATGACACATTCCGCCGTCCATCTGGAAAGCCGCTACCTCCCAGCCAACTTCTCGCCCTTGGTCTTCTTCCTCCTGCTCTCCTTCATGATGGCCTGCTGCCTGGTTGCTTTCTTTCTCCTCCAGCGTCAGCCCAGACCCAGGGAATCTTCCATAGAAGACCTCCTCACCTCCCAGATCACCCTCCACTCCATCCGGCCACGGGAAGGGGAGGACCTGGGCCCCCCAGACCCAGGAGCTAGCAGCAAGGCTCAAGGGCATCCAGAGGAGAAAACGGCCTCCGACCACCCAGCCCACCTGCCCGTCATCTACATCCTGGTGGCTTTCGTGAATGCGCTCACCAACGGCGTGCTGCCCTCCGTGCAGACCTATTCCTGCCTCTCCTACGGGCCTATTGCCTACCACCTGTCCGCCACCCTCAGCTCCATGGCCAACCCTCTCGCCTGCTTCCTCTCCATGTTTCTGCCGCACAGGTCTGCCCCAACTGGCCCTCGGGAACTCTTGTTGGATGCATTTCGTTCCAGAAGTCAAAATTCCAAACCCCAACTGTCAGGTTCTGCGCATAGAACATGGTTTCTAGGGTTTGACTGCCTGGGTTCAAATCCCAACTCAGCCACTTCCTAGCAATGAGGTCCCGGACAAATCACTTCACCTCTCTGTGCCTCAGGGATACTTACCTGGAAAATGGGGATAATAGTAGTTCTCCCTCCTAGGATTGCCGGGAGCATAAAATGAGCTAATTTGGTAAAGATTTTAGAGTACCTGTGTAGGGCAGGTCTAGCGTAGGTGTTGACCAGCCACTGGCCCTTGAGGAGGAATGCGCAGGCAGGAGCTGAGGTTCCCATTTATAAGTGGGAACCCTGAGGCTCACAGAAAGGGTCTAATCCCATGGTCTATTTCCCAGGACTTCAGCCCTGTCCTCCCGCCTCCAGCTCACTCTGGCTCCTTTACAGCGGCAGATCTGGAAGAGTGGCTAGGCAAATTGACAAAATGCAGATTGAGCCAGCCTAGATTGGGACCTGAGATTTCAAATTTTAGTACACAACCTAAGTGGTTTCGCTGCAGGGGTTCAGACCCTGGGAGGAGACACACGGACTTTGGGGTCATGAAACTTGAGGGCCCACAACCTCCCAGCCAGCTCTCTGCCCTGCCTGCCCTCATGGGCCTCTCTGACCCTGCTCACGCCCCCCTCCCCCAGCTCAGGAAGGAGGGAGAACGAGAAGAGGAGAGTCAGACAGAAAATGTCACATTGCCAGAAAGCTGAATTTTCTCCCTTAGGGATTGAAACTGTGGAAGGAGGCTGGAGATTTCTGGGGAAGCAGAAGCAGAGTCTACAGATGTGTGGAAGAGGGGACATCCAGAATGTTAGAAATACCCAGTCTGAAAGACAGCGGCTCCAAGAATCTTGGAGCAGAAAGAGTCCTTAGAGGCAGGGGCAGGCCCTCCACTCCCACCCAGGACCCCAGGCAGCCTTGGTGTTCTGAAGAGTGTGCACAGGGAGGCCCCGGGAGGATAACCTCTAATGAAGGACAGTGTCCTCCGTTGTCACACCTAGAGCCAACGTGGGATCCCAGCCAGCCATCAGGACCCCTAGATCATGGAGACCTCAGGTTGTAGATGACACCAGAGGGGAAGGGGTCAACTGAGGCATACAGCACAGCCTGCAGTGCGAGACTCCGAGCCACATCCTTGTCAGCCCGGCTTCCTGGCTGAGGTTGGGCATGTTGCAGGAGGAAATGGGAGCCGGCGGAACACCGGGTGGGGCCCCGGGCCCGGCCCTGCGCACTCCGTTCCACAGGTTCCGGCAGCCCTGCACAGCTCCTCGCGCTGGTGAGGAAGCAGGCTCAGGGACCAGTCTTGCAGCTTCAGTGGGAAGTGGAATCTGAACCAGGTCCCCGTAGCACCAGAGTCCATTCTGTTTCTCCTGCCATGAATGCTCAGGATGTCTTAGACCAGTTTTGCCCCTCAGGAAGCTCACTGACCCGCTTGAGCCAGGTGGCCTGGAAGCTTCCATGTGGATCTGACCTCTAACCCTAGAGACGCTGACCATTCTATGCGGCGCCCCAGGGTAGGGGAGGCAGAAGTCAGGCTGCTCATCTCCTCCATTCTCCTCCTCTACTCTGCCCTAGGTCTCTGCCAGTTCTGGGAGTCCTCACAGTGCTCGGGACTGGCTTTGGGGCCTACAACATGGCCATGGCCGTGATGAGCCCTTGCCCCGTCATGCAGGGCCACTGGGCTGGAGAAGTCCTCATTGTAAGTACCCGGCCTGTGGAACTGCCTCCCTCCCTACCCCTCGCCTAGCCAAGGCGCTTTCTATTGGCCAAAGTCTTTGTGTTTGCGCCGGAAGGAAGCCCCAGGTGGGGTTGGGCAGGGGGAGGGATGCTTCTCCTTTGGGAATGGAGGCTTAGGAAGGTGAGGTGGCTGGTCCAAGGTGACATTCCAGCCTCTCCGCTGAATGCCACACTCTCCCCGCCGTGTGTACCTCAGCCCTGGCTTTCTCCCAGATGCCCTTGACTTGATCACGAGGGGCACCAAGGCTACTGGGTTCCCCTTTGCCCTGGGGGGGGGGGTGTCAACTCATGCCCTCTTAGCCCTAGGGGGTCACCCCCAAAGACTATTGAACTTAAAGGTTATTCCATGGGGTTCCCTTAGCCCAGTTAGGTCACCCTACAAGCATCCTTCTCCCCTGGGGCTCACCCCAAAGCCCCCTTCACTCTGCATCTCTGCCGCCCGGTATCCGCAGGTGGCCTCGTGGGTGCTGTTCATTGGCTGTCTGAGCTACGTCAAGGTGATGCTGGGCGTGATCCTGCGCGACCACAGCCGCAGCGCCCTTCTGTGGTGCGGCGCGGCGGTGCAGCTGGGCTCCCTCCTCGGAGCTCTGCTCATGTTCCCGCTGGTCAACGTGCTGAGGCTCTTCTCATCGGCCGACTTCTGTAGCCTGCAGTGCTCCACTTAGGACACCTGGAGCGGTCCAGGACAGGGCCCTGACCTGCCCCCATTACTAACACCTGGGAAGTTGAGCAGGGCACATGCCTAAGGTCACAAGGGCAAGTGGCAGGGAGCTGGGAGGCCCAGGCTGAGCACTTAAGCAATCCCCACCAGCTCCCCTCAGGAACGGTGGAGAACGCCACAAGGCCCCCCACGGGACCTGGAAGTGCAAAGCACAGCCCTCCCCCAGTCTGTGTCACAGTGCCCGCAACTCCATTGCACAACTGCTTCCGACTCTTGAGAGAGAGCAGGTTTGCAGCACCCAGCTGGAGGCAGGCTCAAGAGTGTCCGAAGGGCGACGGCTGAGAGGGTGAGCTAGCCCTCACAGGCTGTGAGACCTCGGGGAAGTCACTTATTTCTCTGTGCCTCGGTTTCCTAAAATGGGGATTATGATAAATAGCACCTACCTCATAGGCTTAGCACAGTGATAAAGGGGAGAAGCGCCCAGCATGTAGCAAGCCCTCTTGGGCCATTTCCTGATCTGCTGCCCGACAGAAATAACAAGGGACAATCTACACAACGTAGAAGTGGCCAGGGTGGTTGAGAGATGACCCCTGTCCCGTTTCCTTTTTCCCCCCTCTCCTCGCAGAGAAGCTTCTAAAAGACAGATGGCAAAGGGTGGGACCCTGGGCATCCTGACGCCCCAGTTCCCAATATGGATGGACGTTGTACCCCACACACCCCTTCCTGTCACCCCTCCTGACCCACAAGGTCCTGCTCCTTGGAAAGTGAGTGACCTCCTGGGAGGCAGAGAGATGATGGGGGGAGGGGCTACACCAAAACTCTGGAAGTGAGTTCCCTCCCCTCCCCCACTCACCAAGGCCAGGATTAGACCCTGAGAACCCTGGGAAGTCCGGGAAGGAGTGCATTCGCTACCTGACTGTTCTTTTGTTCTCTTTTTTTCTTTCTTTTTTTTTTTTTAGATAAACATTTCCCTGCTTTTACACTAAAATCAGCCCTCCCAAGAAAAAGTCTAACATGAACCCCAAAATCAGTATCATCAGTTTTCAGTTAGTTCTAAGGTCAAGGCTAAGCTCAGAAATTAATAGAATCAAGTGCTTAGAGAATGTCTGGTCCTGGGACTTCTTTTTCTTTAGTGGTGTCTTTGCTTGCCACCAGCCCTCTTTTAATTTATTGTGAATAAATAATGTAGTCACATGTTTCAAAAATCAGAAAATACAAAATGTTCAGCAAAAAAATTCCTTCTCTCCTGTCCCCCATCTGCCCAGTTCCTCTCAACACACACAAAGACACACACGCATGTGCACGTGCACACACACAAGCACTTTTACTAGTTTCTTGTTCACTCTTGCAGAGTTATGCAAGTACAAATACAGACCCTTTTTACAGAAAAAGTACCAAACTACTGTGTACCTTGCACTTTCGCTCAACAATTAAAATGGAGAGAAGTTTCTGGCTCTTGGTCGTGACCATATAGTATTCCATTGTGGGGAGGTACCAAATTTATGGAACCAGTCCTCTGTAGAAAGACATTTGAAGCTATTGGAGACAAAATTTAAAACAAAAATCTCCCGCCAACCAGAAAACCTCTCCACAAAGGCAGAAGAGAAAGAAAACCATTTTATTACTAAATAAGCGTTAAACCAGATTATGGGTGCACAGCACAGACAATCAACTGAAAAGCTTGCAAAGGCAGAAAGAAACCCCTCCTTTCACATCGTCCAGAAGATACAACCTACTACATCCATATTCTCAAATGGTAGCTGGTCCTCAAGGGAAGGTCACATCGTTCATCCTGAATTCGCCTAGTAAGTAATTGGGATGGCTATCGGGGTTAGCTAACTGTCTTTATCCGCAGAAAAAAGAAATTCATGTCTTCATGAGGAGGTTTTTCGCAACTTGAAGCCAAACACTGATGTTAGGCTCCTACTCTCGCCCAGAGGCTGGGTGATGGGGGCACTGACTTTCTTCACGTTTACATTATAAAGAGATGGTCTTATATACGTTATAAAGAGATGTCTTTGAGAAAAGTGATCCTGGGAGGTAAAACTGGCTAGAGGCTTATTCAGCTTTTTTTTAAAAGACTTGAATAGGAGCAGGGAAAAAATTTGCAAGTTTTCTAAAGTAGATGCTCTAAGAAAAGGGAGAGGGGATGTCTCCCTTTTTGGCACCAGGGAGAAGTTTTATTTGTATTTGCCCTGACAAGGGCATTTGGGTTGTTTTCAATCATTCCCTCCCAGAAAGGATGTTGGAGTGGATAATGAGCAAGGAGACGATCTCTCTGTACTGATGTGAGAAGATGTTCCAAGATTATTTACACACACAGAGAAAGGGGATGCAGAAGAGCATGCAGAGTACGGAGTTAGCCATGCTAATGGGTTCTGGCAAGGACTAGGGGACAGGGTGACAGGGTATTTGGAAAAGGCACCTCCGTGAGTGATGATGTTGAACTTCTTTCCATGAACCTGTCGGCCATAAGTATGTCCTCTTTGGAAAAATGTCTGTTTGGGTCTTTGGCCCATTTTTTTAAAAATATATTATTTATTTGAGAGAGACCCTAGCACGAGTGGAAGAGCAGAGGGAGAGGAAGAAGCAGACTCCCCACTGAGCAGGGAGCCTGATGTGGGGCTCCATCCCAGGACCCAAGATCATGACCTGGGCCGAAGGCAGACGCTCAACCCACTGAGCCACCCAAGCACCCTCTTTTGCCCATTTTTATTTGTGTTTGGACCTCTCTATGGTTTTGCTTTCACCCACCATCCTTGGAGGTCTTTATGACATCGACAGCCTTTAAGCGAAGGCTCATGAGTCCGCTCTCCACAGTCTCCTCCGTACAATGGGGACAATAAGAGCATCTCCCAACCGGGGTTGCTGTGAGGGTTGCACGACCTTATTAATAAGTGCAGTGAGCTTAGCGCCACACCCGCAAACAGCAAGTGCTCAATAAATGTCATTAAAAGCTTCTACTTTCTGAGAACATCTACTAAAGACCCTGGATGGCCCTCCCGCCCCTGCCCTCCCCAAGTTAAACCCGGTTGCTAGGGTGACTGAGTCACCTGCCCTCTCTGCCCTCCAACCAAATAAGTTCCCTGAAGAATGAGCTCAGGACTCTGGATTCAGCCTGGGGTTGGCAGCAGGTGGGCGGGTTCCCCTAGGATGTCCCTGAGCTGGTATCTTAGGGCAGTGGGAGGGAAGGGGGCAAAGCCAGAAGGAGGGTGTGCTCCCGGCAGCAGAAACTGACTTGCAAAAGCTGTGGGGTGGGGGGCAGCAAGCAGCTTGCAGAGGGAGGGACCTTAGAGGCCAAGGTTATGAAGGGGTGGAGGGTTGTGTTGGCCTGTATGGGGTTTGGGGGTGGGTAGTGACATTGCAAGGACCACAGCAGATGCGAACAGGTTCAGAAACTACTACAGGCACCCTGGGGGGGCGGGGAGCAGTATAACACACAGACTGAAATACACGATTTGTCCTTTCTGTTGGCCTCCTTAGAATTTTTTCTGGTGATGGATGACTGACTGAGCATAGGGTCTGTACAGAAAAAGGACAGGGTGACCCTCCTTTCATCCCAGGGTAGTGGATGGGAGCTGAAGGGGTATGAATATGGGGAGGAGTGGGGTTCTAGCTTCTGCCCAGAGAACCAGAGCAAGAGGGGCTGCTATGGTTTGAAGTTGGCCACCCAAAATCCCGAAGTGGGGGGTCCCCAGAAGACATTCCCTCCCACCATTTTTCTGGAGTAGTGAACTCTGAGAGACATTTACCCAGAGCCTCCTAGACCCGAGCACAGAGAGTGCCTCTCCCTAAGAAGGGCTCAGCAAATATAGTTTAGGGGTGAGCAGAATGGCACCTCCAAAGATGCACACACCCCAATTCCTGAAACCTGTATATATGTTACATTGCATAGCAAAAGGGACTTTGGTGATGGAGTCAAGGTTACAGACCTTAAAACAGATTATTTTGGATTACCTGGGTAGGCCCAATCTAATGACATGAGACCTTAAAAGCAGAGAATGGGAAGAGATTCAGCAAAAGGTAGGAAGAAAGAGGCAGCATCATACAATTCAATATAAAAAAAAAAAATCCCATTAAAAATGGGCAAAAGACCCGAACAGACATTTTTCCAAAGAAGACATATTTATGGCTGACAGGTTCATGAAGAAAAGTTCAACATCACTCATCATCAGGGAACTGCAAATCAAAACCGCAATGAGATAGCACCTCACAACTGTTAGAATGGCTCATATCAAAAAGACAAGAGATGACAAGTCTTGGCGAGAATGTGGAGAAAAAGGAACCCTCGTGCCCTGTTGGTGGGAATGCAAACTGGTGCAGCCCCTCTGGAAAACAGTATGGAGGTTCCTCAAAAAGTTAAAAATAGAGCTACCCTAGGATCCAGCCATCCCGCTTCTGGGTATATATCTTTTTTTTTTAATTTTTTATTGTTATGTTAATCACCATATATTACATAATTTGTTTTGGTGTACTGTTCCATGATTCATTGTTTGTTCATAACACCCTTTGGGTAAATATCTTAAGGAAATAAAATACAGGGGTGCCTGGGTGGCTCAGTTGGTTAAGCGACTGCCTTCGGCTCAGGTCATGATCCTGGAGTCCCGGGATCGAGTCCCGCATCGGGCTCCCTGCTCGGCGGGGAGTCTGCTTCTCCCTCTGACCCTCTTCCCTCTTGTGCTCTCTATCTCTCATTCTCTCTCTCTAATAAATAAATAAAATCTTTAAAAAAAAATTTAAAAAAAGGAAATAAAATACCTCTACCAAAGAGAGCTCTGCACTCCATGTTCATGGCAGCACTACTCACAGTAGCCAAGACATAGAAACAATCCCACCGTCCATCCACAGATGAATGGATAAAGAAAATGTATTATGCAGACATGACTATTATTCAGCCTTAAAAAAAAAAACAAAAGGAAATGTTGCCATTTGTGGCAACATGGATGGGTCTTGAGGGCATTCTGCTAAATGAAATTAGTCAGACAGAAAAAGACAACTACTATTCCATCTCACATGTGGGATCTAAAAAAAATGGAACTCCCAGAAACTGAGAGTAGATGGGTGGTTGCTGGCGGCTGGTGGGGGCAGGGGGAATGAGGAGATGTTGGTCAAAGGATACAAACTTACAGTTATAAGAGGAATGCTTTCTGGGGATGCAATGTAGAGTGGGGTGACTATAGTTAACAATACTGTATTGTACACTTGAAAGTGGCTAAGAGAGTAGATCTTAAATGTTCTCACTACACACACACACACACACACACACACACACACACACACACACACACGTGCTCAAACTCCTCCTCTGGAAGTGAAAAGAAGGAACAAAAAAATGAGTGCTTTTGTAGGCAGGATGGGATTTACACATGCGCAGACTAATGGTATCATTTTAAGAATGATCAGCAGAGGGGTCAAAACTTGCCAGAGAGGGTCTGGGACACACATCATCATCTTACAACTCTGATTTTCCAATGGAATGGCCTTTCCTGATTGTCTTCATGATGGCGACGGGGAAAAGTCTGGAGGAAATGCCATGGTAAATGTTGATGTTGCCAGGACTCTGCCTTCCATCTGGAAATGGCTTTCAGTTGAAAATTCCGTATGTGCAGAGGCAGCTAGCTCCTGGCTATGCCTGAAGAAAGACAGTCTGCTCTGTTACAACTAGCAGTTTGGCCCAAGCCAGCGTCCTCTGGGTCCCTGGGTTCAATGGTTAGAATGTAAGATACAGAACTGTCTTGATGGAGGAAGCTATTATTATTAACAGAATGAATTCTATGCCTGGTGATGGGTATTAAAGAGGGCACGTTCTGCGTGGAGCCCTGGGTGTTATACACAAACAATGAATCATGGAACACTACATCAAAAACGAATGATGTAATATGTGATGATTAACATAACAATAAAAATTTTAAAAGAATGAATTCTATGGTGTCCATTCTCCCATTTCTTTCGTAGTCCTAGAACCCCTGACTTTCAGCTGGGTGCGTGGCAGCCCAGAGTAAAGACCCCAGTTACCAGGCTTCCCTGTAGTAAGGGATGGCCACGTGACTGCATTCAGACAAATGGGATGTTACCAACGATAATGTGCACAGCTTCTGGTTGTATATTTAAAAGGAAGAGGCGGGATCTCCATTTCCCATTTCCCCTTCCTGCCGCTAGTAATGCAGATGTGATAGCTGGATCTGGAGCAGTCATCTTAGACCATGAGGAGGAAGCCACAGGATGAGAAAATACAGCAAGAATATAGAAGGAGGCTGCAATCCTGATGATTATGGAGCCACTATTCTACGGGGAACCCAGGTTTAATGTGGCAGAGAAATAAACTTCTATGTTGTTTAAGCTTCTACAATGTGGGGGACACTTTGTTAGAGCAGCAGAATTCTCATATTCATATGGATATGTTTCTATATGTACGTATATGCCTACACACACACACACACACACACGGTCACACAGAAGCCTGGAAAGACATACACCAACATGTTAGCCTAGTTAATTCTGGAGAAAGGAATTTCTGGTGATTTTTTTTTCTTCTTGACACTTTGCTGTACTCTGAATTTTTTTCTTTGAGTATGTGTTATCTCAAAACTCAATAAAAATATAAGTCTAAAGAAAGGGAGGGTCCTATAAATAGATCCTATTGTTTAAATCACCTTCATCTGCTTCATATGAGCCTCTATAGGTCACACACACACACACACACACACACCCTTAGATTTTATGGAATATTTGGCTTTGTTTCCTGTGGGTTGTGGAACTTTTTTTTCAGGTGTTCTTTTTACTGAACAGAATCTTGAAGACGGTCCCACGTCCCTGTGTATAGGGTGACCTCATTTCTCATACCCAGTACAAAGCACTTCCTGGCTGTGCATGCCAGGGTTTACAGAATAGCTGCTGTTGGTGGACATCTGCATTGTGTCTGATTTTAAGCTACTGAAAACAACACAGTGATGAAAGTCCTCAGAACTGCCTCTCTATGCACTGGTGTGAGGCTTTGAAGTCTAACAAACGTGGGTTCTGATCTGGTTCCCCTGCTTATTTGCTGTGTGACCTCAGGCAATTTACTGTCCATCTCTGCGTCTCTGTCTCCTTACCTGTATAATAGGGAAAGTAAAGAAGCTTGCCCCATAAAATCATTGTGAGGATAAGAACAACTGAAACTTATCACATGCTTACTGCATGCTGAGTACTTTTCCAAGGGCTTCCTATGAGTTAACAAACTTAGTGCTCACAAAAGGGTGATGTGAAGTCATGCTTAGACAGATGCCCTGAGAGTTTTCTACAAACTTCCAGCTTTTTAATTTTTTTTCACTTTTTTTTTAATGATTGCTTTAGGCTTACCATGTACATCTTCACTTGTCAGACTCTATTTCAGATTTATACTACCTTAATGGCAGATGCAGAAATGTTACTCCTATATAGCTGTATGCCTTCTCCCTATTTGTACTATTCTTGTTATATACATTACATCTCACGTGTCACCAACCCCACAACATCCCTCTAGGAGTGCTTGCTAGCAAGAAGGAAGGGGAGGGGAAGGCAGAGATAATTGTTGGTTAGATCACCTGCTTCCCCCCAACACTGCCCCAGACTTAAGAGCTAACAGCAGCCCTCCCTCCAAAGAACTGAAGGAGGTCCTTGTCCGCCAGTCGCCATGCACACGGCCCGTACTGGCTTACAAAGATCTGGCCTGCCAGTGCTCAAGACACCCTCCGTTAGGTCCTCAACCTGCGGTAACACATTGCCCTTCTCTGAGGTTCCCCTTTGACGTTGCAAATCCCATTGCCATCACCCCCTTCCCTCAGATGGGAAAACAAGAACATTCACCCGCCTCCTAGGCTGATTTGGAATATTCATAAATAACATTCATTGAGAGAACATTTACATGGATGCTTGCATTGAATCCTTAATGAAAAAGGGAATTGTCTTCTGGATGAGATGAATGAGGCTCAAGGAGGTTAAGTAACTGAACCAGATCACACAGCTGGTAAGTGATAGGGCTGGACTTTGAACCCAGACGATCTGGCTCCAGAGCCAACAGGTGTGATCACTCCACCACGCTGCTCCCTGGAGGTAGTCTCTAGAGGACCCATTTTGTCCTGGCAGCAGGAAATGTTTAACATCTCTAAGGGGAAATCATCCTATTTGTACCATTGCCAATTTCCACAGTGTAAATACTCTCCCTGTTGCTGATTTCAAGCTACAACTATGATGTTGAATGCAGCGTTGGCAAATATGCACATAATCAGCTCACCCGGGTTGGTGCAAGTCACCAGATGGAGCAGACTGAAAGCCTGAGGCAGGGATGAACAGGAAGTGGGTGAGGGAGAATGGAGGGTCTTTAAAGAGAGGTTGCCCACTAACAGTTCACAGGGGCTTCCAGCAATCCATCGGAAGCGCTGTGACTCCAGTCTGACAGGTGAAGACACTGGGGCTCAGTGAGCCATGTGCATTTGTCCAACAATTACTGAGCACACACCCTGAGTGGGTCCTGGCGAGAAGGGACCAGTCCTGGGGATACGCAGATGACACAGGCCAGGTTCTAGCCTGCCCGATGGAGCCAGTGGCCCCACAGACATGTACCCATGCCTCAGGGTTTCCATTCAAGCGGGTAGCAGGACAGTTTAGAGTGTGGATTCTGGTCCTAGACCCCTTGGCTTCAAGTCCAGACTCTACCATTCACTGGATGTATGACCTTGGGCTAGTTCCTTAACCTCTCAGTACCTCCGTTTCCCCATCTGTAAAAACAGTACCTACCTCAAAGCATTTCTAGAAGGATGATAGGAATGAATGCAGGTAAAGGGCTCAGAACTTTACTTATTATGATGCATAATAAATGTTCCATAAATGTTAGCTGTTTTTATCACATAACTTCAGAAATACAACTGTGTGTGCCCAGAGAGAGGGAGAGAGAGAGAAGGGAGAACAATGTACATAGTGTGGGTGATTCTGCCTGGACATAAGCCCAGCAGCGAGCAAGATGCGGGGGGCGTGGGCAGAATCCCACACATCTGAGTGAGAGCTGAATGGAAAATCAGAGTTTGCAAACCTCTACAATCGCTGCCACACACTGACCGTCTTTCTGTCCAGTGTGCTTATTACTGCAAAGGATTCATTCAGAAAACTGTACTTTATGGGTGATTTAAAGGATTTTTTGGAGTTTTAGAAAATTGTCTGTTTCTAGCATTTTCTCCTCACATTAGAACCTAATGCCCATGTTAAATGCTCTCCCTGCAGTGACTATATTCAAAATGGTAAGGGCCAAAATAAATGGGTAAGGATTTTCCAAATGTTGCCCCACTGGTGGTTGGGGGAGCCAGACTGAGACCCCAGCCTCGGGATTCTCATTCTAGTGCTCTTCCTTCTTCAATCTGGGTCCTGGGGGACAGCCCTGACATTCTTCCCAGGACCCCAACCTCAGCTCCTGGCTCCTCTCTAAGTAAAGGGGAACGGCAAGTCCAGAACTTGAACTCACCCTAGGAGGGTGTTTGGAGTGGGGGGAAAGGGGATGTGGATGTGAACCCCAGCTAGTAGCTGGTTCTGTGTGACCTCCCTTGAAGCTCAGGCTCTACAGAGAAAGGTTGATACCTACATTGGTGTCGCGCGCGCGCGCGCGCGCGTGTGTGTGTGTGTGATGCACACAGCCGTGCCCAAAGGCCTATCCCCTTCCCCTCAAGCCGGTGGTCGGCTCTGGATGCAATGTAGATTTGGGCCAGAAGGTGGCGCTGCAACCCAAGAAGCGGAAATGGGCAAGAAAGGGGTGTGCCTGGAAGGTGGATCTTTTGGGGTCCTGCAGAAGGCGGCTCCATTCAGAGTGGATGTAAGAGTCCAGGCCCCAGGAATGCCTGCCCATGGCCACATAGGCAGCTACCTAGAGGCTCCCATACTTGTATGAACGGGAGGGAGACCTCCCCATATGGCTTCTCCTTGAATCCTCACAAAAGCTCTATGGATAGTGTCAATATGATCCCATTTTACAGGTGAAGAAACTGAGCCGAGAGAGGCAAAATCACCCGCACCGGTGATTTTGGACACAGCATGTCCATGGCAGAGCTAGGATTTGATCTTAGCCCATAATATTAAGAGCCAGCCCTTATGTAATTCCTGCGTGTGCTAATACTGTCCTAACCCTTCTGCACATATTAAGTCATGAAATCCTCACGATAGCCCTATGAGGTATGTATTAGTATTTTTAGTTTCCTGTTATGGAAGAGGAAATAGAGGCACTAAGAGGTTAGACAAATTGCCCATGACCGCACACCCGGAACACTAGACCTGTGCTCTAAACCAGGACACACGCCCAGCCCCGCCCCGCCCTGCCCCTGCGGGGAATGCACACGGGCACACCCCTTCCCACACGCATGCGCTTAGACCGGGGCGGGGGAGGGGGGGGCGCTCCAAACTGTACGAAGTACGAGGACCCCCGGGTGCTATGAAGTGACCAGGACCACACCTGGCCTCGACACCACCCTCTCTGTCCTGGGCCCTCGGGAGCCACTCCTCCGCGTGAGGGAGAGACCTCCCCTCAGAAAGGCCCTAATAAACACCCTGCTTCCCCAAAGAGGCCTCCTCCTCAAAGCCTCTTGTAGGCCCCCAGAGGCCATGGGGTCACCTCTCCCATGGCTGTTCCACCTATGCAGTGAGGGGAAGGAGGGAGGCAGGGAGACCAGTGGGGAGGCTCGGCAATGACCCAGGAGAGTACAGATGGTGGCCGTGGACCCAGGTGGTGGTTTTGGAGGTGGGAGGAAGTATTCGGATTCTGGATATGTGTTGAAGGGTGAAGTAACAGAATTTGATGAATCTGATGTGTGGGTGTGAGAGAAATTGTGATTATATGTAATAAAATGTATTACATACATTCCATAATAAGGTATTCATTGTCAGATGCTGTGTAACAAATTATCTCAAAACTTAACGACTTTCTCTGCAAGCAAATACCCCGTGAGCTGAAGCAAGTCACCCAGTTTGGCTCTCCGCTCTTTCACTTTCTCTTCCTTCTTCAGCTCATGCCAAGCCCTGCCCTATACGCTGGGGATGCTGTGCGGAGCAAAACCCAAAGGCGCTTGTCCCATAGAGCTCACCCCTTGGGGAACCAGACGTTAACATGATATCAGAGGTGACAGAGTAGCTTTCACACCCGGGGACATCAGCAGGCAGCCCCAGGCCCCACCCAGCCCTTAGGCCTGCCACCTTAGCTCCTCACAGCATGATCTAAAAGTCCGCAAGGGTTTCCAGCACTTTAAAAAACAAGGAGACAACTTCAACACATAGATTTACAGCTAGTTTTGAAAAATTGGAAGCTCCGACCACGTGGGGTGGCTTCCCCCGCTGGTGGATGTCACCTGGATCCGGGCACCAGACCCCACATGCCTCTGGCCTTGGTTGCTGGTGGTTCAGCTGAAGGGGCTGCTGTACCTAAGACTTCCCCACCCCCAGGGGCAGCCACTCCAAAGCCTGGTCAAGGCAGGGGGAAGAGGCCTGACCTCCCTGTCTCACAGTGTGACATCTCTGAAGGGCTGTCCCAGCTCCAAAGCTCCTGACAGGACTGGGGACTGGCCGAGGCCGCTGCTGCAAATGCCTGACCCTGCTTCCCTCCTTCCCCTAAGATCCTAAGGCCACTCCCTGGAAAGCCACCTGCACTCAAACCTCTACCTTGCTGTTTCCTGCAGACCCCGACCTTCAAGATGGGCACATGCCTGCCAGCTCCCCAGAGCCCCTGCCTTGCCCACCTGGCCCACCTGGCCTTGGAGTTTTGTGGCGCTGGTTATGTCCTGGCCTCCCCACAGTGATAACAGAAGAAAGAGCTGACATTTCTGAGGCAGGGAGCACACATTCTCGTGCGAGGCATCGTTCTCGTTCAATCCTTGCGATAACCCTGTGATCATTACGTACCTATGTAAATGGCCAAGACAATTTTTTCATCTGACAATACTAGGCGCTGGTGGGAATGTGAAATGGTACAGTCCTGTTGGAAAAGTTCATCGGTTTCTTGTAGAATTATAAATATACTTACAGTATGACCCAGTAATTCCACTGTTAGATATCAACCCTAGAAAAAGGACAACTTATGTCCCCACAAAGACCTGTGTGCACAGGTTCATAGCACCATTATTTATAATCGTGCCAAACTGGAAATAACCCAAATGCCTTTCAACTGGTGAATGAGAAATAAGTCGCTGTGTATCCATACGCTGGAATACTACTTAGCAATTAAAAGGAACAGACTTCTGAGAAATGTAACATGAATGAATCCCAAATGCGTTATGCCGAGTGAAAGAAGCCGAGTCAAAAATCTACATACTGTGGAATCCCGTTTATCTAACACTCTTGCAAAGGCAAAAGTACACGAGCAGAAAACAGGGCATGGTTGCCAAGTGTATTCATTTCTTACAGCTACTAGAACAAAGTACCACAAACTGGATGGCTTAGAACAACAGAAATTTACTCTCTTACGGTTCCCAGGCCAAAAGTCTGAAATGAAGGTGTCTGCGGGGTTGCACTCCCTCAGAAGGCTCCATGGGAAAAGGTGTTCCTTGCCTCTTCCAGTTTCTGGTGGCTCCAGCCAGTCCCTGGCTTGTGGCCACAACCCTCACTCTCTGCCTCCATGGTCACCAGCCTCCCCCTCTGCAAGTTTGCTTCTCTGTCTCTCTCTCTCTCTCTTTTTTTTTTTTTCAGTAAGCCCTTCACCCAATGTGGCGCTTGAACTCACGACGCCAAGATCAGGAGTCGCGTGCTCTACCGACTGAGCCGGCTGGGGGCACCTGCCTCTCTCTCATAAGGACCTAGGTGATGGCACTGAAGGTCCACCTGGGTAATCCAGCCATCTCTTCACCTCAAGATCCTTCATTTAATCACATCTGCAAAGATCCCTTCTCCAAATAAGGTAACATTTACAAAACTCAGGGACTAGAACTCCATGTCTTTGGATTTGGGGGGCCCTTATTCAACCAGGGATTAGGGGGAAATGATATTGACCCCAAAGGCGCATGAGGGAACTTTCTGGGGGAAATGTTCTATGTATCCGTGTGGTGGTGGTTGCATAGTGAGACATTTGTCGGGACCCCCCAACGTGCCCCAGTTCTCAGTGGCAGCGCTGGGGATGAATGATTTAGGCTGACACCCAGGCCACTCTCAAGGTAATCAACACACTATTTATTATTGGGGGAGAAAATGAGGCAGGGGTGCGGCCTCTGGGCTTCGATGCTAACAATTAAGCAAAAAAGCTTGAAAGCAACAGGAATAAATGAGCTCCCCCTCCGCGGTGACATTTCACGATTCTACAATTCTTTGACTTTCAGACTGTGCTTCAGAATTCCGTGAGGCTGACGATGCTGCCCACTTTGGAGCCCAGAGGGCAGTTGTCTGGGATGCTCTGGCTGGGAGGGGAGGGGGGGGAGGGGAGGATGGGGATGGATGGAAATAACAACAGGGGGGCGGGCTCTGACCCCTCTCCCCACAGAGTACTGGCCTCGTCCCCAAGGATAAGGCCTCTGTCCCCTCCACTCACTCACCCCAGCTGAGGCCACACGCCCCCACCAGAGGCGCCCCCCCACCTCCGCCTCATTGTGTGAAGGGCTCAGATGGAGGGGCAGCCCATTAACCCCTTCCTGGCCTCATTGCTTCACTCTGCAGCTGTCGCACCCGCGGCCTCAGGCCTGAGCCGGGAAGAGGACCCGGTAGTTAATCACAATTACAGCCGCAGTGTCAGCTGTGAAGCTGGCCTCCTCCATCGGCTGCCAGCCGGCCCCGGCCGAGGGGTGACCCGCATCAGCCCCACAGCAGGTTCTGAGACCTACGGAGGCAAAGACAGGACAGTCCCTTCCTGCTTCAGTCCTGGGGACTTCCCCCAAAGACCCCAGCAAGGTGTCCGCCATCATCAGGCCTGCATCCAGTAGCTTTCAAACACGCCAAGCCCCGCGCCTGCCCCCAGCACCTCCGCCTGCTACTTACACGGTGGGGTCCTCATCTTGTCCGTCTCCACTGAAACATCACCTCCTCCAAGATGCCTTCCCTGACCACCCTGGCTAAGGTGATGCTGTTCCCAGTCACTCCCTGCCACACGCCCTGTTTCATGTTTTGTTTTATTTTTCCAAAGTGCTCGTCACTACCCGTAATTGTCTTAGGTGTTGACTGGTTTAGTGTGTATAAAGTTCCCCAGGGCTCAAGTCCCACATTACCACGAACTGGGTGGTTTAAGGCAACAGAAATTTCTTCTAGTTCTGAGGCGGGAAGTCTGACATCGGGGTATCGGCAGGGCCTTGCTCTCTCTCAGGGCTCCAGGGGAGGACGCCTCCTAGCTCCTTGCCGGGGTTGCCCGTGGTCCTTGGTGTGCGTGGGCCTGTAGGCCCGTCACTCCACTCTCTGGCCACATCGCCACCGGAGTCCTCCCTGGACGTCGGTGTCTGTGTCCAGATTTCCCTCCTCTCATAAAGACACCAGCCCATGGATTAGGGCCCACCCTTACCCAGCACAACCTTATACTTTATATCTGCAAGGACCCCATTTCCGAAGGTCACATTCACAGGAACCAGGGGTTAGGACTTGGACATATCACATAATCCCACAATGGTGTGTTTTCTCTCTGTGTTCTAAAAGGCCCCGTTGGTCTTCTCATGAAACGTATTCTCTGGGCAGCAAATACTTGATTTTAAAACAACACATTTTATCAAGGCCTTTGCCCTAGGCCAGAGCTGGGCCTGGGGGGAGAGGACTCCGTCAGAATCTCTGGGCGGGAGGAGCCCTCTACCTGGAGGAGAATAGACATGGAAGCAGGTTTCTCCCCAGAGATGGCTCCCATCTGTCTCCGGGGACCCAGGAGGCCAGCTCACAGCTAGCACCAATAAACACAGTGGTCTGGACCAATGAGGAAGGGGCGGGGCAGAGTGCTGCAGGACCAAGGGGGACAGGGGAACCCACTCAGACTGGGGACTGGGGAGAGCTTCACCAGCAGCCGAGCCTTCCGGGACAGGAGCGGCTGAGGGCACAGCATGGGCACAAAGAACTGAGAGAGCCTGGAGCTGAGCTGTCTGTGGGGAGTGGCAAGTAGCTGGAGAGGGTACTGCTGGGGTGGTTGGGGGGGTGGGCAGGTGAGGCAGGGAGAGCTCAGAGTTTGAACTTTGCACTGATGGCAAGGGGGGAGCCATCGAGGGGTTTAAAGCAGGGGCTTGTCGATGTCAAATTTGCACATAACCGATCTCTTCCTTTTCAGTTTCTATTTACATAGTACATTCACCTGTGTCTTTCAGGGTCAACAGGTGCAACAGGATATGGAGAAAAGTCCCCCTCTTTCCCAGCCCCAGCCACCAGTTTCCCTTCCATAGGCAACCACTGTTACCGGCCTGTCCCAGAGAGTCTGTGCAGATACAAGCAAATTCCTTTTCATTGTAAACATAAAGGATAGCATCATTTACTCGCTGTTCCGCACCTTGCTTTATAAAAAATATTGAGGTATAATATACATACAGAGAAACGCATTCGTGTAACCAACACTCAGTTGTGATACACAACATTTCCAGCTCCCCAAGTTTGTTCATGCCCCTTCCCAATCAATCCCTCCATTCCCAGAGGAAGCCACCGTATCTGGTTTCTGGTACCATGGCTTGACTCACTTCACCTGTTCTAGAGTTTGATATAAAGAGCATCATTGTAGCAAGTTGTTTTTTGTGTCCAGCTTGTTTTTGCTCAGCATGCTTTGAGATTCTTCCTAGTTGTTGCACATGTCTGTAGTTCACTCATGTATCCTGCAGTGTAGTATCCCAAGATATGGATTCATCAGTTTGCTTATCCATTCACTAGCTGATGGACAGTGGGCTGTCTCCAGTTGTCTATTACAAACAACTGTTATGAACATTTGCATATAAGTCCTTGTGGGCACATATGTTTTGATTTGGTGTGGGGGGAGCAGAAACCTAGAGACGAAGTTGCTGGGTCATGGATAGGTGTATGTTTAACTTTATAAGAAGCTGCCAAACTATTTTCCAAAGTGGGATGTGTGAAATACCATTTCATATCAGTGCATAGTGAGCTTGGTCATTTATGTTCATGGCTGCATAGTGTTCCCTTTTACGGATGTCCCCAAATTTGTTTAACAAGTCCCCTATTGAACTTGTTTACAGTTTTCTGCTGTCACCAACAATGCTGCAGTGAATAACCTTGTAGGTATGTCACATGGCTGTGCACCTGTAAGACACACTCCTAGAAGTGGAACTCTTGAGTGTGACAGAGACGGATGGTTATCCCCAATATCCAGGCTCCATTTCTTCCTTTGAAAGAGAACTCCAATTTTTATCTGGACACATGATGCCTGGAACCTCTCTTGTTCTTAGGGTGGCCATGTAATCAAGTTCTGACCAATAGAATATAAGTAAAAAGATCATATGTGACTTCCCTCCCTTTTTGACCCCTTTCTCCTTTCTGATGACTGGAAGGCACTCCATCTGGGAGGCAGATGTGATGGCTGGTGTTTGAGCAGCCACATTGGGCCATGAAATGGCAGTCATATACTGAAGATGGTGAAATAACAAGACAGGAGTCCAGTTCCCCAAACTATGCAGCACCATGCCAGCACTAGACTGCCTACCTTCAGACTTTATTGACGTGAAAGAGGAATGCCTCTCCTTTGTTTATTTTTTTAAAAGATTTTATTTATTTATTTGACAGAGAGAATGAGAGGGAACACAAGCAGGGGGAGTGGGAGAGGGAGAAGCAGGCTTCCCGCCGAGCAGGGAGCCCGATGTGGGGCTCGATCCCAGGACCCCGGGATCATGACCTGAGCCCGAAGGCAGACGCTTAACGACTGAGCCACCCAGGCGCCCTGCCTCTCCTTTGTTTAAACAATTATTAAGGGTTTTCTGTCACAGCCACTGGGTTATAAATCTTATGCATTATAACTTTGAAAAGTAATGCCACGTGGTTTTGCTTTTAGAAAGGTCGTTTTGGGGAAGAGAGTGCAGGCAGACTGAAAAGCAAATTGAAGGGACACATGGAGACAACGGGACAGTGGTCATGGGGGGATAATGATAAGGTCTGAATCCATATGGGAGCAATTTAGATGGGGGTAGAGGCAGCCAAATTCTCCCCAAACCTAAAGGAGAGAATGATAAACTGGAAATGATCTGACAGGTGGTCCCAGGCCGCCCCACCCACAGCCCACACTTTCATCTGACCCCAGCCCACTTATCCACCTCATTGCCCACCTCCACCCTTGCACAGTGAGTTCCAGAATCCTCCCCCAGCAAGCTGCTCTTCCCAGAGTGCACCTTACTTGATCTTTGTGCAACCGCTCTGCACCTGCTGAACCCTTTTCCGGCAAGGCCCTCATCTCCTATGCCCCTCCACTCCCTCACCTGGCTAGTTGCCACTTGTCACTCAGGTCTTATCTGAAACTGGGCCTCCTCCAGTAAGCCCTCCGGGATTCCCTCCTCTCCCAAAGATCCTCCTCTGGGCCCCGCATCCAGCCATGCTGCCCTCACTCTAGCATTTATCAGGCTGCATTATAATTGTCTATAAGTCAGCCTGCAGCACTAGGCTGAGAGCCTTTCGCTGGTGTGAATGGCAACCAGGAGGTGCCCAGCCCAGGACCGGGCATTTAAAAAAACTGTGCCCCACTTGCCGCAGGGCCCTGTTCTCAGCACTTCGCTCTTACAATGTTCCGCCGAGCAACACAGTGAATGGGCGAGCGAGTGAACTAATGAATGAGGGAGGGAACGAATGAGTGAGGTACCCACCAGGGGGCGATGGCGCTTTGCCACGGAGCTCCCGGCTGCCGAGACTGAGAAAAGCCGCTTTCCCATCGCCCCCTCCCGTTCAGGTCTCGCCTCCCCACCCCAGCCCATCCCCAACCCCACGAGGGAATCGCCGAGCCCCGCCCGCCCCCTTCCCTCCTCAGATAATTAACTCGAACCAATAAAACGCTGATTGCGGCGCCTTTGTACGCGCCGCCTTGGCATTGTCATGGAAAACGGGGTCCCCTCCCCATCCGGGCTGCCCGCCCCTCCCCGGCCCCCGCAGCTGGCCCGTAGTCGGCCGGAGCCACCTGGACGGGACCAGGGGACCCCGAGCCGTCGGGCGCCCCGTCCATCTGCTCCCCGCCCCCACCCGCACCGTCAGCTGCGGACCCGGCCCAGCCCGGGAGGCCGGCGAGAGCGCCCTGCGAGGCCAGCACCCCTTCCTCCGGCTCACCCCGCGGGACCCCAGGGGGGCCGGCGTCCGGGATCCCCGCCTGCAAGCCTGGGCTCTGTCCCCAGAGATGGCGGGGCCGGAGGGGTGTTCATGGTCCCAAATAATAACGATGACGCGAAGCCAGAGTACGGGGCAGGGGGTGGGGGGGAAACCGATGGGAAAGACCACCTCCCATTCTTAGTCCCTGGGACAAGCTGCCAGAAATCTACCATACGCTGTATACGTACATATACGAATACATTTTAGATAGCATACAGGAAGAGAGTAACACAGGAAGACACGTTGCAGGTCACCAACGTAAACAGTGCAGTGGGTTCTACAGGACTGTTCCCCCTTCATCCTCACATCCCCGCACTGGGACTGAGATGTGCTGGTTTCACATCAGGGTCATCTGTCGACAACTCTCAGTCCATACCTCCCTTTCCACCGGTATTTCTCCAGAGAGCTTTCCTACATGCACACTTATAAATCAATGTATCCATACTTGTACATACAAATGCATTTATACTTATAAACGTATGCACACCACAAATGCACATACATACACATATGGACCTACATGGGATCACACACCCCCCCCTCCACTTCTCAGGTATGGGCTGCTTTATTTTACTTGACAGGTGATGCGCTAGAGATGTTTCCATGGCATGGTTAGTAACACAACAGGGCCATAGGACTCTTCTGCTGGCCCCCAACCCCACCCCACTTCAGCCTGTGTGGGATCTGCTCTCTGGCCAGTGTTGTCCCAGACTATCAGTTGTGGGCGAGGGCTCTGCCCTGGGCCCCTGTGTGAAGGGGACAGTGGGGTCTGTGTGTCCTTCTAAGGAACCTATGAGCTCTGTGAGCTGCCCTTCAGCAGAGAGAAGCCGAATCATAGTAATAGTAGTGGTACTGGTGGTAATAACAGTTGTAAAGAAAAATATCCAAGACAGAGACATAAGACAAAAGGAAGTCAGTGTGCCCTTTCGAGGTCATTCTCAGACGCTGTCTGATCAGCCTGACTGGGTCACCTGATTCTCTAGGAGACATACCTTTGTTTGACTTTGCTGTTTATTATTGATCAGACTTCCTACTCGGTGAAGTTATACTTTAACTTGTAAAAGATGCACAGTTGCAAACGGTTTTGTCCTGAACTAAAAATAAAGCTAAAGCTTATGGTTTTGTCACTGTAAGACATTAACCAGTTTTCTACCTAATTTGCCATCTTGTCCTCCATTGAACCATCCTGCTGGTTCTCTCATTCATGAGTTAAATAAACCTTCTGCATAAGAGTCACGTTTTCAAACTTTCTGAAAGGAATATTTTGACAAAGTTAACCCTTCTGGAAGGCTCATTCTGTGCCAGGCACCATTCTCATTGCTTCACGTGGAAGGAGGGGCTGAAAAGGGCTCCGGGGTGAGACAGACCTGGGAGTGAATTCTTCCTTCCACCAGTCACTGGCTGTGAGACTTCAAGCAAGCCTTTATTAAGCACCAAGTGTGTATCAGGTCCATTCACATTGTCATCTCGTATTCAACTCAAATTGCACAAGAACGCTGCAAGATGAGATTTGCCTACATTTCTCTGGTTTTGTGCATGTCCCTCAGGCACATCCCTTTCCTCGCTGAGCCTCGGGGTTTCCGGCTGTAAGATGGGGTTGGTAATAGCGGTGTCCCAGGCCTGTGTGAAGATGTAGTGTGACATGCTTGAGAAGGCAGCTCCATCAGGAATGCATCTTGTTACCTGTGCTTCAGCTAATGGGATGCTCAGGAAGGGGGAGTTATGTACCCAAAGTCACAAGGTCCCAAAGCCTGGGCCGTCACTCCTGCGGCTTTAGTCACTTAAACTCCCAGAGCCTCCATTTCCACATCTGTGAAATGGGAATAATAAAGCCAAGAGGAGCTGTGGCCAGAGGAAAGCAGATCTGCCTGGCAGCGGGGTCGGCAAACTGTTCACTGTGTGGTCGGGTGACACTCTAGAATGTGCTGGTTTCACATCAGGGTCATCTGTCAAGATACTTTTTGGTTCTTGCTTTTAGAACTGGCACCTGAGAGGAGAGGTATTTTTCTGTCTTCCACCCCCAGTAAGGCGAGCATTTGCGCCCCGAGCTCTGGGCTCTTGCTGGGACATCCTCCGCAGCTTCTCTGTGCGTCCTGGGTTTCTCTCCTGAGATGGACCCCACCCAGGTGCAGGGTCAATGGTGGCAGATCCCAGACCTCAGGCTTGGACGTTGTTTGTTCTCTGGGGCTGCTGTAACAACGTACCACAAACTGGCTTGAGACCACAGAAACTTATGCTCCCACAATTCTGGAAGCTGGAGGTCTGAAATCAAGGTGTCAGTGGGGCCCTGTGGGGATTGCCAACAATCCTTGGTACTCCAGCTTGTAGGCCCGTCACTCCAATCTCTCCCTGTCACCACATGGTGTCCTCCCTGGACGTCTGTGTCTGTGTCCAGATTTCCCTGCTCTCATAAGGATGCTAGCCGTCGGACTAGGATCTACCCTCATCCAGTATGACTTCACCTTCCCTTTATTACATCTGCAAAGACACTATTTCTAAATATTTTCTAAACAATGTCCCATTCTGAGGTTTCAGGTGGACATGAGTTGGGGAGGGGAGGAACGTTATTCAATCCAGTAGAGACAGCGAGCCTCTCCCTGAGCTCCTGAAGCAGCAAACTGCCTCACATTTTCTGGATTGCAAAAGATCCCAGAATCCCTGTGTTTCATCCCTCTGGATGAACAAGATTAGGCACCTAACCATCCTGTCCACAAGGAGCTAGGAGTTGCGCTTCTTCTGATCAGACAAATAAAGCACCTGCGTGCTGGGGGGCACTGGCGAGTGCCCACCGCCCTTGTTTCTCCGCTCAAAGCCATTTACAAAGGTGCCGGGCTCTGAGATGCCAGTGGGCCAACCTCCCCTCTGTGGTCTGTACTTGACTCATCTGTCCAATGGACGCGATGAGTACGATTGCACTTATATGAATTTTGAGAACAAGCAAACTGCACAGTGATAAAAATCAGAATAGCGTACAGCAGAAACTAATGTAACATGGTGTGTCAACCATACTTCAGTGAAAAAAATCAGAAGAGTGGTTACCTGGGGGATGGGCAGGAGGGAGTGTGCTGGTGCCTGGGGACGTTCTTCATCTGCATCTGGATGGTAGTCACACAGGTGTGTTCCTGCATAAAAATTCATTGAATTGCACACATTAGATGTGTGTACTCCAGGTACTTTATTGTATTTTATATCTTCCAAGTCAGATAGGCAGGCAGGGAGGAAGGAAGATGAGCACAGTGATGCCTGGCAGGCCTGGCTTCCAGCACCAAGTGGAGATGCCTGTGCCCAGGCCTTTCTGCAAATGGTGGGCAGAGGGGCACCAGGGCCTGGCCTTGGCAGCAAAGACAGAACGGAAGAGTGGCGGCAGGCACGCCCCTGTCTTCGCCCTCCCACCCCAGGCCTCCACGTTGGAAGACAGAAAAGTGGGACTTCCGAGTCTCATGTACTGGTTGTGTGACTTCAGGCACGGTCTTTGCCTTCTCTGGGCCTCGGGCTTCTCACCTGGAAAATAAGGGCAATCCTCTCAAAGAACTGTGAAGCCTGAGACACTGGCTGAACCGCCCGGAGCACAGAGCCTGCTGCTCTTCCCAGCGTCGCCCCGCACGAGGAGGGAGGGCCCCCATGTCTGAGACCAGCCCCGCGGGCCTACCAGCTGAGAGGTAGCAGAGGATCGCCGGCTTCACGTCGTGGACCAGGACTCACCTTGTTTCCTCCTCAGTAAAATGCCTTCCCTCCTGCAGGTGTCCTTTCCTCCACCCAGCCCACCTCGAGCAATTTCCTCCACTTTTCTGTGACTCGGTTTGCTCATCTCTAAAATGGGGAATGATACCGGTCCCTGCCCTGTCCGGTGGCTGTCAAGATGCAAGGAATTTGCACTCACAGCAAGGACTGGAACAAAGCAAGGGCTCAGGAGAGCTGATACGGCTGTCCATGCCTACCCGCTGGCTGCACTCCCGCCGCGTGGTGGGCACCATGCCGGGCACCAGGGGGCTCCCGTGGGGCTGGGCACACCCTTCCTGCAGGGCCACGCAGGTGGATGACAAGGGCATCCCAGAGCACCCTGCCTCCCGAGGCCGCTGCCTGCCAGGCCGAGCATCTCAGCTGCACCCGGGCCAGATGCACGGTTCTGCCAAATGCGCCAAGAGAGACTGTCACTCGGTGGCACAAAGGCAGCTCCTCGCACTCGTGGTGGGCGGGGCCCGGGGAAGAGCTCCAACCACCTGGCTCAGCAACTGCTCCTGGGGCAGCCTGGCCCCGAGCCTGGGCCCCCCTCCTCTCTGCACAGTGAAAGGATGGGGCAGCCGGGAGGGCAGCAAGATGCCTGGGGGACAAGGGGTAAGCACAGGGCCACAGAGTCTGGAAGGAGGGAGGGAAGGAGGGAGGGAGGGAGGGAGGCAGCATTGACAGGAGAAGAAAAGGCGGGCACGAAGAGCATTAATGGGAAGGAGCAGACACCTAGCACCCACAGGGACCGGGCCCTGGTCTAAGTTACTCCTCAGAGAAACCTCCAAGACAGATACTG
Organism: Zalophus californianus; assembly: GCF_009762305.2. Classification (NCBI taxonomy): domain Eukaryota; kingdom Metazoa; phylum Chordata; class Mammalia; order Carnivora; family Otariidae; genus Zalophus; species Zalophus californianus. Next base: position 112,484,332 of record NC_045602.1, read on the forward strand.
TAAGGATCGCATTTTACACCCCAGGAAACCAAACCATGGAGCGATTACGTAACTTGCCCAAGGTCACACAGCCGGTAGGTGGTGGAGCTGAGATTCGAACCCAGGTCAGCCAGAATCCAGGCTCTTAATCATCATGGAGATAAAGAGGAGGGAAAGGAGGGGGGAAGGAGGAAAAAGACTAGATCAAAAAAAAAAAAAAAAAACGAGAGGGGGAGAAAACAGAGAGGAGGAAGAAAAAGGAACCGCAGGAAAGAAAGAAAAGATGGAAGAGGAAAGACATCAGGGAGTGAATCAAGGAGGAGGGAGAGAAGTAAGAACTTGGGAGGGGGAAGGAGGCCGCCTTCCACCCGCCCTCTCCCCTCCCCACCCTCCCCGCACCCTCCCCCCAGCTGCATGAGCTGCTTCCTGAGTCACACACGGGGCTGGGGACAGCCCTGACCTCCACATCAGGGCAGGTTGGTCCTCTGGAAAGAGCGGCTTCCCCGAGAGGGGCTGCTGGTCCAGCGGCTGCCCCAGGGCTGTGTTCTCAAGTACTTCCAGCTTCTGTGCTCCATCGTGAGGCTGAGCCCTCAACTTTAGCAGCAGGCCAAGCTGGGCTGGAGGAGTCGGCCTGCACACAACCAAAGGGCTTTCTGGCTCTTCCTCTTAAACGAACCTTCCAGGCAGGGCCGCCCAAGGCCCACGAGCCTCCTGCAGGGGCATCCTGCTGAGAATGCAGAGGAGAGGAAGGGAGAGCCCAGGCCCAGGGCTCAGCCTCCACCAAGCCCTCCACGTGGGCTACATACTCTACAGAAGCGAACAGCAGCTCAGAGGCTGGGGCACTGTTGACTCCTCCCTAGGGCTACACGTTTGTGGGGGCCGGCTGGGTCTTCGGAATCTGGGGGCCTAAAGTCTGGTTTGGGATGGCCTGGGATCCTTTGAATTTGTACCTCAATTTAATTCTGTGTGTATCTGAACTTCTCTGGAGGAGAAACTTTGGTTTCTACGAGACTCTCAAAAGAGGTTAGGTCTCCCAAAAGGTCATTCTGAGACATTCAGCTCAAACAGTCAAAGAGTGACTTAATGAATTTAGCAAATCACAGAACAGGGGGCATGAATCTTGGGACTCTGAGGGTGGGGGCCTGATGTGTTGTAACCTGTTTATCTCCACTGCCTGGCACAGAGCAGATGTCCGGTAAATATTTGTAGATGACCGAATGAACAATTCAGAGAAGGCAGAGTAACAGGGGCCAAGAAAGGATGTGGAGAATCCCTCCTGATTTGATACTGCAGAACAGATCACCCCAAAACTTAGGGACTCATACCAAGAGTCATTTAGTAGGTCTCATGATTTCTCTGGGTCAGGAATTTGGGATCCATTTGGCTGGCTGGTTTGCGGGCTGCACTCATCTGAAGGTTTGACTGACGCTGCCGGCTCTGCTTCCAAGGTGGCTCATTCCTGGGATGGGCAAGTCAGCCCCAGCTGGAGGGGGGACTTCAGTTCCTTGCCATGCGGGCCTTTCCATGGGCTGCTTGAGTGACTCCACAGCCTGGCAGCTGGATTCCCCAGCTGATCGAACCCGAGACCAAGACAGAAGCTACAAGACATTTTATGACCCAGCCTTAGAAGTCCCATTCTGCCATTTGCACAAAACCCTGCTGATTACACAGGTCCACTTTATTAGAATTGAACAAGGGCTTGAACATCAGAAGAGATCGTGGGGGCCCTGGCAGGGTCTGGAAGCCACAGAGGAGTCAGAGAAGCGAGAGGGAACCCTGGGGAAGTCAAAGCCCTGGAGCTGACAGCTCTCCCGCAGACAGTGGCCCTACCCTGCACAGAGCTGGGGTCTGGTTTCAAGTCCAGCACTTGACCACACTGGCCAGGCCAGACTTCCACTTTCCACCACCTTCCTGGCCACAGCATCCAGACTTACTGATTCCCATCAATTCCCTAACAGCAGTATGAATTCTCCCATCAGCAAGCCGTTTTGCTTCTGCTCCTTCCTCTGCCTGGAATGCCCTTTTCACCTCTCCTCTCAGGCTACCTCCTCCAGGAAGCCTCCCCAAATGCATCTCTAAATGTGTTGGCCACCTTTCCCAATCCCCAGTGCAGCCCCAATGTCTATGTAGACACCTGGTACCATGCTTGCCTCCCCACTGTACCGCAAGTGCCCTGGGTTGGAGGGTGGGCCCACAGGTGCCCATCGCTGTGTGCTGAATGCATGAATGATGGGTGGATACATCCCACACACAGCAGGGAGCCCCGTTAGGGCTCACAGAGGCACTGAGACGTGGCTAAGCCTTGGTGTCCCCACTGGAGGATTGTTAGGGAGGCTCCTTCCAGGCCCAAAATTCTGCTATTATATCTCTCCAGAAACATTCGACAGATGGCACCTTGAAATTAGAAGAGATGGGTCAGCACAGGGTTCAAATCCCAGAGCCTCCACTTACTTCACTTGCCTGATCAGGGAAGTCATTGACCTCTCCATACCTGAGATTCCTCAGTTGTAAAAAAGGCTGATGTTCTTCACCTTTCAGGGTAGTTGCAAGGCATGAACACTGGCATGAGAGGGGTTCAGATCCTGGCTCCACTACTGGGCTGATCACTTAATCTTTCAGTGCCTCATTTTTCCCATCTATTAAATGGGGCCAGCTATATTTGAGTTCTCAGGGTGGGCCGGAAACTGCATTCATCCAGGTAAATGCTCCGCCCAGAGCCTGCACACAGTGGACGCCGGTGGTAGCCATGGACGGGGTGCCCAGTCTCCCTTCCAGAAAGAACATGTCCTTCAGGTGCAGGGTCCGCGGCTAGCTGACAGCCTCCAGCTGCAGCACCTTCAGGATCCCCCTCCGCTTTTGAGCCAGGCCTCGCCCTTCGTAGGCAATCCCCGCGGGGTCCGAGCCAGCAGGGGAACCAGGGCCTGGCCATTGCTGCCCAATGTCGGGCTCCTATAGGGGGTGAACTCCTCTCCGGAGCTCCCCGCTGGGTTCCCGCCACCAGCCCTGCACGGCTGGCCGAGGCCCTCCCGCTCTGTCTTCCCTCCACAGGCGCCCTGGCCCGACAAGCCTCTTACCATGCCAGCTCCATCTCAGGGTCTGCACCTACAGGCACCCAACCGGACTGGGCACACAATGCAGCGGTGGTTCTCAAAGTGTCCCCCGGAGGCCGCAGCAGCCGCATCTCCTGAGAACGGGGACGACACGTACATGTCAGGACTTTGAGCACTGCTGCCATGGCGGGGAGCTACTGTTAAGACATCACAGTCACAGGGTGGCCAGGGCGGGGCCGTGTTTTGTGGGAAGGGGACAAGGCTTGATCACAGTCTCACCCCCCCCAGGTCCCTCCCTCCCCCAAATCCAGAGGAGGGAACCAACAGGCCCCCCTCCCCACCCCATTCAGGGGAAGGGTCCAGTCCCAGCCTCCAGCTGGAGACTTCACAGGCCCTGGGTTTGTGAGGCTGCATCCAGCCCTGCCTTCCTCCCTCCTGCTCCCCACCCCTCCCTCTCCCTTTCCTCCCCAGGGGCACCCCAGCCCTGCTCGCCTGCCTCCTCTTTGTCTGCCAATCTGTCTCCATCCCAAGATGAGCCCTGGGCCTCCGCCAGCCAGTCTGTGCTCCACCTCAGGACCTGGAGGGAGAGGCCTCTGTGCTCCCAACTGCCTCTCACTTACCCTGGGGAAAGGTCCAGGAATGGGTTGTGTTGTTGGCCTCCCAGCCTCAGCCTCAGCCAACAATCACCCCTCCTGATCTGGAGCCATACCCTCCCCTCTAGGCTGCTTAAAGCCTCATCATGTGACAAGTAAGGAAACGGGACAGAGAGGTATAGAGGCTTGCCCAAAGTCACACAGCAAGAAGGGGAAGCAGCCAGGATTTGGATCTTGCTCTCTCTTTTCACTTCAGCATCCCCACTCCCAGGTCCTAGCAGGTGGCAGGTGACAAGACTGAGGCGGGCATATGTGACAGGCCCCAAGGCCTCTGTGGGCTTGTCCTTCTCCCTGACGCCGCAGCCCATCAGATAAGGCTCGGAGACAGGCAGACATTTCACACAGCTGCCTTCGCTTTTCTATCCTGGCAGGAGGGTGATGTGCTAGGGCCTTCCTTTATGGGTACCCAGCATATCCCCTGTCCAGGCCTGCCTCAGGGAAGCCTGGAATGCAAGGGCCAAAATAACAGTGGCACTAAGGATAGGCACTTTTCCTGAGCACTCACTGTGCGGCAGGCCTGGTCGGCACATCCTCTGCAGACACTGTCCTGTGGAACCCTCACCGGGGTCCCATGACAGACATGCGATTATCCACGGATTCAGTCACGAGCCTCAGAGAGGCTAAGCGTTTCACCCCCAATGGTCCTAAACTCACCTGTCCACTTTATAGATGGGAAAATTGAGGCCCAGAGCAATGGCATGATTTCTCCAAGGACACGCACCTAGTGAGTGTCAGAATCAGCCTTTTCCAGGCAGCTTTCTTAGTGAGAGCAATCAGAGTCCGTTCATACAGCACTTCATGGTTTGTGACTCTCATCTCCTCTCGGGAAGGCAAGGGTTTCTGTTGTTCTATGGTTATTTGGGGATTCTTATAAGATGTGCCGATATAGTTCTAAGAGCTCGATAAATACTCACTCATTTAACGCTCACAAATGCCTTACAAGGCAGGTGTATTGATTATCCTGATTTTGCAAATGAGGAAACTGAGGGAGCTTAAGTAATCTGCCTAAGGTCACGCAGCCAGGATTCAAATTCGGGCTGCTTAAGTTTTAAACCCTATGATGTGCAGTCCTTTTTTTTTTTTTTTTTAAGATTTTACCTATTTATTTGAGAGAGAGAGAATGAGAGAGCGAGCACATGAGAAGGGGGAGGGTCAGAGGGAGAAGCAGACTCCCCGCCGAGCAAGGAGCCCGATGCGGGACTCGATCCCGGGACTCCAGGATCACGACCCGAGCCGAAGGCAGTCGCCCAACCAACTGAGCCACCCAGGCGCCCCTGTCCTGTCCTTTTAACAGCTGAAAAACCTGAGGCTCAAGGAGAGGAAATGACTTGCCTACGACCACAGAGCTAGAAAGGGGTGGTGGCCGGACCCCTGTCTCCAGCCCAGGCCTATCCCCCATCCCAGCAGGGTCCTTTCTCGTCCACACTTGTCAATTAACAAACGCTACCTGGGAACCTTCTTTGCAGGAACGACCACAGCACCCGCCTTGCCCGAAACACACCCACAATACAGAGGGGTAAGTGGGTTCATGAAGGCACCAGAGGTGGCCTTGGGGGCATCTGGCAGGACACTAACCTACCCTGGGAATAAGGGAAGACTTCCAGAAGTCTGATCCTTGAGTAGCGTCTCCAAGTTCAAGGGGGAACTTTGCCAGGAGGATAGGGAGGAATAAGGCAGCCCAAGCTGAGGAAGCAGCACGTGCAAAGGCCCACAGTGTGAGAGAGAAGGCAAGTTGTCAGGAAGAGCTCTGTTCGGTCCTGAGTGAGGGTAAGGACAGAAAAGGCTGAACAAGGAGGATTGCAGAAGAGCCTTGAGGGAATCAGAACACTGGAATCCTGGCCACAAATCTGACCCTGTCTCGCAGAGTGACTGCACTATCCCATCCATACAATGGTGGAGGATTGGTGTCTAAGGGCCCTGTCAGGTCCACCTTTCAGCTGATGAAGTCAGGATGGATTTGAATAGGAGGACTGTTTTGATGTGAGAGCAGGAGGCAAGGAAAGAAGGGCATTCTAGAGAGTCCCATAGGAGCAAAGGTCCAGAGGAAAGAAAGTGCAGGGCAGGTGCTGAAAAAGGACAAGAAATGGCTTCTATAGAGGGTCCCCGCGATGGTGTACATAGAGGAAAGCATGCAAGGAAGTCGTATCAGTCTGGACTCTTCAGTCACAGGTGAAAGAAAGAAAAAAAAGAAATTACTGATTTATATAACTGAGAAGGCCAGGTTATTGGCTTCAGGCATGGCTGGACCCAGGTGCTGACATGTTTTTGTTTTTAAGATTTTACTTATTTAAGAGAGAGAGAGCACAAGCGAGGGAGAGGGGCAGAGGGAGAAGGAGAAGCAGGCTCCCCACGGAGCAGGGAGCTGATACGGGGCTCAATCCCAGGACCCCAAGATCCTCTGCAGAGGCTCAACCAACTGAGCCACCCAGGTGCCCCCAGGTGCTGACATGTTACTGTGAAGATCCTGTCTCTCCCTCTATCTTGACTTTGATTTCTTTTTTTACTTTATTTATTTTTAGAGAGAGAAAGAGCATGTGCACGCACACCTGAGTGGGGGAGGGGCAGAGGGAGAGAGAGAATCTCAAGCAAACTCCCCGCTGAAGGCAGAGCCCAACACAGAGCTTGATCCCACAACCCTGAGATCATGAGCTGAGCCCAAACCAAGAGTCAGACGCTTAAGTGACTGAGCCACCCAGGCACCCCTTGACTTTGATTTCTGTTTGTTTGTTTGTTTGTTTGTTTGTTTAAAGTAGGCTCCACACCCATTGTGGAGCCTAACATGGGGCTCGAACTCATGATCCTGAGATCAAGACCTGAGCTGAGATCAAGAATCAAATGCTCTTTCCATAGTTTGGCTATTGTGGACATTGCTGCTATAAACATCGGGGTGCACGTATCCCTTCGGATCACTACATTTGTATCTTTGGGGTAAATACCCAGTAGTGCAATTGCTGTAAAGAGGGCACGTTCTGCATGGAGCACAGGGTGTTATACACAAACTATGAATCATGGAACACTACATCAAAAACTAATGATGTAATGTATGGTGATTAACATAACATAATAAAATAAAATTTAAAAAAAAATCAGATGTTCAACTGACTGAGCCACCCAGGCACCCCTTGACTTTGATTTCTTCATTGTTAGTTTCACTCTCAGGGAGACTCTAACCTCGTGGAGGCAAAGGTGACCACCCATAGCTCCAAAATCCATCACACAAACTACATTGGTGGAAAAAAAAGATTCTCAAACCCTCCCATGGCATTATCCTGGACCCTTTCCTTTCTCTCCCATCTAACATTAGATTTATCCTCAAATCTTATTGGATCTACCTATAAAAGAGTTTCAGAATCTACTCACTTCTTTCCACCTCCACTGATAACAGCCTGGTCATGCCACCCTTATCCTTCTGTTTTATTGATTTTTTTATTATTTTTTTTTATGTGGGCTCCATACCCAGCATAGAGCCCAGTGGGGGCTCAAACTCACGACCCTGAGATCATGACCTGAGCCAAAACCAAGAGTCAGTCGCTTAACCGACTGAGCCATTCAGGCTCCCCACATCTATTTTATTTTTTAAATTGAGATGTCATGTTCATGTAGATGAGACCACAACTGGACATGTACATTCAGATCAATGAACCTTCACACAGTGAGCATGTGATGTAACCTCCACAGAGATCAAGATAAAGAGGCATGGGAGCACCCCAGAAGCCTCCCTCAAGCCCCCTCCTAGTTACTAACCCCCTTAATGGTATATCCCAGTCACCATCATCTGTTGCCTGGTTTAGTGCATCAGTTCCCAGCTGTCTCAAGCTTTCACTCCTGCATCTCTCCATTAATTCAGTTACTTCAGTCAATTCAGAGATCCTGTAAAATGTAAGTCAAAAGATGTTTCTTCTCTTCTCAAAACCTTCCCATAGCTCCCATTTTGTTTGGTATAAAAGCCAAAGTTCCTACCACAGCCTGTAAGACCCTACAAAAGCTGGCACCTCCTCCCCCTCTCACCACGCACCCCCCTCCCCCCAGCATCCCCTGCTCCATCTATACTCGCTTCCTTCTGTTCCTCAAACACTCTCAGGCACGTAAGCACAGAGCTGTTGTACTTGCTGTTCCTACTGCCCAGGATCCTCTTCCTCTCCCAGCCCCCATATTGTCATGGTTCACTCCATCACCTCCTTCAAGTCTGTGTTCAAATGTCCCCTTCTGACATCTGCTCCCACCCGAGATGGAGTACTGGGGACTGGATTTACTCTCCCACCTGAAACAAACAAACAAGCACAAACAAACCAGGCAAAATAATATGCAATGATAGTTTTCAAGACACTGGGCATCAGGCAATAAAGCGATCTCTGACAGACCGGAAGCAAACAAGATAAACCCTATAAGGGCCCCAAGTATACTGCCTGGGAGGAGTTTCTAGATCCTACTGCAGGGAAGGGGAAACCTAGGTGAAACCCAGAAGATTCCCTGAGTTAAGGAAATTCAGCTGAGAGTCCAGGAAGACGAAGGGGAACTGAGTTTGCAGGACAGAGTATCAGAGAGGAGAAAGCTGATGATCCCAGAAATCTGCAGAAAGTCCTCCTGGAGTATTAGGCTGAGCACTGGTTGGGAAAACTACTCTGGTTGGGAAAAAAAACATGGGAGAAGACTAGAGAACAGTATCCAACAGTCACACAGGACCAAAAACAGAGCCAAATAGAAAAAAATCATAACCCATGGGGCACTGGTCACAGTGTTCAGGAAGGTCTTTTCTCAGTCTTGGTAAGGAATTAGTCCTCAACAGAGCACTGCTCTGAACCCACCCAACAAATCACAAAAGCAAGACTTGAAAGCATCAGACTATTTCCAGGTAACCCAACTGAATCTCAGAGCAAAATTCAAGAAAATATAGAAATATAAAAAATATATGGCATCCAACAAAGGTAAAATTCACAGTGTTTGGCATCCAAACAAAAATTACCAGGCATGCAAAGAAACGAGAAAACATGATCGATAATGAGGACAATAATGACTCATTGGAAACTGACACAGAAGTAGTGGATGAGAACATTAAAAGAATTATTAAAACTGTATTCTGTATGTTTAAAAACTTAAAAAGACACATAGAAAACACTGAAAGATCCAAATGGAATTTCTAGAAATGAAAACTACAATGTCTGAAATGAAAAATATGCTGGGAATAATGCCTGACTAAACACAGTAGAAGAAAAGATGAATGAATTTGAATACATAGCAAATAGAAACTATCCAAAATGGAACACAGAGAGGGATAAAATTAATAATCATAAAAAATAAAGAAGAGCATCAGGAGCTGTGGAACAACTTCAAGCAGCCTAATGTGTAACTGAAATACCCAAAGGAAATATTTGAAAGAGAATGGCTGAGAGGTTCCAAATCTGATAGAAGATATAAACCTACAGATCCAAGAGTTTCAACAAATCACAAGCACAAGAGACAGAAATCAGGGCGCCTGCGTGGCTCAGTCGGTTAAGTGTCTACCTTCACCTCAGGTCATGATCCAAGTGTCCTGGGATTGAGCCCCGAGTTGGGCTCCTTGCTCAGCAGGGAGTCCGCTTCTCCCTCCCCCTGCCTTTTTTTTTTTTTTAGATTTTTTTTTGTTTGTTTGACAGAGTGAGAACGAGAGAGCACAAGTAGGGGGAGCAGTAGAGGGAGAGGAAGAAGCAGGCTCCCTGCTGAGCAGGGAGCCCAATGAGGGGCTCGATCCCAGGACCTGAGCCAAAGGCAGCCACTTAACTGACTGAGCCACCCAGGTGCCCCCTCCCCCTGCTCTTGCGCTCTTACTCACACACTCTCTCTCTCTCCCTCTCAAATAAATAAATAAAATCTTTAAAAAAAATTTTTTTTTAATTTTTAAAAAGAGACAGAAAGAAAATTATCCATCATGATCAAATTGCTCAAAACCAGTGACAAAGAGGAAGATGTTTTAAAAAGAGAGAAGAAAGGCTTGTTAAATACAGGGAAACAAAGATCAGGATAATGGCAGATTTCTTTTATTTTTTTTTTAAGATTTTATTTATTTGACAGAGAGAGACACAGCAAGAGAAGGAACACAAGCAGGGGGAGTGGGAGACAGAGAGGCAGGCTTCCCACCAAGCAGGGAACCAGATGTGGGGCTTGATCTCAGGACCCTAGGATCATGACCTGAGCCGAAGGCAGACGCTTAACAACTGAGTCCCCCAAGTGTAACGGCATATTTCTTGTTGGACACAGGATAGGGGAGAAAATGGTGGAGCAAATCTTTTAATTCAATGAAAGAAAAAAATGCGTCAACATAAAATTCTATACGCAGTTAAAATATCCTTCAAAAATGAAGGTGAAATAAAAATGTTTTCAGACGTACAGAGTTGAAAGAATTCTTCACCAACAGATCTGCACTACAAGAAGTGATAAATGAAATGCTTTAGACAGAAGAAAATGATACCAGATGGAAATGCGGATCTACACAAATGAAAAAAGAGCACCACAAATGTTAATTACATGAGTAAATATATAAGATTTTTCTTATTATTTAATGTCCTTAGAAGATAATTTACTGTTTCAACAACAACAATAATATTTTTTGGAGTTGTAACATCTACATAACTAAAATATAGGACAATAAAATCAAAATCAGGAAGAAAGAAAGGGAAGTGTACTATTATAAGGTCCTTATACTACACATGAAGTAGTATAATATCACTTGACGATAGACTGAGGGCAGTTAGAGGTATATACTATAAATCCTAATGTAAACACTGAAATAACAAAATGAAGAATTACAGCTAATAAATCAACAAAGGAGGGAAAAGAGAATAACAAAAAATGCACAATTAATCAAAAATAGGCAGAAAAATAAGAAAAAGGAAATGAAGAGCAGATAGGACAAAGAGAAAACAAATAGGGAGCAAACAAATAGACTTAAATCTAACCATATCAATAATCACATTAAATGCAAATGGTCTAAACACCTCCAATTAAAAAGTAGAGTGCCCAATTGGATTTTTTAAAAAGACCCAAATATGTGCCACCTACAAAAAACAAAACAAAAAAAACACCTTAAATATAAAGACACACGTTAAAAGTACAAGGATGGAAAAAATATACCATGCTAGCACTAATCAAAAGAACACAAAGTGGCTTAAACAACAAAAACTTATTTCCTCACATTTATGGAGACTGGAAGTCCAAGATCAAAATATCAATAGCTTTATTTCTTCTGGGGTCTCTCTTTTTGGCTTGCAGATGGCTGCCTTCTGATTGTGTCCTAATGTGGTCTTTCCTCTGTGAGCACACATCCCTTGTGTCTATTGTTTATCCAAATTTCCTCTTCTTCTTTTTTTTAACTTTTATTTATTTATTTATTTATTTATTTATTTATTTATTTATTTGAGAGAGAGTGCTCTCGCGCACGCATGTGAGTGGAGGGGAGGGGCAGAGGGAGAGGCAGAGAGAGAATCAGAAGCAGGCTCCATGCCCAGCACGGAGTGCAACGCAGGCTAGATCTCACCAGCCTTGAGATCATGACCTGAGCCAAAATCAAGAGTCAGATGCTTAACTGACTGAACGACCCAGTGCCCCCCCAAATTTCCTCTTGTAAGGACACCAGTCAGATTGGATTAGGGCCCATCCTAAAGGCCTCATTTTAATTTATTTACTACAATAAGGGTCCTGTCAACAAAACATAGTCACATTCTGAGGTAATGGGGGTTAGGCCTTCAACATATGAATTTTGGGGAGACACAAATCAGCTCCTAACAGGAAGGGAAGGGAGAAAGTTTGGGTGAAAAAACCCACAAACACACTCAGAAAAAAGAAAGCTGACTTTGAATACCTAGTCTAGAGAAAGCCAGTGTTAAATCGTTGTGAACTTGTGATGATCCAACTCCTAAAGGTATCAGAATATATACTTTAAAAAAAAAGAAAGAACATTGGGTGGCTGTTTAATATCAAACAAAGGTTATTTCAGAGCAAAAAATCTTACCAGGGATAGATATAAGGTCATTTTATAATGAATAAGAGGTCAATTAATCAAAAGCACATAACATTTTAAATGTTTATGACCCTGATGGCAGAGATTCAAAATACATGAAGCAAAAACTGATAGACTTGCAAGCAGAAAGAAATCCTCAATTACAGACTGAGATTTCAAATCCAAATAATTGAAAGAACAAATAGAAAATCAAATGTCACCTTCTTCGTGTGTCCTACCTTGACCATCAATTTTAATTGCAACCCCTCACTCCCTACCCATCTCTCCTGCATACATTACCTTCTGACAAAATATTTATTTTAATTAATTTATTTGTATAATGCCTAGAACAGTGTCTGACACTGGATGTTTTAGAAAATTCTCAAAAGAAAAATCTGTTGAATAAAAACATGATTGAAAGACCGTTAATTGCTGTTATTATGACTAGTATTATGTGACTTTGCATGTAGTCTCATTTTTTTAAGGATCTTATTTATTTTAGAGGGAGTGCGAGCTCGGATGGGTGCAGAGGGGTAGGGAGAGGGAAAGAATCCCAAGCAGACTCTGCGCTGAGCGCGGAGCACAACATAGAGCTCGATCTCACAACCCAGAGATCATGACCTGAGTGGAAACAAAGAGTCGGACTGAGCCACCCAGGCGCCCCGTGACTTTGCATGTAGTCTTTATCGTGATTTCATTGGTTAGAACCCAACAAAATCAATATTGGAGGCCCAGAATTCCTAGAACATAGGGGCAGAATCCCAGAATGTTTGAGTAAGATGCATAGAATGTCAATAGTCTAGAAAATCAAAAGCCTACAATGTTAGAATTTGGGGATGTTTAGAGCCAGAACATCAGAATCAGGGACGCGGGTTGACGAGGGGTCTAAACCTGGTTGGGGGGGGGGTGGGAATGTGGTTTGGAGAGGGGGCTGTTCAGAGTCAAACAGCATTTTTATTATTATTATTATTATTATTATTCCTCTGCTGGTTCTGAGCGTCCCCTAATAATATCCATACAGAGGTGTATACCCAGCTAACTAACTCAGCTCAGCAAAGGGACTGAGAAGCTAGCCACCCATGGCCTCAGGGGCTGTGGGAATGAGGGGAGTGTGGGGGGTGGGGTGGGGAGCGAGGCTATATTTCTTATTTCTCCATTTTAATTCAGCTCCTGCTTACGGGGCCCCTTCTGGACAGTGGGCCCGTGAGGCCTTTCAGTCACGCAAGACTGGAGGCTGTCATTATCAGAGGGGATTGCCACTTCCAGCTCCACGGGAATAAGGGGGAGAGTCTGCAGCCTACTGAGGACTGCCCATCATCCCAGGGAACCCTGCCCCACAATCCCCAGACCGGCTAGGGAAGCTGGGTCCCTGGGAGTGGGAGATATGGGGCAGAGGGTATACATCTCCAGGCCCAGGAGTATAGACTTCACTGCCCTGGCAATGGGGCATTCTGCTGGGGTCGGGGTGGGAGGGATCCAGCAAGTGGAGTCCGCACAATCCTCAGTTGTTCTGCTTTGTTTTTATCTACAGCTCTTATCACCCACTGAACCTCAGGTCTTATGTGTTTGCCTTACTTCTCATCCATCTCCCAAACCAAATGGTGTGTCGATGAGGGCCGCCAACAGTTTGTTTTGTTCACGCTGTCCTCACCCTGTGGGGCAGCCGTGGACTCTGCCCACAGCAAGTCTTCCAACCGTGTTGCTGGTGGACTGCACAAATGAAGCTGCTTCTTCAGCCCCCATGCACAGGGATTCTTCCAACACCGGGTCACAGCCTCTGTGAGCACTAGTGAAGACTGAATCCTCTGCCCACACCCTGGCATGCTGGTGCTGATGCTTCCCCCTCCCCCCCAGCCCCAAGCTCTGCGGGGACCACAGATTTTGAGCCCATGCCCAGGCACCACTCTATCCTGCTGCCCAGGAGAGTGATGAAACTCAAGGACCTCTTTCCAGCACCATCTTTCACCCATCCGTTTTTAACTGCGGCCCTGGGCCCATCCAGGGAAAACCACAGAAAATACCAAGAACCAACACCTGTGAGCACTTGCTGTGTGCCCAGCGCTGCACCAACCCTGGTCCCCACCCATCCCTTCCACCATCCCTGGACACAGAGTCCTTCCCTGACACACAATCTCAGGTAGTGAGTGGGGAGCATTTTTTCTGAACCCCTTGCCATGGGCCTCTACAATAGCCTCGGATTTACCCTCCATTGAGGACCCGGGTTCTCAACATTACCGGAATCAGAATGCCTTTTTGAGGCTGGGTCAACTGCTGGCAAAACCCCAGGAAAATGCACAAAGAGGCACGATCTATCAGGCAAATTCCCAGGGACTCTCCCTCCCACCCCGCCTCCACCACCGCTCTAGCCATTGAAGCCTGCAGACCCCCAAGCCAAGAACCAGGCGCTACACACCTGGGGTACAGGATGGGTAGCAGGATCCCCTCTTTTTTGGACACTGCTGGGAAGCCTCCTCCCCATTCCTCAGACTGCTACTGTGCTTCGCGGCCCCCCTTAATTACTACCGCGCTGCTTAATTGGGCGGCCCCGCGAGCGTGTGCGTGTGTGTGCGTGCGCGCGCGCGCGCGTGTGTGTGCCGGGGGCTCGAGGGCGTCACTCCTCACACATGGGGCGGCCGGGTGGAGTGGGGGTGCTGGCTCCCTGCCCAGGAGCGAGACCCCTCCCCCAGCCCCCCGGCCGCTGGAGGATTGTGCAGCTCAAACAGATGGACCGAGCCGAAGGGGCGGGGGCGCGCTGACGGGGTGCGAGACGGCAGCGCGGCGGCCGGGCCTCCCGGCGCCCTGACAAAGGCGGGGGCCGGCGGCGCGGGGCGCCTTATCAGCGCGAGCAGACCGGGCGGCCGGGCGGGCGCCCGCGGCCGGCGTGCAGGCGCACAAAGGCCCGGGGCCGCGCGGGGGGGCGGGGGGTGCGAAGATTAATTGCCCAATCAAGTTGTCGGCGCGGGGCGGGGGCGGGGCCGCGGCCCCTGGGGCCGCGGGGCGGCGCATAATGAAGTGTGCAAAAAGTTAATTTGCTCCGCGACTCGCTGCTCGCCACAATCAAAGGCGGGCGGCGAGGAGGGGAGGAGTGAGGAGTGTGGCCCCCGCCCCACTTGCGATCGGAGCGGGGGGCGGGGGGAACCGGGCACCCCCCCAGCACGGGAGGGAACCGGAGGTCTCCAGACGTGATTTCGACCCCCCCACTTCCGCCTGCCGTGTGTTCCCCGCAGGCCCCGTCCAGTCCCCTCGCCTGCACGCACAATGGTTGACATTTCTGGAGCGCGCGCTCTGTGCCGGGCACCGCGCCAAGCGCTTCCTGGTGTGATCTTTGGTTTCACAACCTGAGGAGGTAGGGCTAGGGAGCTCAGCATCCCGTTTTGTAGAGGAGGGGCCCGGGGCACAGAGATGCTAAGGAAGTGCTCCAAGGTCACACACAGGACACTTACAGGGCCGGAGCCGTAAGTGGGAAATGTCACTGTGGAAAGCGTCATAGACAAAATACACCGGACAATGTGGGGGATGATTTTACTCAAGCTATTGCAGTAGGGAGGGCACCGGAGATCCCAGGATCCAGATGTCCAAGCAGGGGGCGTTTGCCTTAGACTTACAGGGAGGAGCATACGGGTTACAGGTGGGGAATTTAGAGCTGGGATTGTCTTGCAATGGGGGAAGGCTCCTTGGTCAGCTGAACAGGAAATGTTTGTTTCTCCTTTCAGATGGCACAAACAGTTCTAATCTCAGCTAATCAACCACGAGACAAAGAATGGGAAGAGGAGAGTCTCTGGCTTTAACAGCAGGTTCAGGCAAAAGAAGAAAGGTCACAGGCAAATGAGGGAGTCATCCAAGTCTTAGGAGAGTCATGAGAAAGATGGACGAGAGTCTTAGATCTAAGTCAGATGAGGAAGGTGGTTGCTTGTGGTAAGCCATTTCTCTGGACACAGAAGAGTAGTGGGATTTCAGAAAACAAAAGGTTGGAGGGATTTCTTAATCATCACTGTTTTCTAGGAGCACAGCAGGGCTTGGGTAAAGTTTAACATTGTCAAAAGGTTGGCTGATAGCACAGGTAGAGGCCTGGTACCCTGTAACAGCAGCTTTGCTGAGTGCTGGCTGGTGAGGAAGTCACTCCCCTGGGCATGCGACCTTGGACAAGTCATTTAACCTCTACTCCATAAAATGGAAGCGATGGTATCCCACCTCGTAGGATACTATTATCAGTGAGAGCATAAACAGCAAGCACAAAGCAAAGCACCTGGAACATGGTAGGTGCTCAATTAATGTCAGCTACGAGTACTACCATTTTCTCCAAAAGTAGTGGTGTCAGGATTTGCATTCAAGCTGCATGAGTTTCAGAGACTGCACGCTTACCACCAGGTACACTGCCAGATCTCCACGTACTGATCCAGTATTCAAATTCCAAACACAGCCCAAACCTGTGGCCCTGGTACTGGGCATCCTGAGAAGTAAAGGAACAGAGCTGCCTGCCCTGGGCTGCTCATCCCGTGAGGCAGGCCAGCCCTAAATGGACAGTGGCACAGAAGACACAGTGGCCGTGAGAGCTCAGGGGAAGCACCAAACCTGGGTTTAGGGACAGTTTGGGGGTCCTGGAGGTTGTGTCCCAAATGTCCACAGACCAGGTGGCACAGAGGAGCAGCCACCCCAGCCCCCAGCCCCTTCAGACTCCTCAAGAAGCGACTTCCAGGATGGGTTCACCATACTGCCTGGCAATGACTGGTGGCTCCTGAGTCCTGGTTCTCTGACCCACTGCCCAGGCCTGACTCTGGGCCCAGGCAGGATCAGGGGATTAGGGAGGGAGCCCTTGAGGGGGACAGGAGCCAGGCTCACAGGAAAGAAGAGGCAGGGTTACAACCAAACCAAGATTTATGGGCCCCCATCATAATAATGAAAGAAAGAAAGAAAAAAGGGACGCGTGTTCGGCAATGCCCAGGGACCAGGACTGCTGCCCTGTTACCAAAAATGTCGAAGCTCTCGACTCTGCAAATTAGCATAAAACATGCTGTTTTGCATCGATTTGCATGTCATTTGCATGCTAATGACTTGACGCCACAATGCACCCAGTCCCCTAAACAGCTTCTGGTCCTCGCTTTTCTCCTAGCCCCTGCCCCTTGTCTTGCATTGAGAAGACCAGGAAATCTGGGCTCTAAGCTAGGCTGGGCGACTCACTCCCTGTGGGGCCTGGGCTAGTCCCTGCCTCTCTCTAAGTCTCAGTTTCCCTGACTGTGAGCTGAAGGAGACAAACCGAGCAAGGGTTTTCAAATTATGCTCCAGTAGCCCCCTTGGGGGCTGCAGACACAGAGACGGGGGAGCAGGTGGGGCGGGCGCCCCCCCTTCCATCACTTCCGAACAGCTGGGGCTCTGAGTAAAATTTCTCTTCAGCAATGCAGAGCTTCTCTGTTAAAAACAAAGACCAAAGTTTACAAACAAACGGACTTAGTTATCTCCAGCAAGTCTTTCTAGTACAACATTCTCTAAAGACTTGAATAGCAGTAACAATCGGAGTTAAAATATATAGCACTTAGCATGTGGCAGGCCCTGTTCCAAGCAACAGCTACACATAACTCTATCTTGACACAACTCTGGAAATACCTACTATTATTATATCCTCATTTTATAGGGGGATAAAATGAGGCACCAAAAGGCTGAGTAACTTAGCTAAGTTTAAACAGTTCAAAGAGTCAGACAGTCTGGCTCTAGAATTTACATGATGAGTTTAGCCAGGTCAATTCTTCCATTATACAGATGACATTGAGGCTCAGAGAGGGAGAGAGCATTTCTAAGCATAGCAACTAAACTGGCACTTGAACCTTGCTTCCTGCCTGAGCCCCAGGTTCTTTGCCAGGGGAAGGATGGCCAGAGAAGAGAGGTCCAGGATTTCAAAGATGCTCAGGACACTTCTCTCTTGGTCCAATGGACTTGCCAGGATGAGAGGTGGTTTCTTCCCTGGCCACCCCCAAAGCCTGCTTCCTCCTCCTCAGCCAGCCTAGTACCAGCTGGTAGACTTCAGGGAATAGGCTCCAGAACCAACCAGGACAAGGCCCTAAATCAAGGCAGCCAGCAGGCTAGTGAGAGCACCAGGTGTGCCCGTCAGAGCCAGCACACAATGCCCTGCCGGGCTGTGCAGGTGGACACCCTGCCGAGGGGGACTCCACGGCAGGGGGCTGGGGGGCTGTATCTCTGCAGGGGCAGCCGTGCCAGGCCAGCAGGTGCTCAGCCCCCACCCCTTGGGGGTCCGGTTGGGAAACCCCCAGATGCAGAGATGACTGGCCTCCCTGAGCGGTGCCCCGCAGGGGGCCAGTCATCCCTCTCTCCATTGAGTGCCCCTCGATGGCACCCTGGCCTTTCTCAAGCCCCTTCCCTCCCACCAACCTCTCCCTCTGATCTGCCCCCTCCCACCCTGCTCCAACCACCCTGGCCTTCTCTCAGCTCCTCCCTCACCCCAAGCTCTGCCCTGCCTCTGCACCTTTGTGTGTGTTGTTCCCTCTCCCTGGAACACCCTGCTTGGCCCCTTCACACCCTTCAGGTCTCAGCTCCAGAGCCACTTCCTCAGAAAGGCCCTCACCGGATTACCCCATCTAAAGTAAACTACCACTACTTTCCCTGCCCCCTCCCTCCCTGGCACTTAACCTTGTTTTCTTCTCGGCCGTTATTACAATCTGAATTTATCTTGTTTATTTATGTGCCTCCTCGTGTAGTGCCTGTCTCCACCGCTAGACTCACTGCAGGAAAGTCAGGACGGTGTCTGTCTTCCAGAAATATAGTTCTCAATAAATATTTGTGGAAGGAATGAAAAAAGAGGGAAAACAGTAGCTGCCGCTGATTTATTTGGTGAGTGCCGGTCTCCCCCTCCCCCACCCCGCCCCGGAATGTCAGCTCCAGGGGAGACAGGGATCTAGGTCTGTTTTCTCTGTGGCTGTGATCCCAGGAGCTAGCACAGTACCTGGTACACAGTAGGTGTTCAATAATATCTGTTGCATGAATGAGCCAAGTGTGCAAGGTCTCTGCACTGGGAGGCAAGAGACCTCGGTCCCTTCGCAGCAAGCCACCGATGGGGTGTAGGACTCTGGGCAAGTCCCTTCCCTCCAGGGACTTTGATTGCCCCATCTGAAAACTGGACTCTGGAATCCCTGCCGCCATCACCAGGACTAGGGAAGGTTAGGTGCGGCCCACCTCCCTCACTCCCCAGGGGAGGCAGATGGGGCAGATACCAGGAGTCAAGGGACAGGCAAACCCGGATATTGATCGAGACATGGCTACCAGGTGGCTTTGTGACCTTGGGGAAGTCACCGTCCTTCTCTGAGCCTCCATTTCCTCATTGGCAAAAGGGGCACAGTAACTGTGAGGACGACATGGGACAGTGGAAGGAAAAGCGTTGTGCCAACTGTAAAGTGCCATATGCCCGAGCAAGTCACTTCTCATCAGCCAGGCCTCACGGCAGAGTGGTCGCTACGTGGCTCCGCCCAGCACGTTCTCTGCTTCCTTATCTATAAACGGGGCCCCCAATAGTGCTGGCCTCCTCCAGGGCTGTTGTGAGGATTAAAATGAGAAAATATATGTGTGGACCTGGCACATAGTAGGGGTTTTAGAACCACAACCCTACTAACTGCCTCTGTAGCTAATCCTGTCCGTTATTTGGATTTCCCAAATAATCGGGGCACAAGGGAGACCCAGGGTGAGGGTGGGGGTGGGCATGGTTTGAGTTCAGTGTCGGGGGGCGGATCCGGGAGGATGAGGCTGGAGAGGTGGGCCAGGGTGAGATCAGGGGGCCAGCCCCGGGAGCTTAATGGAGATGTAAACTTTGTCATGGAAGCAGGGGGAGCTATAGAATGATTTTACACAGCAAAGTAAAATGATCTGATCTGAGTTTCAAAACAATCCCTCTGGCTGCCAGGTTGCCACTATGGCTGGTAGTTTCCCATGCTCGCTACCTCCCTTTCCCTCAGTTATTAGAACCCCTAGATATAGCTGGGCACATGGACCCCCAGACTAGAGACCACAGTTCCTAGCCTCTCGCCATTAGGTGTGGCCATGTGTCTCCATTCCAGCCAAGAGGAGGTAAGAAGACCACCATATGCAATTTCTGGGAGAGGTCTTTGTGGAGAGGGGGAACATTCTTTGCCTCTTCCTCCTTCCCTTTGGCTAGAATGTGGACAGGATAGCTGGAGAATGAGCAGCCATTTTGGACCAAGGTGTTGAAAATGGTGGAACACAAGATAGAAGCAGCTTGGGTCCCTGGGGATTGAGGAGCCATCTTGTCAGCCTAGGGCTGCGTACCTCCAGGCTGTTCCTAAGAAAGAGAAACCACTGTTTGTCTCCTTTAAGTCACTCTTCTTTTGGGCTCTCTGCCACGCACGGCCAACTCCAAAACAAACAGATCCAGTTAGCACAGATGATCTTGGAGCTCTGTGGCCTACCTTGAGGTGTATGGGGCAGAGGACTCTGCTGGCCTTCTGCTTCCTGCCCACACTAGCCCTGAAGCTCCTGGCCCAGGCTACCTAGCTCAGCCCAACTGAGGGCACAGCCCAGCTCAGCCCCACTGGCTGGCATCCCCGGGTAGACTCGGCTCTGCCAGGTGAAGAGCTCCCGGGGGGCCTGAGACCAGGGATCCTGCTGCTATCCTCGCAGCTTCGAGGGGCAGGGCAGAGAGGACAACGGCAGGATGGCATTGTCTGTTCTCATGGGCCACCTCCAGCCCCTTGTTACCCACCCTCCACATGACACCCAAGAGACCTTCTTAGTGTCCTCTCCTGATCCCACAAATTCTGCTTTGGTGCCTTCCTGTGGCCCCCCAGGACCTTCAAGATGATGTCCAGTCACCTCTCTGGCCCACCGGGTTTTGTAGGATGTGGCCTGATTCTTCAGTGAAACACAAATCCCCGCTCTGCCTCTTCTGAGTTCTGTGACTTCAGGTAACTTGCTGAAGCATTTTAGGGTTTACTTCCCTTATCTCTGAAAGGGAGATGATTAGAACAGTGACTTCCTATTGTTGTGGAGCTTCAGTGAGTCAGTGTGGTGGTTCCAGGCAATTCACTGCTGTGTAACAAACCACCCCAAACACAGTGTTGTAGTCAAGTTCTCATGCTCACAGATTCTTAGGGGTCAGGAATTCAGACAGAGCACAGTGGAGATGGTTTCCTTCTGTTGTACAGTATCTGGGACTCAGCTGGAGAGAGTCAAGGGTTGGGGGCCAGAATCATCTAGAGGTGTCTTCCCAGAATCATCTAGAGATGTCTTTCCTGACATGTCTGGCAATCGAGACTAGTTCAGCTGAAGCTATTGGCCAGAACACCTATGTGTGGCCTCTCCTTGGGTCCCAGGCTTCCTCACAGCGTGGTGGCTGGGTTCCAAGAGGGAGTGTCCCCTGAGACCAAAGCAGAAGGGACATGGCCACCTCCAGCCTGTCCTCAGAAGTCATACAGAAGTCACTTCTGCCACATTTTGTTCCTGGAAACAGTCACAGAAAGAACACAGACCCTACTTCTTGACGAGAGGAGTATCAAGGAATTGGGAACTGTAATTTTAAACAGCTGACACAATGCCTGGCTCACCATAAGCACCCAGTAAATGTTACAATAACATCAGGGTCTGGTGCTCTTTGTGTTCAAACAGTCGTATCAGCTGACACTAGGCATAAAGGGGTTAATGCAGAAGGCATTAACAGCCCCATGAGGCCAGAACCAGCACGGAAAGATAGAGCTTGGATAATAAGAGCTAACATGTCTTGGGTTCTTACTGGACGCCAGGCACTGAGCCAAGCACTTTCCATGCATGATCTTATGTAATTCACAAAGCAATCCAAGGGGTAGGTCCTATCATTACGCCCATTTATTAATGAGGAGTCAGAGGCTCAGAGAGGCAAAGGGTCCTGCCCAAGGCCACACAGCTAGGAAGAGGCACCGGCAGGATTTGAACTCAGGCAGCATGTTGTCAGAGCTGGTCCTCCCTTCCTGAGACGAAGCTGGGCAATAGCCAGGCTGCCAGGTGGAACAGGCCGTCCTGACTGTTTGGTGACAGACAGGGAGGGCCTGTACTGCTGGACAGAGAGCCAGGACCAGGAGGTTTGTCAGCTGTAAGCCCACAGTCGCAGGCTGGGGGAATGGGGCCAAGACCTCCGTCTGGATGGATGGAAGAGGGAGGGAGTGAAGAGAACCCAAGGAGCAAGGCAGAGCCCCCCTCCAGAGGCAGCAAAGCACGAAGGGATAGAGATAAAGCCCCAGTCACTGGAGCTGAGCCCCAGGACCCCACGGGGCCCTGAGCTCTGCTCCCTGGAGCCCCCACCAGGCCGTCACTGGCCCCCCACCTGGAGCAGAGCTCAGGCGGCTACTGGAGGTCAGGAGGCCTCAGCTGCAGGGGAAGAGCAGGAGGGCGGGGAGAGGAACACCACTCAATGCTACAGCCAGGAGAGGTCACAGAGGGGACTCCCAACAGTGACGGGTCTGTAATGGCAACCAGCACACCTGCAGGGGCTCCAGACGGCTCTCCCTGGCACCCTCTGGCCTTGACTTCTCTTCTCATCTTGACGACTCCTGACCCCTCCCTTCTCTCCTTAATTCCATCCACCCCCCACTCCCATTTTTTCCTTCTTTCCTTCTATCGCTTCTGCCATTCCTTTCTTTCATATTTCTCTCCCTTCTTCCCTCTTTCCTTTTTCCTTCCTTCTCTCCTTGCCTCCATTCCTTCCCCATTATGAGAACTCCCAGGGAGAAGCTCCCCCAAAGGCAGGGGAAACCTGGGCTCGACCTAGTCGTGACCACGGACTTCACCATAAGATGAAACATGACTCCGAAGCCATCACAAAACCAGTCCTAACAGTGCCAGGGGTCTGGGATGACCTCCTTTGTCTCTCCCAAAATCAGATGAGGGATGTCAACTCCTCCCGGCCCCAAAGTCAGGGGGGTTGTCTCCCAGAGCATCTGAGTGTCCTGAGTATTACCAGGACAGGGCTTCCGGGGGCACTGGATTACAAGCCCGTTCACCTCGGACTAACTGCAAGCCCCTCCGAGCCCTGGTTTTCTTGGCTGAAGCAGCCTCATGGGTTGAGAAGAGGGTAAGACGGACGCCCCCCACTTGCCCTGGGTCACAGGAGTGCTTCCGCCCTGCCTGGTCCCTTGCTGGCATGGGCCTCTGACCTTTCTCCCAGGCCCGTGGGGCAGAGCCAACTCCCAGCTGATGTTGGCAAGCAGCTAGGAGGGTGGACCGGCAGGCTGTCAGGGCCGGCCTTGTGCCCAGAGAACCTTCTGTGCCACTGTTCCTCGGCCAGGCAGGCCCAACCCACCGGCCACTTCCCGTGCCCGTGGCAGGACAGGGCTGTAGGCCCCTCCCCTCTTGCATCTCGCTCAGCTGACCAGGGTGGCCACCCACCTCCCTCCAGGCCCTGGAAACAGAAGTCTCCAATATAAATGCAAATTCACTGCAGTCCCCAGTCTCAGGCTGGCAGCTCCAGCGGGGCTGCAGGCTGGGAACAGGAGCTGACACTGGCCCAGAGGAGATAAGGCCCTTCTGGGCCACCCCCGCCCCCTACCCTGCCCACTCCGCAGCCTGTCGGCTCCACAAACACCCCAGGGAGCCCCAGCCCTTCCCCTCTGCTGCCCCATAAGGCCTGTGATGAGCATGCAAAGCCCCCCGACAAACACACACACAACACCTTGCTGCAATCAAGGAGGACCACCGCCGTCCTCAAATCATGACCGTGTTCCACCCTCCTGCCCTCTCAGGAAGCAGGCTGGAGAAAGCACTAGGGACACGGGGGCTAATTTCTCCCACCATCCTCCACCGGGCTCAGGGGCACCACTAGCCCATAGCATTGCTTTGTGTGAGTTAGAAACAGGCAGCCCTTCTTCCTGGTGAAAGGCACAGCCCCTCCACAGGGTTCCTGGCAGCCTCTTAGTCCCCAGCGGGGCACCCTGGAGCCCAGCACAGCCTGCATGACTACACGCCACAGATCTTAACTGGACCCATCTCCTCTTTGGGACTTGGTTTCCCCTCTGGCTTGGGGAATCACCTAGGGAGACCTCCCACGTGTTGCACCAATCCACTTAGGTTGAGCCCCTGGAAATGGACAGGGCAGCCTCTTGGGTAAGACCTCTTCTGGCTCCAATATTCTCTCATCCTTCCATTCCTAGGTCCCAGACATTCCAACCCATAAGCCACTAACTTCAAGAATGCTTAACAAGGGAGCAAGGCATCTCTGGCAGAAGATTCTATGATCCACATGAGACAGAAGTTGGGGTAGGCTTGGGCTCATGAGCAGGGCTCCCAAAAGGCCCAGGGTTCAAATCTAGTACATTCTGGCTCCAGCTCTAATGTCACCTCCTCAGAGAAGCCTCGGCTGCTGATGGTCTCATATGGGGCATATGGGTCTCCCTTCCCTACCTCCAGAGACCATATCATACTGCCTGTTGGTTTTCTTCATGGCCTTTATCGTTCTGTAAAATTGTCTCATTCACTTATGCCTTCCATGGTTACACTGTCTCCCCTCTCCCTTATTAGAATTCAAGTTTCTACAAGAGCAGGCACCGTGAATCAATAACTCCTTCCTCGACACTTTCTGGGGGGATCATGCCGGATCCCGACACAGGGTTAGCATAAGGCGTTCATCAAGACAGCCAAGGGTGCTTAGCAGAGAGTCAGCACACAGTAAGTGCTCAATAAATGTTAATGGCTATTGTTATCGTTGTCATGAAAGGGCTGTGGGCGTCCTGGTCCCAGAATTCCCAAGTCCTGACACAGCCTCCCATAAATCCCAAACCCCGCCCTGGGGCCAAGTCATGCTTGCCCATGTACTCACCCCATGACCACAGGCAAGTGGCTGTTTCTCTTGCTCAGTCTCCCTGTGTAAAGTGATGTTGCATTGCCAGGAACGTCACAAAGTTGCTATGAGTGTCTAGTGACATCAAGAGGGAAACACACTTTTTAATCCTGAATATGATTTCAATACTATGAAAAACTCTGCGGGCCTCTCCAGATTACCCAGCCTCTGAATGTGATGGCCAAATCCTCCAGAGCCCCCCAGCACCCTCCGCCTGGAATCGCAAGGCCCCGATCTCCCCGACCCCATCCACCCATGTCTTAGGCTTCTTCGAAGGAGGGGTTTCCATGAAGGCAGAGTTTCTCAAAGTTTCAACCTTCCCAGCCCCCACCAGCATTCTGTCTGTATTTCCTACAATTTCTTAACATTTTTTTCTTTAAATTGCCTCATTTAAAAAAAAAAATAAAGCCAATTCATGCTCATGGGAAACTATATAGTGCTGCCACTAATAAAAATTAGCATCGATTTTTATAAAAAGAGGATATATAATTGATAATCGCTAAAATAAATGCTTAAGGGGCGCCTGGGTGGCTCAGTCGTTAAGCGTCTGCCTTCAGCTCAGGTCATGATCCCAGGGTCCTGGGATCGAGCCCCGCATCAGGCTCCCTCCTCCGCGGGAAGCCTGCTCTTCCTTCTCCCACTCCCCCTGCTTGTGTTCCCTCTCTCACTGTGTCTCTCTCTGCCAAATAAATAAATAAATAATCTTTAATTTTATCTTAAAGATTAAAATAAAAATAAATGCTTAAGTAGTAAAGTCTGATACCCCCAGCAAGATGCGAGTCCTGATCTAAAGTTTTCAAGTTCACAAGATGAGGGTTCTCCGGGGAACTTTTCTTTTATTATTATTCCTTTGTTCACTGGACAAACGTTTCCTGAGAACCTTACCTGCCCAGCCCAGGTGTCAGGAGCTGTAGAAGACAGCATTTCCAGCCCTCAACACACAACGGTCTCCTTGAGGCAGCAACTTACACCCTTCCAAATACAATTAATTAGCAGAGAATCATCACCCACGCTGGCCTCACGGGGGCATTTCTTGGCTCTTTTCTCTCAACACCACCTAATAAGGGTGTCTTACCTGTGGAGGTGTGGGAAGGAAGAGAGTGAGTAAAGTCTGTATTGCCAGGGTGACCATCTACAAGCATGCCATTGCAATCAACATGCCCACTAACTACTCCTGCTCAAAATGCAGTCTCCAGGACCCCCTACCCAGTGCCATCCATCCACCTACGTCGCCGATTCCACAGTCTTGGGATGGGCAGTTTAACACAGTGGCATATTGTTTTCGGGAAAGGAATCAAAAGTGAGACCTCTGGCAAATTTGGTAAAATATATCCTTTCACTGGATGGGCAGTTTCTGTCCTAGGACTTTATCTAAAAGAAATCATCACGAATGTGGACCACAACAGCTGCAGGATGTTCTCGGCAGTATTGCTGATAAGAACGAAAAGTTGCGAACAAAGTGAATGTTCCTCAATAGGGGATTCAGAAAAAGATAGGATTGTCCACGTGATGGGAAACTATGCAACCATTTACCGACGATGCTGTAAAAATGTTCGTGCTAGATTATTAAGTAGAAAAATAACAGCAAAATAGGATGTACAATACGTCCCTTTTTAAATATATATACATATGCATTGTAGAAAGATTGGGATGGATTTGGGCTGGAGAGGATTTCTTAAACAAGAAACAAAAAGTCCAAACCATAAAGGCAAATATTAATACATTCATCTGCATTAGAATTAATACTCTGTTCAAAATTCACAATAAAAAAGTGAAACGATAAGCCACAAGCTGGGAAAGTTTGTAACAGTCTGACTGACAAAGATTAGTATCCAAAATATACAAAGAACTCCTACAAATCAGTAAGACAGAGACAATCAAAAAGAAAAATGGGCTAAAAATTTGAACAGACATAAAGAATAGAAAACACGAACAGCCAATGAACATACACAAAGATGTTCAACGTCTTAGTAACCAGCGAAATCCAAACTAAGAGTTGGTTTTGTGTCCACTAGATTGGCAAAACTTACAAAGCAGGACAAATCCAAATTTGATCACTTATGCGGAACAAGGATTCTTTGGCACTGGTGACAGGGGGTCAATTTGTACAACCACTTTGAAGAACAACTTGGCATTATTTTGCGCTTACTCTACAGCTCAGTAATCCCATTCCTGGTGACGTTCTAGAGAAACTTGTATGTGTGCACAGGGGGTGTGGGCAACAAGGCTCAAATTGGCAGGACTGAGCCCTTCCCTCAGCCCCCTGTCCTCAGGCGCCTGATAAATTCTTCTTCCTTCCGCCCTGTCTTCTGACTTTCTGTGGACGACATTGGACAATGCTTGCCCTAGGGCTGGGGCTTTAACTCTCCCACGCCGCCGGGTGGTGTGACCCAGCCCTGTTGGCCAGTCACTGGACAAGGCAGATCCCATGCTCATCATCTGAGTGGAAGCAGTGGGATGAGCTAGAGCTGTAGTGACTGTCCTGGGGACCAGGGAGAGGCCAAGAGCGCGCAGGGTGTTAGGAAAAGAGGTGGCAAGGTGACAGTCATCCAAATAATAGACTCCTCTACTGCAGGACAAAGAACGGGCAGCTCCATACGAGCCAATCGGAAGCATCCAAGATACGTGGCCAAGGGGAGAAAAGCATGCGGAGCAGCTGCAGTTGTGAAAAGGGGGAAGTAAGGTGTGTCTGCGCTTGATCACTTGTATGTGCATAAAATGCTTCTGAGAACAGGAACTTGGCCTTGGGGGAGGAGAAGGGGTGGCTGGGGTCAGGGATGGGGAGAGGCTTCACTGCATCCCCTTTTGTACATTTTTATTTTGTGCGTTGCACGTGATCCTACGGAAGATAAATAGAGTAAAAAATGGAAACAAGAAGCAGTCACGGGAAATACAACACATATGTAACTATGATGAGAGTTGAATTAGTTGCTGATCATCAGGCGACATAATGCTACTCCCAGACCATTAAACAGGATTGCTGTCAACTTAGTGAAGTTTTTTTTTCTTTTTAAGAAATTTTTCCAGGCAGCTTTTTTCAGTTTCAGACTTTTCCATGGACGCTTGAAGAGCCTGTGGCTTCTTGCATTGTTCCTGTTGGGCCAAATGCGTGGAGTAGATCCATTCATCACCCAACACCCAGCAGCCCACCGGTTCCCCAAGGGCGACCCGTAGGTACGCATTCCTTTGACTTAAATCATGTATTGGGTTCTACACTGAGGTTGCTCTTCAGTTAGAATGAGTCCAAGGGGAATTGGCATGACCCTCCCCTCAGTCAGGAGCCAAAATGCACAAGGTCACTTTCTGGACCTCAGTTTCCCAACGGGTCACACGGTGTATATGTGTCTCTCCACCTAAGATACTCTGCTCTGTCCTACCCCTCACCTCCTTGCTCACTCTTCTTCCACCACACTGATTCCTTGTTCTTCGAACCCCCCACTGTGGTCGGCAGAATTCCAAGATGTCCCCCAAAGATTTCCAGCTCTCCTCCCCAGCCCCTGCAGGTGTCTCGGTCCAGCAGAATGCCCTGGACTGTGGACGTGATGGCATTTACTCACGTGATCAGGTCATGATATACGGCACAGGTAAGCTGACCTGTGACTTACAGAACTGTGAGCTAAATGGGTACTGTTTTAAGCCACTAAGTTTATGGTAATTTGTCACATGATAATAGAAATTAATACACACACACCAGGCTGGCTCCACTCTGGCTTTTGTCTGATGGGTCCCTCAGTCTGGAAGGCTCTCCCCACAGATCTCCACAGGGCTCACTCCTGCCCTTCACCCAGGTCTCTGTTCAAACATCCCCTCCCAGAGAGGCCAGCTGATCACACCATCCAGATGAGCACCACCCCCTCATTTGCTATTCACCCTCCTGCATTATTTTTCTGTATGTCACTTATCACTACCTGACATTTTAGAGCCTCCGTGTCCTCTGAATAAGTTTTTTTAACTTTTTACTTTGAAATAATTTAAAACTTATAGAACAGTTGCAAACATCGCACAAAGAATTCCTGCATCTCCGTCACCCAGAACCCCCAAATGTTGACCTTTATTTTTTTTAAGAGAGGGAGAGAGAGGGGTTGCTGGGAAGGGAGATTGAGGATCTTAAGCAGGCTCTACACCCAGCTCAGAACCCAACGCGGGGCTTGATCCCACGACCCTGAGATCATGACCTGAGCCGAAATCAAGAGTCAGACACTTAACCAACTGAGCCACCCAGGCACCCCCCAAATATTGACATTTAAACATGTTTGCTTTATCATTCTGTCTTTGTATAGAGAGATTTTTTTCTGAACCCTCTGAACTCTTTTTCTGAACCCAAGAGTAAGTTGATTCCCCCACTGCCCCCAAATACTTTAGTCTGTAATTCCTACAAACAAAGACATCCTCCTGCATAAGCACAGCAAAATCGTCAAAATCAGGACACTGACACTGATGCATTACCACCATAGAATCTTCAGATCCCAGTCAAATACTGTCAATTGTCCCAGTAATAACATCTTTCACAGTAAGCTAAGGATTCATTCAGAAATACTCACCGTATTTAGTCGTCTTATCTCTTTCATCTCCTTTCATCCACAACAGTCCCTCAGTTTCCCCTTCCCTTTCATTATCTTGACACTCACCCAGATTACAGGCCAGTTATTTCATAGAAGCTTCCTCAGTTGGAGTTTATCCAATGGCTCCTCCTGATCAGATTTAGGCTTCGCATCTTTGGCCGGAACATGGCAGAAGTGACAGGGGCTCCTCTCTGTGCGTCTCACCTGGGGGCATATGCTAGTCACAGGCTGTGCCACTTTGATCCCCTGACTAAGGTACTCTCTGCCCTGTTTCTCACCAGAAAATTACTCTCTTTCTCTTTGTAACAAATATGTTATCTTGTGGGGAGATATTTGAAGACTATGTAAATACTCGGTCCCCAACAAATTTTCATGGAGTAGTTTTCATCTTAGCACCCAGTAATGATTCTGCCAGAATCAAATCTACCATAATATTTCCATCCTTCCTTCTGCATTTGTTATTAGACATTCTACGGTGAGAAAGAGCTTTCTCTTCCTTCACGTGTGTGTATGTATGGATGTAGATGATATCCGCGTAGATCCACAGGGCCCTATTTTTATTCAGCGGGTTATAATCTGCTATGTCATTACTTATTCTGATGCTCAAATTGTCCCCGGCTCAGCCAGTCGCTCCCATGCTCTTCTGACATGTTCCCCACATTACTTGAGCCCTTCTACTCACTTTCTAGCACAGGGAGATGTTTCAGGCTCACTGTCTACCTTCCAGGCCCCAGCTCTCAAATCATCCTTCTGCCCAAGGAGCCCTGGTTCCTGGCAGTGGAGGATGCCGTACTAACACAGCAAGATCTGGATGCTAGGAGCACTCACAGCTACATGGGTGTGAGCGCTCCTGGGCTCTTTGTGGACGGAGCTGGGCAGTACACGGATTGCAGGATGCCCCTCACACACACGCGAGCACACCCATGCATCTCTGCTGATCTATCTATACGTGTCCAAAGTCGTGAGTTTACTCTGACCCCTCCAACTCCATTCCAGCACATAGGAATCACCGTAGCCGTTGCTGTTTCCACGTTTCTAATTCCCTTCTCCGACAGTGAGAATCTGGCCTCTCCTTTTCCTCAGTATACTACTTACTCGTTCGGTCCCCTGACCCACAGAGCCCCGGCCTCACTTGGCTGCCTCCCCTCCTTGGCCCCACACCCAGCCCTTCACCTCCAACAAATATTGGGAAATGAAAGGAGGAAGGGGGAAAGATGAATTTGTTTTGAACTAGTGATACGTTCACTTGGTACCAAATAAAAACTATGGAAAAGTATACAGTGAAAAGTCTCCCGGCCTGCCCTGGCTCTCATTCCAATCTTTGTCCTCCTCTCCACTGGGACAAGTACTATCCGTGTGTTATATGCACAGGCTAATATAGAGCTACTTCTTAGTTCCCCTCTTTTCACAAAATAGTCCTCATCTTGTTTGCCTTGCCAATACTTCTTGGAGATCTTTCTGTATTCGTACATAAAAAGCAGTCTCATTCTTTTTGTGGCTGGATAGTATTCTTTTGCCCTACTCCATTCACTGAATCGGTTCGCCAATAATAGACCTTGGGGCCGCCTCTAAGACTGCAAGACCGCAATAAGTAAACTTGAATGTACTCATTTCACATGCGTCTAAACACATCCAGAAAATAAATGTTCAGACGTGGGATCATTGATGTGATCTTATGTGTTTATGTTCAATGCTCTAAGGTCTGTCTCCCCTCTTAGAAGAGGAAAGGGACTCTGTTCCACTCACTGCTGTTTTCCCAGCACCAGGAAGCACTTGAATACAGTAGGCACTCAATAAATATGTGTTCAGTGAATGAACGAATGACCGATGCCCTCAGATTCTGCCGTTGACTGTCTCTAGAATGTGTGGAGCACCTGCTGTGTGCTCGGTGCCAGGCATCACTGTGCCAGGCCTCCAAACCTCCCTGTGACGAAGGGACTGTTTTGACAGCCCCACTTCACAGATGAGAGTTCTGAGGCCCAGAGAGGGAGTTCGGCTAAGCTGATGTCACACAGCTAGTCAATGGCCAAGCCACAGTCCCCCCACCCCCCCACCCCGCCCCGTGAGCCGGACTCTGGAGCCACGAACAACCTCACCTACTGCTCTCAATATGTCTCTTCTCTCTCCCATACATACCTCAGTCATCCAGCCCCGCGTGGGCCCCTAGGCTTGCCTCACACGCTTCCCTGGACCTATCTACTTCTTCTCAGCCTCATCCACAGCCAAAGGCGTCTGCTCCCCACCCTCAGCCAACACAGGACAGGACCAAGGAGAGGAGCTGTCATTTCCATACAGCTGTCCCCGGGAGCCAGCCCTGCCTGAGCCCCCCCATTTTCCCTGAAAAGGCTGAATTGTCTTGGCCGTTTGGGGGGCAGCTCTCGGCACAGGCCGGGCTGCCTGGGCAGGGCCTGGCTGGGCTATTATCCTACATTATCTCACTCCTCTGCTCCTGAAAAGAGCCAGTGACTGCTCGCCCCCCTCAGCCCTCCCCTGCTCGCTCCTGTCTTTTACACTTAATTACCTCACTCATTACCCCACAGCCTGCAGAGGCCGGACCACAACTGGGGCGTGAGTAATCCCCGCATCCCACACCCAGCCAGCCGGCCAGCAAGGAGCAAATTGCTCACACAGCCCATCAATAAAGGAACAGGACCCACTCGGGCCTTCAGAGCAGAAGGACTTCGTGGCTGCTGCCGTGAGGGGCAGGCATGGGCCCCAGCCTCCCAGTTGGCCTTTGCCAGCCCTGGTGAGATGGTCTCCATCTCCCCCAGCCCAGACGGTGACCTTGAACTTCCCCAGGCCACTGAAGACACAGCTCAGTGCCTCTGACAGATGAGACAGCAGGGCCCACACCCCTTCCTCACCATAGCCAGGAAACTGTCCAAGCACGGCTTCCAGGCTTCCTATGGGATGTGATCCTACCAGCCAGGCCTCACCACCTCTACCCCTGGCAGTGGATACTCTGTGGGTCCCCTGTGCCCTCTTTCTCCCCCAGGTCCTTTGCACATGCTTCCCCTCCTGCTTCCCGAGCACTCTTCCTCAGCACCCAAGGGCCGCTTTAATTCCTACTTTCTTGAAAGGTCACCTCCTCGGGAGAGCCTTCCCTGATTCCTCTGGGCTGGGCTAGGGATCTCATGGACTTCTCCCATGAAAGCATCAAGCCGTGACATTGTCACTGTCTTTTTGCTTGTGTCTTTGAGGGAACGACTGAGCCTTCTCCATCGTTTTGTCTAGTGCCCAGCCCAGGTCCTGGCACATGACTGGGCCAGTTGTGAGGCACTAAGTAAACGTGAGTGAGTGAGAGAGTGAGCGAGCGAGCGAGTGAGTGAGTAAAGGAGTAAGTGAATGAATGAGGTGAATGGTGAGCTGCACATGCTGGACGAAGGGGTTGGGCCCCTGGGCCCTGTGGTGTGGCCTCCTCCTCCAACGCCCCAGGATCCTTTGTCCAGGGCCTCTGAGCACATCAGGATGGATGAGCCAGGACCTCTCTGGGGCTGAAATATCCTTCCCTCAGACTCCTTCCCTCAAATCACATTGGAAAACACCAGCTTCTCACCTCTGGCATGAGATGGTCCAGCCTTGGCCCAGAAGTAGCCTGCACAACCTCTTCTACCTCAACTTGGAGGCTTCTGCTGATTCGCCACCTCCTATATCACCCCAGGGAGGCTGGTACAGAAGCTGGCTGTGTGGTAGACCTCTCCTATCCGGAGGACTTCACCTCATCCTCCGGCTTCCCTCCCAGATCCAGGATAAGGGAGGGAGCTTGGGAAGGTGGTGGAGAGGACGTTCCCAAAACCTGAGAGGCCAGAGTTCCTGCAACCCTTTCCTATCTGGTAAATCCCATGGATATTTTCTCAGAATAATGTCTTTAAATCAATAAAATAAAACACATGGTCTTACAAAGGAAACCAATTACATCGAAACAGTTATCAAAATATGAAAAACAAGTTTGCGTTACAGTTATGTATGTATTTCTTTATTGCATTAAAACACAAGATCTAGCAAATAACTATTGTAATTTGCAAGTGATGGTGAGTATAAATAGTATTTCAAGATATCTGGAACATCTGTCATGTGATAAAAAAATACCTATGGTTTCTATTAGTGACAAAGTCACTGGTCCTGCTAATACCACTGCATGCATCACTGAAGGAATGGTAAGTTTCAGATAAAGGCTAGTGGAATTAAAGACATAATACTTTTCCTATCCAAGTTCACGACAGACCTCCTGAATTCTTTCTAGGAGCACCTGCGACAGAGAACGACACGCGTGTCAGGCACATGCTAGCCCTTCCCTTCCTATATCTTGGCAGACATCCTTAATCAATTTCGGCAGTCTCTCCCACTAAACCCAAGCTCAGTTCCAGAATCTACTGCAACACCAGACTCCAGGCAACTGCTACCAACCAAAGTGGGCTCTTGAGCTGTCATCAACTGGTCATTCCTGGGGGGCAGAGGAGGGGCAGCGCTCTTGGAAGCAGGAGATGGAGGAGAAGGGGCAGTGACAGGAGGTCTAGCAACAACACAGGGAGGGGGCTTGATGGCAGCCACGTATTGGTTCATATCACGAACTCTCTTGTATTGAGACTTCTCTCTGAGCCACATTGTGCTAAGAGCTGGGACACAAATGGGAACAAACCCAGACCCCTGCCCTTAGAATGGACAGTGGAAAGAACTGAGTGTCTGCATATTCCTGAGGGGTCATCCCAGGAGAAGGATGGGGTCTGTGGGATTTCACTCAACCTGAGAAAAATATTACTACTGGAGTTTCCAGACAATGATGGGCTGCTGAATCATCCAGGATCCATGGCAGCAAACATGCTTGAAGAACCTCCCCAGAGGGTCAGAAACCAGGACTAAAGGCTTCGTAACAAGGGGGGGAAAAAAAAAGCCCCCGGGGCGCCTGGGTTGTTCAGTCGGTTAAGCCTCTGCCTTCAGCTCAGGTCATGATCCTGGGGTTCCAGGATAGAGTCCCGCCGAGCGGGAAGTCTGCTTCTCCCTCTCCCTCTGCTCCTCCCCCCACCTCATGTTCTCTCTCCCTCTCTCAAATAAATAAATAAAAATTAAAAAAAAAAAAGTCCCAAATTGGGTCGAAGCCCTGGTCTGAGGGAGACTTCGCTGGCACACGTTGCGGGGGGGAGGGCCCTGAGGCCACACTGCTGACTCTGATGCTGGATGCCAACACTCTGACCTTTGTCCCTGCTGCTGCTTTTGGACACTCAATGTAGAGGCTGCTACGCCAGCCAGATCGGCACGGGGCTGGTGTGGGCCACATGACTGCCCCTGGCTGCAGAGCAAGTGGGGAAGTCCAGCAGGGACCCCACTAGTGGAAGGAGGAGGCTCATAAGGCAAGGGTGTTGGAAGGTGCTGGGCGGCTGAAAGGAAGGTCCCCTGTCCCCTCCAGACAGCAAGGATCAGGTTCTTCTGGGGCCCAGCTCTGCGCTCAGGACTTCCTATGGACTGTCTTTGTGAATTGGCTCAGCTGTCTGGTGGGTGTGTGCCCTGATTATCCGTGCCCATTTTACAGATGAGAAAGGTGACGCTTAGAGAATCGAAGTCATTTACACTTGGCACCACTCTTTGCGCCGTCCCACAGAGGCGGGCCAGCTGGATTAGGAGGAAAACGTTCTCCACTTTGAAGCCGACCAAGGCAACTGAGCTCTGGGTGCCACCAGCCCTGGGATCTCTACGATTCCAGACTGAACCTGCCACAGCATTGCTAGATTGGGGTCCCTGGGTCCCGAGCAAGCCCCTGCTGCATCCTGGACTCTACACAAAAGTCATTTCCTCAGAGAGGTCTCCTGTGATCAGCTCACCTAAAAAAGATAGGTACGTTGCTCAGGGTAGATAACTTGCCAGTAAGCAGCAGATGTGGGATTTGACCCGAGGCCATCCAAGCTTTTAACCCCCCTGCTCCCTAGCCGTCCCGCAGCTGGGGTGAGATGGAGGAGAAGCTGGGAAGGTGTGAACTAGGGGCACATGGGTGTGCTGAGTCTTTGGGAGTCTGTCCCCCCACCAAGACTGGGGGGTCAGGCACAGGTCAATATTGAAAGCCCCTGGCCTCTGCGCACCTGGGCCACCTCCTGGCTTTCTCCAGAAGCTGCTGGATCCCAGCTGGTGTATGAGCAGAGGCAGGGAGCGGGAAGGCAGAACTGGGGGTGCTGAGAATGGTCGATGCCTCTGTGCCAGGATCCCTGGGAGCCTAGAAATGCCAACTCGCAGATCCAACAGCAGCCTCAGCATCTGCCACGGATGGTTCTGGGCTTGGCGGGTGGGGAAGAGAAGGAGGCAGGCGGGCCACTGTTGGGTGAGGGAGGCAGCCTTGATGTGGCAGGCAGGAACCTACAAGTCCCAGAAAGGGAACTTCCCTGTCCCATGCTTCCGTTTTTCCCAACTTTTAAATGGGGGTGTTGTGGGGATCATGCTGACATTCCAAAGGCTATTCAAGTAGAGCTTCCTGTTATGCTCCAGGCCTCATGCAACCCTATTTAATAGGTGCTAGCTATCATTGGCCTCAGTCTACAGAGGTGAAATAGAGGCACAGAGAGGCAAAGTGACTTGCCCAAGGTACCACAGCTTGAAGAGGCAGAGTCGGAATTAAAACTTGGCTCAGGGTGACCTGGGCCCAAGCTCTGAACCACCTCACTTGCTTGAATGTGGGGCTCAGGTGTGGGGGTCTCTTAGCTGCTCTACCCCCTTTCTAGAGGTTTCAAGGGGCCACTTAAGGTGTGACCTTGTCAGGGACAGAGGTTAGCATATTCAGGAACATCTCCAACTTTAAGGAAAGACACTTTAATGAGGGAATTGCAAGTCCTATGACAGTCAGGATAGGGACTCAATGATCCCCAAAGGCAAAAGGAAACCTTGAGGGCTGACAAATCAACCCAAACTCAGGCTGAAGAGGACCAAGGTGAGTGGGGGTCACCAGGAGGCTTTTCACTCAATAGTTTATTCACTCATTCAAGAGCTATATTCATTGAGCACTTTTATTTGCCCCGCACTCTGTAGGCAATAGTGTGTAGCAGTAAATGGAGCAGATCCGGGCTCCCATTTGAGAAGCATTGGGCCTTGGCAAGGGGAGGAAGAAGGAGGATCCCTTTGGAGGGGCCTCCCCTACCTACCCCAGCATTGGCACCTTTGGCCCTCTTAAGGAGAAGGACTCTATGGTTTAAAATCAGGGCTTTGCAGCCAGATCAGCCTGGTCTGAATCCTGACATCTAGCTGGGTCTCCTTGGGCAAGCATCTTGCCTCTCTGAGCCT
The DNA here is from genome assembly GCF_009762305.2 of Zalophus californianus. Classification (NCBI taxonomy): domain Eukaryota; kingdom Metazoa; phylum Chordata; class Mammalia; order Carnivora; family Otariidae; genus Zalophus; species Zalophus californianus. The sequence goes on from NC_045602.1 coordinate 112,520,628, forward strand.
TCTGTAAAATGGGGATATCAGTAGGGCTCCACTTGGCACGTTGTGGTGATGGTTACATGAGGTAATCCACACAAAGGGTTGGCTTTGGCTCCCGGCAAAAAATAAGTGCTCAGTAAATGTCAGCTGGCATTATTATCATCTGGGACTCCGACACATGCTCCTTCTTGCCACATACCATGTCTGTCCTGGGCTAGATCCTAGGGTTAAGTGGAAGGGTGGGGGGAGTGATAGCAGAAAGGGCGACTAAACACGAGGGAGGTAAGAGTGCTCTAGGCAGCAGGAACAGGCCTGCAAAGGCCTTGAGGTGGGAGGCTTTGAGGGAAGGGGGTAGAAGCTTCAGGAAGGTCTGTGACCCGACCACACTCCTAACCCCTCCAGTTGGCTCCTTCCTGGAGTTTGCTGAGGCTCTGAGTTCCCGAGGCAATGAGGAATGAAAGTGGAAGGCTGCCAGGGCCTTTGCAGTGGGAGGGAAGGCAGTGGGGCAACTGGGTCAAAGCCCCACCTCTGGAGCCGACCGCATTGGCTGCGAAACGTCCCACAAGTTCCTTAAACCCTCTGGGCTCCGTTTCCTCCTCCGTAAAATGGGGCTAACAATCTTGCCTGCCTGAAAAGGCAAGTGTGAGGATTCACTAAGGTAATATTTGGAAAGTGTACAGATCAGTACCTGGCACAGGGCCCAGAGCTGTGTTTAGTAAATGAATAAAGTAAAGAAAAACATGCGCAGCTGTGGTAAGATGCCCGCCATTCGGCCCTCCTCCGGACCGCAGTCACCAAGAGCAGGGAACCAGGGCCTGGCCATTCTGCCCGGCATGGGGCTCCTCTGCAGAAAATCTTTGCACTGGAACTCCCTGCTGGCTGGCCAGGCCACCCTGGACCCCCGCACCACTGCCTGAGGCTCTGGCTCGGGCATTCCTTTCTCCCATCTGTCCCTGCACAGGGGCCACACCTGCACCCTGGCTGAAGGCACCCCTCTTTTCTCCACAGGTCTTATCTCCCATAAAATTCTGTCCCTCCACCTCCACGTTCACACCTGCTTCCCAGAGATCCAAAGTGGCCCAAGAGAAAACCCCACACCTATCAAATTCCAGAGGACCCACTGTGTGCCCTTAGGCAAGACCGCCTCTGCGAGTCTTGGTGTACAGAGCTTCACCCTTCTCCTACCTTCACCCCTTTGGCCCGGAGGAGGAGGGCCTGGATCAAACACCCTGGAGAAGCAGGGCAGCATAAGTGAAGCTTACCAGAAAAAGAGCCCCATCAGCGTGGAGTGGATGCATTTGTGGCCATTCTCCTCCTTGGAATTCATACAGAATTCCATTATCGGCTCTGGACAGCAGCTCAGGGACCATCTTGTCTCATGCCCATTTGACAGACAAGAAAGCTGGAGCCCAGAAGGGGGAGCAGAAGGAGCAGAGCCGGGGCTAGAGTTGGGCTCCTGACTCTCATGCTCCTTCCTAATCACAGGCAGTGAACCCTGCAAATATGATGCCTCATTCCCTCTACAGATGTGCAGAGTGAGGCGCAGATGCGGGGCAATTCTGTCAGCCACCTGGACCAACACAGCACTGAGATCCACACCCACACACCAGTAGCTCCCCTCCTTCCTGACGGGCAGAGCAAGGCTGAAATGTGGAGGATACCGGCGCAGACTAAGGAGGGCAGGAGGGCCGAGCCTGCAGTCCCCACTAGGGAGACCTGTTAATTCAAGCCTGGGGCTCCTGGGGAGGCAGGCAGTGGGCCATGTGGATCTGGGACCCTCCCCAGCTCCTCCACACGGTGACCTCGTGGTCTTGAACCAGTCATTTCAGCCCCATTTGTAGAATGGGGCATAACAGAGTCTTCTCCCATGAGGCCGTGGAGAGGCATAGATGAGTAAAGATACGTAAATTAAAATAGACAACAATTACCATGTCAAGTTACTACACGTGTAACTGCTCTGTAACAGGCACTGCTCGGAAATACTTTATGGGTACTTTATCATTTAATCATCACCCTTGTGAGACAGGCCCTGCTAATGCCCCCATTTTACAGATGAGGAAACAGAGGCACCGAGGACCACACCGGTGGCAAGTGGCAGAACATGGATTTGAACTGAAAACAGGCTGACTCTGAATCCCTCTAGCTAAAGCCCCTGGAGAGGCCAGCTTCTGTGCAGGGTGAGTGTTTAGAACAGTGCCAGGCACGCAGAGCTGCTCAGTAATGCTGCTGTTGATAGAACAATAATTATTATTGTCGCTGGGGACACTTGCCACCAGCAGTGCTATCTTCCCAAAAGTCAGAAGAATGACTATCCTGACGTGTTTTACAAAATGTATCAGTTCTTTAGAAGGAAGGGAGTAGTTAGCAAGTGCTCAAGAGAAATGCTTGTTGAACCGAAACATTTTATGGTCTTTTAGAAAACATGAAAAGAAGGTGGGAGAAAACCCATAGGCCTCCCGTTCTCCTTTCACTTTTCTAGGCATGTTTATTTTTATTTTGGTTCCTAGTTGCGAATGTGCTATGAGAGAATTCTGGATTCTACATCCTTCCCTTAACATAATTCCATGAGCCCTTCTCTTGTATGATGATTTTTAATGACTATAGAATAGTCCATCAGACAGGTGTCTTCTTCATAGCCCCCTCTCCATTTTCTCCAGTGTGGGGTTTTTATTCCAGACTCTGCTGCTGCAACAAACATCCCCGAGAGTAAAGTTCTTTACTTATTTGATGTGATTTGGAGAAATTAGTTTCTCATAGTGGACCTCCTGGAAGCAGGAAGCCAGTGTTAGGGGAGGTTTAGGGGACAGAAGGCCCTTCTCAGTGTCCCAGCTGTTGTGTATTTCATCCGTGCTTCAGGCCTCCCCACCCTGTAGGTATTCTTGAACCTCACTTTCTGGGCCGAAGGTTTCTTCTTATCTGCTAAAGGTGTCCATGCCACCTTCCAACTGGAGGACAGAGACCTGGTATCTTACGCTCAACCTGGCACTGGTGGTCTACAGGACCTTGGATGTGTCACTTCTGGGGGGATTACCTCTCCATCCTGCCCAGTGAGAAGCCCTGATGACAGAGAGCCCAATCCCAGCTCTGTCCCTAAGATACCGTGAACCCTCAGTGTCTTGGGAAGCCCCCTGGGCTCAGTGTCACTGTCTCTTTGTAGGAGATGGGAATGGTAGAACTGTCAGGCCGGCAGAGGGGAGCTCATGGGCACCCAGGTGTCTTTATGATTTTATTTATTTGAAAGAGAGAGAGAGAGAGAGAGCACAAGCGGGGGGGGCAGAGGGAGAGGGAAAAGCAGGCTCCCCACTGAGCAGGAAGCCCAATGTGGGGCTCCACCCCAGGACCCTGGGATCATGACCTGAGCCAAAGGCAGACACTTAACCGACTGAGCCACCCAGGCACCCCTCACCCAGGCGTCTTATCTACCCCACTGGACTAAGCACCTCTAGAAGAAGTCTGAGCTCAGATGTCACCTCTTCCAGGAGACCCTTGCTAGCCACCCTGGCTAGGGATCGTCATTCTCCATCCCCTCACCCAGTTTTATGCCCCTCACAGCACTGAGCAACTATTTGAAAGGATATTGTTGATATCAGCATTTCCTTCCTCAGTGTCCAGCCACGGTCCCTTGAATGTCACCTCCAAGAGAGCAGGGATGAGGACTGTGTCACCACTTATTCCACAGAACCCCACAAATACGTGGGGTACTCCAGGCACACTGTACATATAGAAGCCACATGTATTGAGCACCTACTATATGCTGGGCACCATTCCAAGCCTTTTATATATAGCAACTCTGGTAATACTGCCAAGTCCCTGAGCTGATAGCAGTTATTATTCCCATTTTACAAAGGGGGAAAGTGAGGCACAGAGCAGTTGAAAAACTTGCCATGGTTCCACTGCTAGTAAGGAAGGGGAGCAGGGATGTCCCACTGCACATTGTAAGAGTATGCTGAGCCAAACATGGGACAGAGTCTCTGTCCCCACGAAGCTCAGGGGCTAAAGGGCAAGCTGGGCTAGTCCTCAATATAGGAAGTCAGGATACTTCCTAGAGGAAGCGATCCCTCAGCTAAGCCCTGAGGACAAATAGGGGTGTGCTAGGATGAAGTGCAGGGAAGAACAATCTGAGGAGAGGAAACACTGTGGAGGCCAGGAGATAAGCCAGTGAGCACCAAGCCTGAAGTAGAAGCGGCTTGTGTGGCTGGAGTAGGGGATACAGGGGTGTGCCATGAGTCAAGGGGTATGATCATCTCAACCCTCAGTGACTAAGGTTAAAAAAAAAAGTCCCAGGGAGCAAAATGTGAGTCAATATAGCTGGGAAGATGGGCAATGCCCACCCCAACCCCCAAGATCATGCAGGGCCTTGGCAAGCTCAAGGGTCCAAATTTTATTCCAAGATTCTGCACCATACCTCAAAGACTGTGTGCACCCCTCACTCAGTGGTGGCCAAAGGCCACACAAGGGTTTCTGGAAATTTCTGCTGACTCACTGTGGGACCTCAGGCTCCTCCGTACCCTCTATGGGTCTTAGTATCCTAGCTGGTATTGAATGACCCAGTCCCAAAACATAACCCCACTCCATCAGCCTGGCATCCCATAAAGAAAATGCTGTTGACCAATGAGATCCTCGCATTCCTGGAGTCTGATTCTGGGACTCTTGTGCACTGGCCATCCCATACTTGCTGAGGCCAGCCCACCACCATGGCACTTTGCCAAGCAGTCTCTGGGAAGGGGGTTGAGTTCTCCTGCTCCTCGTTCCTCCAAGATACAGGAGCTCCCCCAGGTTTTGGCCGGATGGTGGTGGGGGGGTTCTGCTCAGATCCTCCTGGAGACAAAGGAGCTGACCTGCAAAGAGTTCCAGCGGGAGCCCCGCTCCCCCTCCCTTCCCCCCCTCCCTTCTCAGTCCACGTGTCTCTATTGTCTGCTCCCCGCTTCAGGGAAAGACACAGCCTCGGATGTGTCAAAACCACCACCCCCCGGCAGCAGGGAAATTAATTACTGGACGATTTTCACTTCCTCTTGCAGCGCCTGCCTGAGCTAGGCACCGGAACAGGACCGGCTGAGTGGGGCCGGCATCCGCATCGGGGACTGGCTGCCCCCACCAGTTCTGGGAGAAGAAAGTTGAACCCCAAACCCAATAGGGGGCTTCAGTGGGAGGTCAAGCTGGGGTGGGGGTGACGACTTCCTCTAGTTAAAGCTGAGTGTCCACACTGGCCACTTCTGAATTGCGGGAAAGGGAGAGGACTGGAGGCAGGAGGGTCGCGGCTGGCGAGCTCACACTCTTTTCTTTGCATCCCCTTCCCTGTGTTCTCATGTGCCTGAACCCCGCCTGCCCGGACCACTCTCTGTCCTTTCCCCTCGGCTTCTCCCTCTACCTTACACTTTTCTTTCCCTTTCTTTGCATCCCTGAGGGGCTTTCTTTTTGTGTGTCTGGATCTCTCTCTTTCTCCCATGGGTGTGTGAGCGTGTGTTGCTACTTCTTTCCATCTCCGTTTTCTTTCTCTGTTCCTCTCTTGTGTCTTTTTGTCCTCATCTCGGTCTCTGTTTCTACCTCTTTCAGTGTGTGTGTCTCTCTTTCTCTGTATGTCTCTTTCTGTCTTTCTCCGTGTATCTCCTCTCTCCTCTCTCCCTCTCTCTCTCTCTCCCTCCCCCCCCCCACTCCTCTTTCTCCGTCTCTCTGTATCTCTGTGCCTTTCTCGCCCTCACTTTCTCCCCTCCTGCCTGCCCGCTGCTCCCTGCGCCTGGCCTGCCCCCACCGCTGCCGGTTCAGGGGAACGTGTGCGGAGCGATTGTCCTGGGGGACATTTGATGGATTAGAGCGCTGAACAGTTCCATTGCTAGGGGACCACCTGATCTCCTCCAGCCTGCGTCCCATATAAAGCCGGCAGCCGGAGTGCTGAGCACAGCTCCAGCGATCGCCTGTCTGCGCGCCGCCGCCGCCAAGCCCGAGCGGGAGCCCGAGCCAGAGCCGGGGCCGCCGCCACCGGTGCCGGCTCCGCGCTGCCGCCCGCCTGCCGGCCCGCTGGGAGCTGTCCAGTGCTGAAACCCCGCGCAAACAGCCAATCGCGCCCGGCTGGCCGCCTCCCCCCACCGGGGCCCCACGCAAGTGCCCCCGCCGAGCCCCCCGCCAGCCGCACCATGCCGCGCTCCTTCCTGGTAAAGAAGATCAAAGGGGACGGCTTCCAGTGCAGCGGGGTGCCGGCCCCCACCTACCACCCCTTGGAGACCGCCTACGTGCTGCCTGGCGCCCGGGGGCCGCCCGGGGACAACGGTGAGTAGGACCCGGCGGGGGGGGGGGGCGCTGGGGGAGGGAGAGGGAGGGGAGTTCGGGCCCTCCCCAACTCGGGCCACGAGGAGGGGTGCGCGCGGCAGGGAACCCCGGGAGGAGATTTCCCTGGCTGTGTGCTCCTCCCGGGCTTCCTGAGGGCCGGGCGGGCGGGGCAGGGGCTAGGTTCCTACAAAGGGAAAGTCGCAGGGTCGATCCATCCCACAGCCACGCGCCAGCCCGGACTTTGAAAGTTGTGGCCCTAGAACGTGGCTGGAGTGAGGGGTGGTGAGAGAATGGAAAGAGAGAGCGGCACCTACGAAGGGCTAATGCTGAGGGGCTAATGCATAAGGCAGTCTGAGGGTCCCCTCTCCCTGGTGGAGGGAAGGAGGCTAGCTGCCTGAGTGTACTGCCCTGGTGGGAAAGATAAGCGAGCCAGGACTACGAGTCCCTGGGGAGACAGGGCTGGCTCCTTGGGTGTAGCGGAGGGGGGGGGAAGCCCTCCTTCCCTTCAAGCCTGCTCCCCCTGGCGATGCCAGACAAGTGTTCCCAAGCCCCCTCTCTCAGCAACTCTTTTGTTACCCTCAGCCACATGCCTGCCAAAGGCTGGGCCTGTCCTGGGGGCGGCAAGGAAGAGGGGATTTCTAGGAGGGGTTCCCCCAAAGTGGCTCCTGGTCCCCTGGGCTGCACTCCCTCCCCACTCCAGCTTCTCAACCCCCTCCAGAGCCAGCCCTGCTGCTCCTTATAAGTTCCCCACCCCCAACACACTCCATCTCTTCTCAGAGCAAGTTCCTGCAGGGACAGGGGTTTGAGGGACAAGAGAGGTCATTCAGCCTCAGAAGGGGGTGATCTCTGAAGGGTGTGGAGAAGAATCAGAGACTGCTTCTGTAGACCCCATCCCCCATCGAGGGAATCACAAATCACAAAAGGGTTCTCCTATCATGGCCCATACCAGGCAGGTGTCTGGAGAAGAGACATCCCTTTGGCAGTAAGAAATCTGACATCACATGTGGCATCAGCTTTGGGGTGTGTGGGGAGGGGAGGATGAAGGAGAAGAGGAGAGGGGAGGGGAGGGGAGAAAAAGAAGAGAAGAAAGGGTTGAGGATGTGGGGGGGGGGAGCTGAGGTGGTGAAGGCGGAGCCCGGGAGGGTGGGAGTTTCCACCTTAGGGATTTCCAAGCACTTCACCCACATTCCATCACTCTATCAAGCCAGGTAGCAAGAGGGCGCTGGGCAAAGGGCTCTGTGACCTCATCAAGGTCAAAGAAATTAGGGAGTGATCAAGGATACAGCTACAGCCCCTCAGCCTCAGGCCTCCCCCAGATCCCCCAGAGAACCAACCCCCTTTTCCTTTGCCCTTATGTCCCTTATTCTACTGTCCTCTTTTCTTGACCCAGGCCCTCTTGGGGTCGAGGACAGGGGCCCAGGGATATGGCTAGGCTTGTCTGAGTGCTGGCAGGACAGAGGGTGGACCTGGGACGGTGCCAGTGCTGGGGAGTGTGTGTGCTAGGATCTGGGTAGAAACTGAAATGCCTGCAAGACTAGGATGTGGATCCCTTGGGGGACTGACACAAAGCCCTGGGCTCCCACCCCCTGAAGCCCCCATGGTCCTGTCCCCAGGCCAGTTGAGGAAACCCAGAGAAGCTTAGAGAATTTCTTATGCACAGCCCAAACTGCAAACTATTCCTCAGGAGGGAGGCAAGAGTGCCTTGCTTTGATTTCCATCCCAAAATGCTTTGAAAGGAGCCCTTGAGTGAATGGTGGGGTCAGGGCAAAAGTTGGGGCAAAGCTATCAGCAGGGGTGTTCCCATGGGGGTTCCACCGGGTTTGACACCCTAGAACCACCCCCTGTCTTTGGCCCTCTCCCCCAAAGGGCTCTAGGCCAGCTCCCTAGCCTCCAGAGAATTCTCAGGCTGTCCTGACAGTCTGATATCTGGCCTGGAACTCTGGGAGACTAGGTCTCTGACTTGCTGTGTGACCTTGGGCAAGTGTCTTCCCTTCTCTGGTCCTCTGTCTCCCCAGCAGTGGAAGAGTTTGGATGCTGAACCAAGTATCCTTCCGACTTTGACAAGCTCAGCTTTTGTGAAGGTCAAGTGTGAGATGGGAGGCACTGGAGATGCCTGGATGAGGGTCTAACAGAATGCAGGGGGCCACTGTCAGGATTTCTGTAGGATTCTGTTTACCATCCAATGCCTAGCTGAGGGTGGTAAAGTTTCTGAGACCAGGTATTTCTTGGCTTCATTCTCTGTAGGATGCCCCAAAGTGAGGACAGGCACCCTGGTCTAGCTGCTTTGGCAGTGTCTGCAGGAAAGGGTTAGTGCCAGAGACCAGGGGGTGACCCTTCAAGCCTGGGTATGGCTGGGAAACACAGGGACTGCCTCATCCTATTTTCAGGGGCCTCTCTCCTATCCCTGGGGTGTGGCTAGACTGGACAGTGAAGGCTCCCTCATCCCATGGGTGGGCAGGGTGCTGGGGGTCCTTAGAGAGTCTGCTGGCTCCTAGTGGCCCGTTGTCTCCGCTCTGCCGGAAATAACCTTGCTGAGCGTTTGAGGGAAGTGTGAAAAATTGCTGAGCCGACGTTTTTCTCTCCCAGCGTGTGTAAGTGTGCTGGGTAAACAAGGAGAAAGAGAGGAGGGGGGGAGGTGAGGAGATTGAGGGAGGGAAGGAGGGAGGGAGGAGGAGGGAGGGGGAAGGGGGGAAGGGCCTGGGGCTGGAGATAGTTCCAGTTATTAGAAAGATCCTCTTACAAGCCATTCCTGCAGCAACGGCTACAGGGTCAGGATGAGGCTGGTGGGAGGGGAAGCTGGGGAGGGGTGTGGGGAGGGGGCCTGTGAATGCGGAGGTCAGGAGAGCCACAGGCTCCCAACTGATGGAAGACACAGGGCCCCAAATAAAAGAGGTGTACTCCCAGCTCAGGGAATGCCTGGGAGTGCTGAGGATTCCTGGAGGACTCCTCCTCCTCCTCCACACACACACACACACACACACACACACGCGCGCGCGTGCACACGCACACACGCGCGCGCATACATGCACACACACACACACACACACACACACACACACGCACACAAGCGATGCTCTTCTTTGCCTCCCTGCTCCCTCCCTTTTCAGCCTCTGAGGGCCGGGCAAAGGGTGCGGCAGGTGCATCTGGGCTCCAGGCCTTCCCCCAGCCCAAAGAACCCCTAAATAGGGAAGGGGAAGCCTCCCAAATGGAAAAACCTCTAGGCCCTTCTGCAGAGCTCCCCAAAGAAGGGAGACCAGATTTAATTCCAGCATCCTGTCCAATACAATGCCTCATTTCGCCCCCTCCTGCTCCTCTTGCTCCTCCACTGTTTTCTGCCTCAGTGCAGCCTTCCCTTCCCCTCCTCTTCCCTGAGTGATTCTGAACACAGATTCAGTCTTCTGAAATGCCAACTCACATCCTCCTAACCCTCTCACACCCTCGCCCTCCAGCTCCACCGAGCCCACCGCTTTGCAGGCCCTGGGCCCCCACCCTGGGGAGATGCTGGGGACTCTTAGCCATCCCAGAGCAGGCTGCTGCTCATCCATCTGCAGGGCAGCAGTCTCCATGGACCCCAGCCGAAGACATCTTCACTGCCTACTTCCCTCACACCCTCACACCCTCACTCTGAACTCCAGCCGGGCTCCCTGTCCCCCTTTCTCTGTAATCCCAGCCTAGTCCTGCCTCCATACTCCTTCAGAGTGCATCTGACCCAGGCAGATGAGGGATCAATGCCAATCCAATAACACAGTTGTCTGCCCTCCACAGCTACATTAAGCCTCCCCAGCAGGCCGGGGAAGCACTCCTACTCTTGCCCATGGGCTTATCTAGTTGACCACATTACACCAGCGCCCACTTCCTCTCACTCCCTCTGATGGCGCCAGGGAGTCGCTCCAGGCCAGGCCTGGAAGCCCAGCTGAAAGTCCCCAACACATCCACCCCACACCTCAGAAAGTCCATCTTGAGAGCAGGGATGCAAAAGGGCTGCCCCAATCCCTTGGCAGAGGGAGCCCAGAGAAGGCTGGGGAAGTGCCCAAGGACACACAGCAGGCCCATCTGGCTCTTCTTTAACTACCACTTCTCCCAGCAGCTCAGTCTTGGTCTAGGTCCAAGATCCAGGTTAGAGACATGTCAGAGGTCCAGGTTCAAAGTCCAGGTCCAATGTCCAGTCTAACATCCAGGTCCAGATCCAAGATCCAAGCCCAACAACCATGTCCAGCTTTAAGTCTAGGACCAGGTCCAAGGTCTAGGTCCAAGGTCAATGTCCGAGGTTATAGGTCCAGTCCAAGATTCAGACAAATTCATGTCCAAGTTCAAATTTCAATGTCTAAAATCAGGTCCAGGTCAATGTTCAGGTTCAGGGTCCACGACTAAGATCCAGATCAAATTTCTAGTCCAAGGTCATGTCCAGGTCCATTCTCAAGGCTTCCCAGGTTCAAGTCTTAGACCCACCATTAGCTTTCTCTGTGGCCCTGGACTAGTCTTCCCTTACCCCAGCCTCAGCTTCCCTTTCATGAACTCAAGCAGTTGAACTTGATCTCTTTCAGCTCTGACCTTCTAGGGGTCCATAAATCTGACTTTCCTAAGAATTTGTCAGTGGGAGTGTAGAATAACATGGCCTGTGTGGGATATAGAATCTGGGGCCCACGGCCTCCCTGAAAGCCTGGGGTCACAAGGGGGACATGAAGGGCTGGAGCTAAGCATCCACTCTTTAAGCAGTCTCAGTTTGTGGTTCCTGAGGGAGAAGAGTACATCAAGTCCCTATGTCACCACAGCAATTTACACATCCCAAAGACTCCCTGTACCCCCAACCCCCCCCACACAGTCACACACTGTAGGCAAAGGGCAGTGAGCACAGGGGAGGATTAGCTCCAACCTACAAAGGCAAATGAGGCCAGGGAGGCCCATCACTCGCATGAGGTCACAAGGGCATAAATGGTGGACCCTGTCACAACTCCCTGGTGAGTGCTTCATCTACATGTTCTAGGGACCCCCACAGCCTAGAGGCCTCTGGGGGGCACGTGAGAGAGATGAGGACCTCTGGGGGGCACTGCTGAGGAGATGGGGCCCCCAGAGTCTCTGACCTCCCTCCCAGCTGTCTCTAGCTGCCAGCGTTTGGATAGGAAGGGAGGCTGGAATAGGCCCTCTGACTGCACCCTTCTGGAGCAGAGAGAGGGTAGGGCAGAAAGCGGGGGGCTTGGAGAGCCTGCATGCATTGTGCAAGGGCCTGCTGAGATTCCCCCAAGGGAACAGGAGGCGGCTCCACCAGCCAGTGCTAGGCAATTCAAGACCCTTAGCCACCTACTCCTAATCTCCACAACCCCTTGAAAAATCTTTCTTATTGATTCCTGCAGAGCTGTGGACCTCCCTATGGGCCACAGGAATTGGGTCACAGTCAGGAAAAAACAGAGTATGTGGGATTTCTGGAGGGGGGGCGGGGCGGAGGGACTCTGGAATCCTCTAGACACTCCCTGGGCCTGGGTCAGTGGGCATCAGCCCCACACCCTACAGATGTGGTCACGTTGGGCCAGACCTCATTCTGTCCCCTGATCATCTGGACTCAGGGACCCCCTCCCCAGTGGGCAGGTGTACCAGCTGCCAGGCCCTTGCAGGAGGTGGGTGTCATTTCTGGTCCAGTGCCCAGGGAACAGCTAACAAAGATGCTATAATAAGGGGAGGGGGAGGTACCAGCCCCTTTGCCCAGCTCTGTGAGCAGACAGGAGAAACTATTTTTATCCCGCTTTGCTGCTGACAGACCTGGCTTTCTGCTCAGCTGGCTGGAGCTGATTCTCGAGGCCCGAGGCCCTGGCACAGCAAGAAGCAGCTCTAAATATACCCATGCAGCAGCCCCTCCAGCTCCCACCACCAAGCGGGGCTGGGCCCTCCTCAGAAAAGTGGGCCACCACCAGGCCCCTCTCTGTTTCTGCCCATCTCAAGGCAGGGAAGTGGGACTGGGGCTGGAAATGCCCTGGAGGAAGTCTGGGACCCTGGGAATCTGGGAGAGACTGGGAAAAGGAGTCCAGGACGGAGAGGAGGGAGGCTGGCCTAGCTCTTGTGTGAACTTGCTTTGTGACCTGAGGTGGGTCAAGGCCCCCTCTGGGGCTTCAGCTTCTGTAGGGCCCTGGAGGAAGTGACTATCATGTTCCCTTAGACAGGAGCTAATGTGCACAAAGCACTGAACAGGGCGCCTTGCACACAATAAGTGCTCAATAAGTGTCAATCATTACTTTTATTACTTTTATTTGCAAAAGTTTCCAAGGGGCTGGAACATTTTCTCAAGCAGCTGCTCCCCAGCCCCAACACCCCATCATCCCATCAGACACAGGCCAACTAGGTGGTGTTATCTGAAGAAACCCACTGCCCCTTTTCCCCACCAACTATAAACTTCCCACCCCCAGGAGCCTCCATCCAGTTTGGCTATTTTGGAAAAAACAGACTCTGGAGGGTTGTAAGCCTAACTCCTCTGCCAGTGACCTTGGGCAAACCTTCTCCCCTCTCTGGGTCTCCAGGCCTCTGGGCATAGCATAGTGCCTGGCACAGGGGGAGGCTCAGGGGAAGCAGTGGTAGGTAGTAGTGGTGGTTATCTATCGGAGATGCCCCCGCCCTCACCCCAAGGGGCCAGACTGTTGGATGAGACTGTGTCTGTGGAGCACCTAGCGCCTTAATCTTCACAAAATTCCCTTCCCACCACTCCTTTAGGAGCAGGATTCTTAATTTTTTAATGGATTCTGGACCTTCCATCTAAAGTATTAAGACTCGTAGGCAGAGAACACCAGAAGTCATTCTCTGATGACATGTGCACGGTATCTCCGTATCTCCAAAGTATCCTTCCAAGTGGCAGGGGTGGCTCTGGTCCCTATCCCTCAAATAGGGGCTCTGAGCCCAGAGAGGCTGTGTGACTTGCTCAAGGTCACACAGCTAGGATATGGGTAAAAGAGCCTGGATGAGAGCATTCCCTGGCCTTCTCTCTGGATCCCTGGCCGTTCCTGCCTCTATCGGGACCCAAACAGGAGAGCCCTGTCTCACCCTGTCAGATGGAGGACAGGCAGCTAGGCCATCTCTGGTCACCTGTGGAGCAGAGGAAAGCGTCTAAAACCCATCTGAGTTCCACGCACAGTTAGAGCACAGCTTAAAGTGTCCTGAAGGGTTCTCCAGGGTTGAGGACCAGAGAGGCGAGGGGGTTCGCCCAAGGTCACATAGCAGCCTGAAACACCTGTGTGTGTCTCCTTCTACTCCTGGTAGATTAGAAGGATATCACCAGGAAATGTAGGGATGATAATGACGACAATAATAAAAGCAGCTTGAGAGGCTATTGTGTGCCAAGCATTGTACTAAGCACTTTATATGCATTAATTCATTTAATGCTCTTATGAGCTCCCTTATACATATGTGGCACAAAAAAGGGTAAATAACTTGCCAAGGTCACATAGACAGGGAGAGGTCTAGGCTGATCTGAGGAGGATGAGGTGGAGTTGAGGGGGGGGTTGGGGGTGTGGAGGACAGGAAAATGGGCGTCCCTGAGGATCTATTCAGCCACGGTGCAGAAAGAGTCTTTAAAGTATACCAGTCAACCTTCTTCCTATACAGACCAAATCCAGAGAGGTTAAGTAACCTGGCCAAGGTCACAAAGCAAGTTAGAACCACCTCATCCTAACATGACCATGCAAATTCTCATATAACCCCCAACTCCCCCCCCCCACCCCCACCACCCCTGCTGAGCTCCACAGCTGCTGGGAATCAGGTCTGGCCAGCACTGCCTGTCCTGAAGGCAGTTCTGCATCCATCCCAAGGCAGAGGAGCAGCCTTTGTTTGAAGCACCCCTATTTCTATGTAAAGAGCCCCCCAGCGACTGGAATACGGTGCTGCAGTGCTACAGGCTGCCACCAGAGGGCACCACGGGCAGAAAGCCCAATTTGAGCGAGGACTTGCCTGGTTCATTGAACTCTTACTACCCACCAAAAGTTTCCTCACCTGAACATGATGTAGAAATTACACATCCTGAGGAAACAGAGGCCCAGAGAAGAACATCAAGATGTGTCTTGGTAGGTGCCAAGAAAACTGCAGCACAGAAACCCATCTGGGGAGATTATTATTACTAATAATAACAGCACCCATGTATTGGGGGTTTGCAATGTGCCCAACACTGGGTTGGGATCCTGGCTCTAAGTTACTTGCTGGGCATGTTACTTAATTACCTTGTGTCTAAATTTCCTGACCTGTGTAAGGTGGTACCAACTGGAGTCATGAGGATAGAATGCATTCATGTATATAAAGCCCTTAAAATAGCATCTGACACGTTAAGTACTCTAGGATGTTCATCATTATTTGTTCCTTTTTCACTTACTGTTTGTTTACTCATGGACTCCTTACTACAACTGTATGCATGCTTACATTATCCCCCATTCCACAGCTGGGGCAAGAGAGGCACAGAGAGGTCAAGCAGTTTGTCTAAGGTCACACAGCTGGGCAAAGTTGGAACTCCATTCAGGCAGCGTGGCACCAAGGTGGTGCCCTTAACCAGTATGCCATCCTTATTTCATAACAGAACATGGGAGGCACTGGTCACATGATCAGTGATCCCCTGCAAGTGGATCCTATAGTATCTATCCCCTGAGGCACAGAGAGGTGCATGACTTGCTCAAGGTCATCCAGAATCTCTGCCAGGAATCAAGTTGTCCCAAGACCAGGTAGACAGAATGGCTTGTAATAGATCCTGCCGGGCTGGGGAGTGAGGTTGGCCTGGCAAATCTTTATCACCATTTATCACCATTTCACAAATACTTATGGAGTGCCCACAAGATGGGGCACTGGGGATAGGAGGTGAACCACCCAGCTATAGCCCCTTCCTTGGGGACCTCTGGGGGTTTGGAAAACAAGGGGAGCAATGCAGTGGGTTCCAATCCTTGCTCCATCCCTTGAGCAAGTACCATCACCACTCCATACTTCCATTTCTTTATCTGTAGTAGAAGTGTTTCTGTGACATGTGGTCGGATGATGGGAGTGAAGTGCTGAGCACAGAGCCTGGCATGCAGTAAAGTGCTCAGTAAATATTAGCTATTATTATCATTATTCTCAGTAGTTACAATGGGAAGAAATATAGCAGAGAGGGGAGGTCTTGGAGTGCCCGACAGGTATTTCACTTAGTCTGAAACCAATGCTCCTTGAATGTCCTGGGGCCTGAGTACAAGGCCTGATTCCTGGAGTGGGAGGTGGGGGGCCTCCAGACGAAAGGCAGACAGGAGGGGAGGAATCGGCTGCTGAGAGGCTGGGCAACCTTCCCTCCCCAATTAAAAAACTGCCAGCACCATTGCCTTCTCTGCAACCAGAGCCCCTCCCTACTGAGTCATCCACCCCCACCATCCCCAACCACTTCAGTGTGCAGAGGGTCCTGTGCCAACATCTGAAGGGAAAGAAGAAAAAATAAGGGGCCTAACCTTGCCTTCAGGGCTGGGGGACAGTCTCCACAGACTTCACTCTGTGACCATCCCAGATTTCAGATGAGAGGAAAAGGTACAGAGTCTGAATGAGGCAGGCGGTTTCAAGGAAGGAAAGCTCTGAATCCAGTTCCCTGCTTACAAAGTCCTCTCCCACCCGCTTTCTTGTGTGGGGGAGGCTGGATGGGGTGTGGGGAGAATAGGTCTCAAGGTCAGAAGGAGAGGGTCAAATCTGCTTTGCCATTCCCCAGCTTGAAACCTTGGAAAGGGGCCTCACCTTCATTGTTCTCCAGGAATCAAAAGACAATGGAAACATAACCTTGGTGCCAGGTTGATAAGTTTGTGCGTATCTGCCAGAAATTCTCCTGGGAGCCCAGACCCCAGGGTCCTCAGGGAGGGTGCTAAGACCAGGCTAGGCCCTGGGGGGTAGAGGGGGGAGACAAATCAGGGTGGCCCCTGCAGTTGGGAATCCCCTGGAAGAGCCTCAGTCAGCCTGCCCACCAATCACACAAACCCAAGGTAGACAGGATTTCTGGTCCAACTCCGAAGAGGAGGGAGGAAGAGGGGGAGGTGAATTCGCACAGGGAGACTCCAGAATGCTTCTAGTGGAGCTGGGAGCAAAACAGACTTGGGAGCAAGTACAAGGAAGTCCCCTTCCTAGACCACCTATTACTTGCCACACACCTGACCTCTTAAATCCTCTAGCAATCCTGGGAAGTGGGTCTAACAGGATTTTTAATTCATTTATGCAACATCTACTCATTGCACACCTTTTTTGAGCCAGGCACATGCTGGGCACACAGATCCAGCCCTTGGAAGCTCATAGTCGGGTGGGGGAGGCAGACAATTAAATAATCTTCAGTGAAATCACTTTTTCAAGCAAGTAAAAAGCGTAATTATAATAGCTAACATTTATATAACAATTACTGTGTGCTCACTCCCTCTCTCTCTCTCTTTCCCGATTTCCTTACACGGAAAATGGGGATGATAACAGTAGCTACTTCGCAGGATCTGTAAGGGTTGAATGAGTTAACATACATAAAGCACTGAGGCAGAGCCTGGTGCACGCTTAATACACGCTTCTTTTCATCACTTAACTCTGCCCTTCCAAAGACTCTGGGAGGGACTGTCCAAATATAAGCTCCATTTTGCAGATGAGGAAACAGATTCAGAGAAGTTATAGCAAGCACCAGAACAGCAGAATGTTGTTAGAATAAAGACAGCATGGCCTCTGGCGTCAACCTGCGAAGGTCTGAATCTTGGCTCCATCACTTACTAGCTGCGAGTTTAGACTCTTTAGGTCTCTATCTGTAAAGTGGGTGTAGTAACAATAAGACTTTCACTGCGTGGTTGTGAGCACTTAAGAAGACAGTGAACGCACAGCCGGTAGAACCATAGGGGCACCGTGCTCCAAGAAGGTGGCGTAGGGGTTGTTTTCATCCTGGCCCAAGGAGGAAGGATCTGAACCCAGGCAGGGCGGAGATGCACGACAGGGACCACTGTCTTACCGGCAGCCAACGTCTCCCAAGAGCGAGCACGGGGACGCCGCGCTGGAGGGCGCGGGGAGTGACCCGCCCTCGGCAGCGCCTCACCTTCGTCCCCGCTCCCTTCCCGCCCCTGCAGGTTATGCCCCGCACTGCCTGCCCCCCAGCAGCTACGATGCGGACCAGAAGCCGGGCCTGGAGCTGGCGCCTGCCGAGCCCGCCTACCCGCCGGCGGCGCCGGAGGAGTACAGCGACCCCGAGAGCCCGCAGTCCAGCCTGTCGGCGCGCTACTTCCGCGGGGAGGCGGCCGTGACCGACAGCTACTCCATGGACGCCTTCTTCATCTCGGACGGGCGCTCGCGGCGGCGGCGCGGCGGGGGCGGCGGGGACGCGGGCAGCGCGGGGGACGCCGGGAGCGCCGGGGGACGCGCGGGGCGCGCGGGGGCGCCAGCGGGCGGCGGGCACCGGCACGCGTGCGCCGAGTGCGGCAAGACGTACGCCACGTCGTCGAACCTGAGCCGCCACAAGCAGACGCACCGCAGCCTGGACAGCCAGCTGGCGCGGAAGTGCCCGACGTGCGGCAAGGCGTACGTGTCCATGCCCGCGCTGGCCATGCACGTGCTCACGCACAACCTGCGCCACAAGTGCGGCGTGTGCGGCAAGGCCTTCTCGCGGCCCTGGCTGCTGCAGGGCCACATGCGCTCGCACACCGGCGAGAAGCCGTTCGGCTGCGCGCACTGCGGCAAGGCCTTCGCCGACCGCTCCAACCTGCGCGCGCACATGCAGACGCACTCGGCCTTCAAGCACTACCGCTGCCGCCAGTGCGACAAGAGCTTCGCGCTCAAGTCCTACCTCCACAAGCACTGCGAGGCCGCCTGCGTCAAGGGGGCCGAGCCGCCCCCGCCGCCCCCCGCCGGCCCCGCCAGTTGAGCTGCCCGCTGCCCTCGGGCCCCCCACCTCCGCCTCCGTCCTCTCCGCGCCCCAGCAGCGTTTCCCTGCCCACGCCCCTCGTGGGGACCCCCCCTCCCAGCCCGGAACTTTTCTCTCCCGCCCCCCAGACCCACTATTCACCTCTGGCACTGGCTTCCCCAGCGCACCCCGACCACATCGTCCTTTCCGGTCCCGAGACTCGGACCTTGACCCCCCTGTCCCCGCCCTCAAGGCTCCCAACTCAGGCACCAGGTCCGCACCTCTCCCGGGCCGCAGAGCCGGAAGTTTCTCCCATCCAGACCCCGCACCTCTCCCCTTCCAACTTTCAGACCTTTCCTCTCACTTCTCAGCTGAGTCTCTCCTACAGTTCCTCTATTGGAACCCCAGTCTAAGGCCCAAACCTACCTTTGACTCTCAAGCCTGTCCAGTCCACACCGGTACGCAGGCCCTGCAGCTCCCTCCCAGGCCACATTCCAACCCCCGACCCTCCTCCTGGCCTCTGCCAAGTCTTCCTGTACGTGTGCCCATCTAGGGATCTAATCCTCATCCCTCTTGGGAGTCCCCAGTCTGTCCCTGACCCCCTCTGTACCCTGGCCTTAGGTCCAGCCTTTCACACACCCCTCCCTACACCACTCTCACATACATTTCCCGCTTAGTTCCTGGGGCCTTCTCAACCACTCCCACGCCCTACTCTCTCCAGACCCCCTCAACCCTCCACAACTCTCACCCCTTTGAGTTCACCTGACCTGGGGCAGACTTGAGGGGCAGTTCAGGCCCTGCCCCCTACCGTAGTCCTCCTCTCACCCCAGGACAGCCCCTCCCTGGGCTTCCAGCCTCTAGCTGCCCTCTCCCCAGATTCTCTGAGCACTTTCCCCCACCCCCAGGACTACAGGTACCCCTCCTTATTTGTTGGGGGGAGTCTGGGGCACCTCACAAATGCCCTTCCCCCTGTCTGGCTGGGCCTCTCCAGTTATTTATTTGTTTATTTATTATTTATCTATTTATTATTATATTTAATCTCTTGGCCTCACCCAGGGATTGTCTGGCTTCCCCAGCTGGACTGGGAGGTCAGGGAACCAGGCAAGGAGAGGGACAGCAAAGGCCATAAAAGGCTGTCCCCCCACCACACACACACCCCCCTCTTGGGGAGTGAGGGAGAAGCCTCACCCTCATCAGAGCCTGAACTCGCTGGAGAAGGGGGCACGAGAATGGGAGGGGTAGCCTGCTGACCCTCAACTGGGGGGGGAGGGGTATGAGGAGGTCCAGTCATGGGGCAGGTCCCCGCCCTCCTGAGCCTTCCACTCCCACTCCAGGGAGACCGGAGAGAGGAGTCTCCTCGATTTATTTCCTATTTATTCCTCTTCTCGAGGGACCCCAGGTTCCAGGGACCGACTGAGCCCCGGACCCCGCTGGGGCCTCCGGCCCGCTCCGCTCCCGGGAGGAGCGCTCCCTCCCGGCCACTTCTATGCAACTCTCCCGGGCAGAGGGGCCGGGGCTGCCAGCTGCCCCGCCCCGGTGGCCGCCACTACCTCCCCCGCCGCGCTTTTGCATGCCCGGGCGAGGACCGAAGCACACACCTCCGCGCTCACGGGCCCTGGCCCCCTCTGCTTTAATTAAGCACACGCCTCTGCCCCATCACTAGGCGCCCAGCTCTGGGGGCAGGAGTCCCTCCCTCTCTCCCCCATCAGCCACAAAGGAGGGTGGAGACTGGAGGGGCCGCTGGAGCCCGGGCACTTCTCTAGGGCTTCTCAGCTCCAGGCCCGCCCGGGGAAGGGAGGCAGCAGGGATGGGGGGAGGGAGAGGGGTCGCAGAAGCAATTACGGAGGGTGTTGACCCTGTAAATAGGAACTTCCGACAGCAATAATTTTCCATGCATGCTAAGCCTTTTGGCCATATTTTGTATGAGCGCTTGGCGCTCCCCCTCCCTCTTCCTCCTCCCCCAACTCGCACCCCAGACCCCCATCCTTCCTCACCTCCAGCAGTATTACTTGTAACGCAATTCAGGGATATTAAAGGGACTTTGGCCACTCACCAGAGCCTCTAGATCTTGTCATTGGGGAGGGGTGTGGGCAGGGCGGGCAGCTGGATTTTTTTTTCTTTTTTCCTTTTTACATTTTTTTAAACATACTAATCTTGTTAATTGCAGCTAGATTTTTTTCCACTCCATTTCCCTCCCTCTAGCCTGACCACCCTGTAGCTGCCACCAGGGGTCACACACTCTGGGGGGGGTGAGGGTGTCCTTTGACATCCACAGAGTCCCAGGCATCCTCAGTCCTAAATATTCCTTAAATACTGGGGTTGCAAACTCAAAGATTTCAAGAACCAGATTAATAGCATGAATGAAGCAGGTTCCTTTAATACATTAGGGAATGTTGGAACCTGTGATTAACAGGAAAGATTGTGTCTCACCTTAGAGAATTCAAGTTAACTATACCTGCCAAACAAATAACAACCGTGAGCCAGATTTGTCTCTTGACAGCCAGTTTACAACCCTATTTCTTCCCCATTTCATCCCCTGCTGCTTTGGCCGAATTTCTGGCCAGCCCTATTGGTCACACCTGAGCAAGTACATGCATGCAAAAAGGTCAACTTTGGCTCAGCAGGCAAAGTTGTCCCAAAACAGTAAGCTGCCCCTAGAGCCAGTGAACGACTTGTCTTCAAAAGTGTTCAGGAAGATGTTGAACCGCCAATCCATCCTCCTTGCCAGCTACCTTGGTGATCTTTCAAAATACAAAGAGGTCCTTGCCTTACTAAAAACCTCACTGGGGACCATCACAACACGCCACTTAACTCCACTACCCAGCATGGACCCACTGAGAGGTGAGGCCCATGTGCTTTGAGGGCTGGATGCCAGGCTGCAGGCTGGAACTCCATCTCCCCTGGAGCCATCTTTTGGGATGCCTCCTTTTGTGAGCAGTACACTCAACTTTTAGACCTTCATCTGGTGCTCATCTGCCTTTCTCTTCACATACCCCTGGACAGGCAGCTATAATCTGAGCGATGTGCTACATGACTCCAGCAATGAGAGCAGTTTGCCCCCTGGGCTTTGAGGAGCCCAGGAACCTGTTGCCTTCCCTCGCCAGCCACACACAGTCCTCTGTGGCTACACAATGCTTCGGACCTGAGGTTGCATCACTTACATCTGCCTCAGATCCAGGGGGCAGAACCCACTCCAGACCCACATTTTATAAACATCTCATTCCATGTATTAAATCCCCTTAAAGCAGAAAGTGCTTAACACGGGGAACTGGCTGCTGACAAAATTGTGGGAAGGACTGAAGGGGAGAGCCCTCAGCTGGACCCCCTAGAAATTCCCCACAGAACTGGCCCACCAGGGGAGCTGCCACCTCTTCCAAAACCAGCCAGGGGCATCAGGCGGCTCACTGGAACTACTGAGTTCAGGAACACAGCAGTATTGGTGGGACCCAGGAATCAGGAGGCCCCTGCCACCGCCTTTCAAACTGTCTCCTGTCTCCCACTGTGCTGGCAGCTCAACACTGGAACACCGGTACAGAAAACTTGGGGCTCCATGACCACCTTGCCAGCAGCCAGAGACAAGGCACTAAGAAAATGGCGCCTGCCCACTTCCACCATCCAAACTCCACAGAAGTGCATCTAACTGGCCAAGCCCAATTCACTGTCATTATCCTTGCTGCAGGGAAGTCTGAGAAATGTAGTTTTTAACTCTGCAACATACAATACAGAAGGCACCCTAGAGGGAGGTGGGAATGCCTGCTGGGTACCCACTCTCTACCTCCTGTCCTTCCCTCCTTGATTGGCAGCCATGCAATTTGGGAACTGAACATCAGCTTAAGGGGTGGTCCTGACTGGTCGAAGAGTAATCCTGTCCCCCGTGGGCTGATAAATGGGTCTATGACTCAATTCTGGCCAAAGAAGCTTGAGGAGAGGCTCACTGGAAGCTTTCAGGAAAGTTCGCTTCTCCCTCTCCTTTAAGAGAAAGGAAGCCAAGTCTCTCTTCCCCCTGAATGTGAACAGGGAAGCATGTCATCTTGTGACCATGAAAGGAACCAGCCTTCGCCTGAAGCCCACACCCTGGAGAGCAAAGCGGAGGGATGGAAAAAGCCCATATCCCCGATGACATCAGGGAGTGCCGAAAAAACCGCCCTAAAGCCCACTCATTATGCTGCCTCTGGACTTCATGGTGTGTGACATGAGTGTCTTTACTTGTTTAAGTCAACTGGATCGGCCCGTTACCCGCAGCCCTCGGCACCTCAACTGGCCACACATTCCAGGCTGCTTCTCACAATTCTCTCAAAGACCTCCACGACCCAGCTCTGGTTCTCCTCATACCTGTCCGGCTGCTCCACCTAGCGACTTGGCGGACTCCTGTTCCTATGCCCAAGGAAGGAACCCAGCTCCGGCTCCTCCTTGTACGCTTTGTGTTCCACAGGGTTCTCTCCCAGACTCTCCTCCTCTCACTGTACTCTCCTGAAACCCATGGCTTCAATTTCCACCCACAGGCAGATTCGCAGATTTACATTTCCAATTCCAGCCTCCTCTCCAAGCTGCAAATCCGTATCTGCCTGCAGGCCCCCTCCACTCCGATACCCCAACAGCACAGACTAGCCAAGTCTGAGGCTGCCTTGTGCTTCTCCAGGGTTCCCCCACCTCCTTGGATAGCACCAGCACCCATCCAGTCTTGCAGCCAACAAAACCCAGAAGTCATCTCTCCCACCTCTCTCTCCCCATCCTAGCATCTAGTCGGATACCAGCTTCTGGCGATTGTTCCTCTCCATGTTCTCAGTGTGCCCCCCCTAGTCCACAGCTACCATCATCTCTTCCCAGGACCGGCCTTCTCACTCGTCTCTCCAGATCCATTCTGCCTCCCCCACCTCCCTTCCTCTCTTCACAGCAGCCACAGGGTTCTTTTAAAAAATGCAGGATCTTCTTTGATTGTGTCACTACCACCCACCACCCCCACTTCCCTGCTTAAAGCACTTCAGTGACCTCCTCTGTGGGGAGAGAGGGAGTGGAACGTGCTTAGGATGACTTTTAAAGCCTTCTCTGGTGTGGCTCTTTCCATCATTCCAGCTGAATCTTCAACTGTGTGACCAGCTGCCTCTTTTCAGCACTTTTGCTCTCTCCTGCCACAGGGCCTTTGCATAAACTATTCTCTCCACCAGTGATGTACTCCATCTGCACTGCTATCACTACCATCCTTACTAGTTAATGCCTTTTCCATCCTTCATCCCCCAGCTGTGTCGTCACTTCCTCAGGGGCCACGTGCTGTTCATTTACAGCACTTATCATCAGGGTACACTTTTACATTAATCCATGTGATCATTTGGTCATTGTCTCCTGCAAACTTCATGAGACTGAGAATGAAGTGTCTTTTTGCTCATCACTAAATCCTCTAGGTCTAGCACAATGCCTAGCCAATAGCAGATGAATGATAATTATTTTTTAATGAACGACATACATTTAAGTCATAATCAATAATGGTAGCTTGTGCTTAAAAAAAAAAAAGTCTCTGTCCCTCATGGCCACAGCTGATTGGTCCAAATGTGGGCATCTGACTAGAATTTGGAAATTTCCTCTCTCCGTCTCTCTGAGTCATAAGACCAGCTAGCTACTTATCATTATGCCTTCTCTCTTTCCTTAGTAAGAGCACTCCAATTTTAGCTGAGCACACTGCCACACGGAATGGAGACTACATATCCCAGCTGCCCTTGTGGCCAGGGTGGCCATGGGTCCAACTTCTGACCAAACACATGCCAGGGAAAGTGTTATATGGGACTTCTGAGACAGCCCCCTAAAAAGGAGGGGGTCATGTCCCTTTGCCTTTCCACTCTTCTACCACTTCAGCATCAATCTTATCCAGAAGGTGACTTTGAGAATAAAAGCCCGACTCTTTTCTGTGAAAGGTTATGCTTTAGTGCCTTTTAAACCTCTCTTGTCAGGCTTCTCCTGCTAAAAGCCAAACATAATCCCTGCTGACAGCCATGTTCCTGTCACACAGAGGTAATCCCGCTGCCAAGTGAGAGACAAAGTCTCTGAACCCACTTTTCCCTGAGGCCCAGCTTCACCCCACCGTCAAGGGAGCCAAATGTCCCCATTTTCATTAAGCTAATTCACTTTGGCTTTCCTCACTTGCAAACAAGAATCTTGGCTAATACACTGAGACGAGTCTGGAAGCACAAGCACGGAGAGATCTTCAAGATCTATTATTAATTCAAAATGTAATCAAACGGCTCATATTTATTGAGCACTTACAGTGTGTTGGGCACTGTTCTAAGGACTTGACCTACATCATCTCTTTTCATTCTTCCAACAACTCTACGAATTAGGTGCCATCATTATGGCCATTTTGCAGGTTAGGAAACTGAGGCACAGAGGGGGGGCTGGCCCTAGGTCACACATCTAGCAAGAGATGTGTCATTTTAACCCAGGCAAGGGGCAGAACTATTGGGGATGACCTATGAAATTGCCCCTTTTCCCTAGTTTTGCCCCCTTGCCCCCCACCCCTGGTAGCAGAGCCAGAGCCTTGAGTGCAGGTGGTTCCTCTGGGAGGTGATTCCAGGAACCGGGAGTGGGAGGCAAGAAGAATAAGACAGAGGGGGTGTTAGTGAGCTCACTGCTGCAACAGCACGGCTGGGTACTGCTGGTCTCTAAAAAGGGTCTGGAAAGTTCCAAATGGTCTGCAACACCTCTCACAATTGTCCACCTGTGACAATGGAAGACTGGCTTTTACTCACCAGCTCTTGTCCCCATCAGTGAACACCCTAACATCTCTGGGATGTGCTTGTGAATGAGCAAAGCTCCCAGAGATGGAAAATGTGGACAACAACAGGGCTCTTGGGCTGGAAAGCTGGCAGGGCTTGCACAGAAGCTCCCACCACAGCTTCTGTTGAAATCAAAGGTGGGTCAAGTGGACCAGACACTGACACCCAGGCTTTTACTCCCCCCTTTCCTCATCAACAAACCTCACGTCTGTCCAGACATCCACCCACCACTGAGCCCCTCTGGGTGGCTCAAAGAAGGCTGACCTCAGGGGTGTGTGGCTGACTGGTCTCCTCTGGGCCAATCCCAGTCATCCCAGTGGGTGACAGGCTCCAGCACCCATGCTTAAACAGCTCACACACGGCCTGTCCCTGGAGAACATTATTAACCCTGACTCAAGCTATCTCAATCAGACTGGAGAGAAAAGCTTTAATTCCATCATCACTGGGGCAAGGGGTGGGGGGTCCCTCTCTCTCTTCTGGATGTGAACTACTATGGACTGAGTCTGTGTCCCCCTAAAATTCCTATGTGGAAGCATAATCCTCAGTGTGGTGGCATGCAGAGGTGGGGCTTGTGGGAGGCAGGGCCCACATGAATGTGATGAGTGTCCCTACAGGCAGAGAGCCCAGAGAGCTCCCTTGCCCTTCCACCACAGGACGGCAGCAAGAAGACAGCAGTCTGTGAACCAGAAGAGGTTCATCACTCCTTGATCCCGGACTTCCAGCCCCCAGGACTGTGGGAAACAAATGTTTATTGTGTAAGCCACCCCAGTCTATGGTATTTTGGTATAACGACCTGAGCTAAGACATAAGCGAGGAAAGAGGTTGCCCCGGTTGGCGCCGGCAGCCATCTTGTGATGACGAGAAGCAGTTGTGGTGTGGAGCTGTCTCAAGACCCCATGGAGATGGGGGTTCTTCGGCAGGCACCGAAGCTGCAGAAGGCAGAGGCAAACTTTCTGCCTAAAATAAGAACAGGAAACTCAAGGGTTGGTAGAAGTGACAGAAGACGGAGAGGAAAACAGAAAGAGAGAATGGGACCAAGCAACATGGCAGGATCCTGAAGGTAGAAATGGACGAGAGCACTTCAGGGGTGGGGGAATCTAAAATTTAATGTTCCTTTTACGGCACAGAAATCCTTTCCTCTTCCCAAACACTTAGAAAAGTCCTCTGTAGACCCCAGTGCCAGCTGAATGAGATTCTTTGTCAAAAATGAAGAGAAAGGGAGGAGGACAGAGCCCAGGAGAAGGATGGGGAGAGCAGGTAGTCAGAGACTTTGGCTGCAGACAACAAACCTGGACTCTGGCTGGTTTGGACAGAAAAGGAATTTATTGATGTCCTGCCCCTAAGGACATCATCCCTTGGACCACCTCTGAGGTCATACTCTAAGCAGGCAGCTTCATCCTCTGGGTCCTCAGACGCTTGCTTAGTTTGAGTACAGAGCAGTCAACAATGGCAGAAATGAAACATCCTCAGGCCACCCTCAACCAGTGAGGGGCAGGAGTCAGTGAATAAATACCCAGCCCCCTGTCCCTCAGGGGGACAATTCTGATGCATAATGCTTCTTCAGAGAGTCCCTAGCAGAAGTGAGCCCCACTTGCCCACCAAGTTAACCTGCTCATCAGCGTACCCTTTATTGGCATTTCTTCCTTCCCCAGTACTTCCTGGCATCGCCTCCTACAGTAGATGTGTGTTCCAAAGATGGCCACAACACCTCCACCCACAAGCTCTTTTAGAACTTTGCTATTCCTTCCATCAAGAGATAGAGTCTCTGTCCCCTTCCCTTGA
Source organism: Zalophus californianus (assembly GCF_009762305.2). NCBI lineage: Eukaryota > Metazoa > Chordata > Mammalia > Carnivora > Otariidae > Zalophus > Zalophus californianus. Next base: position 112,547,238 of record NC_045602.1, read on the forward strand.
GCCGGCGGGGGGGGGGGGGGAGGAAAATTCTTGTGACAGCTCCTGCAAATAGAACACTGCAGAAATGATGCTATATGACTTCCAAGACTAGATTGGAAAAGGCCACGAAGTTTCTGCCAGGTTCTCTTAGGACACTCACTCTTAGAAGCCAGCCGCCATGCCATCGGGAAGCCCAGGCCACATGGAGAGGCCACATGTAGGTGTCCTGGCTGACAGGCAGTACCATCCAACAGATGCATAATGGAAGTCACCTCCAGATGATTCCAGCCCCGGCCATCAAGTCACTCCCCACTATTGAGTCACCTGGATGATGGCCCAGACATTGTGGAGAAGAGACAAGCAGTCCCCGCTGTGCCCTGTCTGAATTCTTGACCCACAGACTCTATGAGGATAGTAAAGTGATTATTTTATGCCACTACGTTTTGGAGTGGTTTGTTTTGCAGCGCTAATAACTAGAATATTTCCCAAATAAACTACCTGCACACAGTCCCTGTCTCAGCATCTATTCCAATATAATGGAATTGCTGACTGGGCAGGTCTGGTCAGGGTCCATCCAGGTGGGGTCCATCTACCCCACCATGGCATCTGTCCCCCAACACAGTTCTGATAGTGGGGAAAGAAGGTTCCCCATAGGAAAACTGGGTTACAGCTAACAGGCTTTGCTAGTTCTTTTTTTTTTTTTTTTAAGATTTATTTATTTATTTGAGAAAGAGCACGAATGTGCACAGGGGGAAGGGGCAGAAGGAGAGAGAGAGAATCCCAAGCAGACTCCCCGCTAAGCACGGAGCCTGATGAGGGGCTGGATCTCATGATCCTGAGATCATGACCTGAGCCGAAATCAAGAGTCAGACGCTTAACTCACTGAGCCACCAGGCGCCCCCAGACCTTGCTAATTCTGTTCAGCAGCCAGGGGCCATGAACTTCAGGGGACAGTGGACCCTCCTGAACCCAGAGGTTAGTGCCAATTAAGCTAAGCCAATCATGGTAATTCCACTCCCCTTGCCAAGGATTGGTTTGGGCATGGACATGCGATATAATTCTTGCCAACGAGATAAGAGGAAAAGGCTCGTGGGCAGGGAGTGGAGGAGTAAGGAACGGTGAGTAAAGCTTTCTTCACTCTTAAAAAGAAGCACAAAGGGATGTCCTAAGTTCTGCCTTTGAAAGTTGTTGTATAGTGATGTGATGCTTGGAGCTACAGCAGCCATCCTGGGACTGCAAGGGGGCAAGCTCGAGGATTAAAAACCAGAACACAGAGGATGAAAAACTAAGAACCTACTGCCTACAATGGCAAAATGGGGCATTACACAAAGCATGGAGCCCTTAAGCGAACCCTCACAAATCACACCCATAACAACTTTGAGTGACGCACAGTATTGTTCATCAGAAAGGTAACGAGTTCAGGTACAGAAAGTGTCAGTAACTAGTCCATGGAGCGGGCTCCCCTCCCCACGGTGGGTACCATCTCTGGTTTTCTCCAGTTAAGACGGTGATATGCATTCCCCATGCAGATGCCAACCAGGGTGAAGAGGAGGACAACCAAACCAGATCAGCCTGTATTTACCAGATATGCCTGTTTTCAGCCAGGTCTGAGACTGTCCAACCTCCCCGCTTTTGCTAGAGCTGTGTTTTTGGCTGGAATGTCCTTCATGTCTACCTTCCATTCAACACCACGCATGTGCCACGTACCTTTCTAAACACTTCATGCGTTACTCTCACTCTCCCTGGCAATCCAGAGAAGAAACTGAGGCAAGAGAAGGTGAGTTAGCCCCCCCCCAAAATACACACACACACCCTCAAGTCACACAATTTAGTACGTGATGGAGTCAGGATTCAAATCCACGCCATTCAAGTGACTCCAAAGCCTACACCTGCTTCTTCCCTCTCCCTCCCCAGGACCAAGCCGCAAGTTCCAGTCTGAATGCCTCTCCCCCAGGGAGCCTTTCCTGATGCGCTCAGTCAAATAGGGCCTCTCCTTCAGCCCTCTGGATGTTCATCATAAAACCAGTCACGTTCCTTGGTTACTGCCGTGGAAGCACTGATTGACCCCCCACTTTGCCCTCCATCAGCCATTATCCCCAAATGTTCCCCAAATCTCCCCACAACCATTTTAACAGAAGAGAACGATGAGGCTCAGAGAGGTTAAGCAACTTGCCTGAAAACACACAACTAGGCAGTGGCCCAATGGTATCCAAACCCAGGCAAATCTGTGCCAAAGTCCTAATGTTGCCATGGATGCTGATACACACCTGGAATTTAAACCAGGAGCCTCTGGGGCGCCTGGGTGGCTTAGTCGTTAAGCGTCTGCCTTCGGCTCAGGTCATGATCCCAGCGTCCTGGGATCAAGCCCCACATGGGGCTCCCTGCTCCGCGAGAAGTCTGCTTCTCCCTCTCCCACTCCCCTTGCTTGTGTCCCTGCTCTTGCTATCTCTCTCTCTGTCAAATAAATAAAATCTTTAAAAAATAAATAAATAAACCAGGAGCCTCTGCCTACCTCCCCCTGGCCCCAGAGGATGCTGGGTGCTGAACCTGGGCATCAGAGGAAAGAGGACTTTGAATGGGAGAGAGTGGGGCTGGCACTCAGCATGTCTGGACCCAAGTCATCACCACCACCACCACCCACCCCACCCCACCCCCTCCTCAGCCTCAGTGTCCACATCTGTAAGCAGGTGTTGGTGGCTAAGTGGTCCTGGGCTATAAGGCTCAGATGACTTTCATTTTCAGCTGCCCTACCTTGGACAAGCAGTTCAATAATTCTACATCTTAGTGGTGCTGTGAGGATGCGATGAGAGAGTTAGTGCGCATGCTTAGGGCAGTGCCCACACATTGTCAGCAGCATTCCAGAAGGCTCCTTGTGACAGTTACTTTGGCTGAACAGAGGCAGCCAGCAGTGAGGTACAGAATGTACTCTGGAGTGAGACAGCCTGGATTTGAACCCTGCCTGGCTCAGCCACTTACTAGCTCCGTGACCTTGGGCGAATCACTTACAGCTCGCTGTGCCTCAGTCTTCTCATCTGTAAAAAGGGAATAATAATCACACCTATCTTGCGGGGTTGTTTGGAGACTGAAATAAGTTAATACCTACGCAAAGTGTTCCCAACAGCGCCTGACAGCACCAGATTCGCAGTTTTACTCTTGTCGGTATTGGTATCGCCTCCTTGGCCATTCCCGCTACTGCTCCGACGGCCGGGGCCGCCGAGCACCGCGGGTTTTGCCGACTCATCCTCGCCAGGCAGGTCCGGCCGCCCCCCTCGTCCCCGTCCCCGCCCCCGCCCCCGCCCCCGCCCCCGCCGCGGGCCTGAGTCACCCGGGCCTCCGCGTCAGCCGCGCCCCTCCCGCCCCGCGACCTGCAGACTCACCCTGAGTCAGCCTGCCCGGGCGCTTCCACTCCGGGACGCGGCGAGGCAGAGGGGAGGCTGCGGGGCGCCCCCCGGCGGACAGGCCAAGTCCCGCGCGGGCCGCGGCGCGCAGCCGGCGGGGAGCGCGGGGCCGGACCACTTCCGGGCGGGGGGGACACGCGCTCGCCCCGGCGGCCGCCCCCGCCGCCTGCGCAGAGTGGTACGGCCCGACCGGGGTTAAAGCTCGCGGGCGGCGCGGCTGCGGCGGCGGCGGAGCGATGGGGCTGCGCGCGGGAGGAGGGCTGGGCAGGGCCGGGGCCGGGGTCGGCCGGGGGGCGCCTGGGGGACCCGGGCCGAGCAGCGGCGCGCAGGGCGGCAGCATCCACTCGGGCTGCATCGCCGCGGTGCACAACGTGCCGCTGAGCGTGCTCATCCGGCCACTGCCGTCCGTGCTGGACCCGGCCAAGGTGCAGAGCCTCGTGGACACGATCCGGGTGAGGCCCGGGGAGGCGGGCCGGAGGGAGGGCTCCGCAGGAGGGAGGTCACACTGGACTCGAGACGGGACTGGTTCCAGGCGCTCCGCCGGGGCCCAGCATTTGCTGTGTGACCTTGAGCAAGGGGCTGGGCCTCTCTGGGCCTCTGTTTCCTCGCTTGAGCAAGCAGGAGATTGGAGGAGATAATTTTAAAAAAACGATCGCGAACTCTGTTTATAAAGCTAGCACTTGCAGTGCCCAGGAGCTGTTTCAAGTGCCTGAGCTTCATGCCAACTCTGTGAGGTAGATGCTACTACTGTCCTTCTTTTACAGACGGGGAAACTGAGGCACGGAGGATTTTTTTTTTTTTAAGGTAACTTGACCAAGGTCAGGCACTTTGAAAGTGGCACAGACTGGCTCCAGTGCCCAGCAGCTTGGCCACCACACTCTGGAGTTAAGCCATGCTGTCATTGCTGGCTGTTACAGTCAGTGGCTGTGGGACTGGACATGTCATGTCTGCTGGGAGGCCCTTGCAGGAACTGGATCTGGGAGAGGACAGGGATCAGCCCCATCACTGAGAGAGGGTGTTGAAGAATGGGGAAGTGATCCTGGCAGGAACTTTATGGGAGGAAAGGAACATGTGTGTCAGGTTGGGCCTGCGTAGCATCGTGTCACCTTTCCCCATCAGACCCTTGGAAGGTGGTCCTGGCAGACTCCAAGGCCCCACCAGACCCCTCTACAGCTCCCCAGATTGCCACAGGGCCTGCTCCCTCTCTTGGCTCAGGCCTCTGCCCCCTCTCTGCCCTTGCTAACACTGCCCTGGCCTCTCAAGATTACCCCCCTTAACCCGAGGTATTTTCCCATAAAGCACTTCTGTCCCTCAGGCTTATATATTTGTTTGTGTTCTATTGTCTGTCTTCTCAGGTCAACTGCACAAAAGCGGGGACTTTGGTCATATCCTGGCAGTTTCCTCAACACTAACTAGCATGGTGCCCAGCTGTTTGTGGAGGATCTAGCCATGTATGTGCTCTCCCACCCCCAGGCCTTTGCACAGGCTCTTTTACCCCTGCCAGGAACTCTTCCATCTCTTCCTTACTGTTTCTAACTCTTTCTTGGTCTTACTCTCCCAGTGTCCGTGTCTTCCCTGATGCCCCCCTACTCGGTTAGTGGCCTCTTGTGGGCCCCCAGACACCTGCATGCTCAGCAGCAGAGCTCCGATCCCCCTGGGTGTTAATGGCCTGTTTAGACACCTGTCTTCCATGCTAGAACCATATGCTCGTGGAGGGCAAGAACCAAGCCTGTCTTTACTTACCATATGTATTCATTTTCTATGGCAACTGTAACAAATTGCCAGGAGTTAGTGGCTTAAAACAATACAAATGTGTTATTTCCTAGTTCTGTAGTTCAGAAGTCCAAAATGGGTCTCCGCGGGCTACAATCAAGGTGTCAGCAGGGCTGCATTCCTTCTGGAGGCTCTTGGGGAGAATCCTTTTCCTTGCCTTTCCCAGCTTCTAGAGACCACCCACAATCTTTGGCTCATGGCTTCTTTCCCCGCATCTCCAAAGCCAGCAACATCAGACCTCCTCTTTTGCCTTTTCCACTTTCAAGGACGCCAGTGATTACATGCAACCCATCTGGATAACCCAGAATAATCTCTCCATCTCAGGATCCTTAACTTCATTCCATCTGCAAAGTCCCCTTGGCCTACCCAGGCTTCAGGGATTAGAACGGGGACGTTTTGGGGGGCCATGACCCCGCCCACTCACCATCGTGCCCCCCGGCGCCCAGCACAAGGCCCGTCCGGCACCGGCTCCTCGTTCATGCCCCTCCGCCGGATGGGCTGTGCTCCACACCTCCCAGGCGTCAGCTCTGTGACTCTTCACCTGCAGCCCCAGAGAGCATCCACACCCATTTTACAGATGAGGAACGGCTCTCAGAGAGCTGAGGCCGTTTGCCCTGGGTCCCCCAGCAGCTCCGTGGAGGAGCTGAAATTCAGATGCAGGATTTTTTGGGTTCCAGAACCCCCGCCTGTCACTGCTGGGCCTTACTGCTTACTAGTCATTTCTGGAATAAATGGATAAATGAACCCATCAAATAAGCATAATAAAAGAGAACCCATGGGCCAGTTGGCAGGAGGCCTCCTAGGCAGCTCACGCCTAATGTGGTCTCCCCACTGTGCTCCATCCCCCACCCCCACCCCCCCCACACCCCCTCCCGCCACCTCGGGCTTTACCCACTCTGCACCTCGCTGCTCAGGCCCCTAACACAAAGTCAACCTGGATTCTCTTCTTCCTCTTCTCCTTACATTCAGCCCTTCTGCCAGTCTCCTCCGAGCTGCCCCCATGTCCTGAACCTGTCTGCCTCTCCCTGACCCATCCACGTCTTCATCCAGACCAGGGTCTTCTGCTGGATACCTGCTAAGGCCTCACCTTGGTTTCCCCTTTGTCCACCCCTTTGTTTTGGTGAAACCTGCTCTCTCATGACAGCTTTCTAGAAGGGTCATCCAATCATGTCACCCGCCACTGTTAGAAACCAACCTGCACAGTCTGGCTCCTACTGACCTTTCTGACCTCTTATACTCCTCCACCTCCAGCCCATTCTGTTTACACTGGCCTCCTTGCCATGCCTCCAGCATGGTGACCTTGTTCTGGCCTCAGGTCTTTTGCATTTGCTGTTCCCTCCAGTAATACAGAGCATACATTACTGAGCACTTTCCATGTGCCAAGCATTGTTCGGAGTGCTTTACATACACTTACTCACTTAACTCAACAGCTCTATGAGGTGGGTCTCTTGTCTTCATCCCTATTTGATAGACGGGGCAGGTGAGGCGCAGAGATTAATTGTCCAAGATGACGTAGCAGTTACGTAGCAGAGCTGAGATTTGAACCTAGGCAGTCAGGCTCTGACTCTATAAACTGTTCCACCTGTCTCTCTTCCCAAGCCAACTCCTCTGCGTTCCGTCTCTGCTCCCTCGTGACCTCAGAGAGCCTGCACGGATGCCCATCCCGGGCCTGTCAGCCTGTGTTATTGTCCTCACAGCATAGGTCATTCCAGCTCTCACTCTTTCGTTCCATCTGCCCCACCAGACTGGAGTCCCGTGAAGGCAGGGGCTATGCCTGGCCCATTCTGGCTGTACTTTATTCCCGGAGTCTAGAACAGGGCCAAACAGAGAGTGTGTATGCGGTATAATAATAAACTGATAAATGTTTAACAACCTGGTCTCTAGGGGGGAAGAGCCCTGATTTGTAGCATCTGCTCGTTTCCCTGATGTAAATCAGTGTGGCTGATTTTCAAGCTACTGAGTTGATGACAACCAGCTCACAAAATTTCTGAATATTTAACAGTTGTCTCCCATAAGCCAGCATGAGCCAGTGAGTACCCTGTTGGAGCTCAGCGCCGGTTAACAGAGTCCACACCGCAAACCACCACGCCTTGCGCCGTGCTCACTGACACTGTCCTCTTCTCTAGGAGGATCCAGACAGCGTCCCCCCTATTGATGTCCTCTGGATCAAAGGGGCCCAGGGTGGTGACTACTTCTACTCCTTTGGGGGCTGCCACCGCTATGCGGCCTACCAGCAGCTGCAGCGAGAGACCATCCCTGCCAAGCTTGTCCGGTCCACCCTCTCAGACCTCAGGGTGTACCTGGGTGCTTCAACACCAGACTTACAATAGCAGCCTCCTTGGTGCCTCCCAACACTCCCAAGAGCCCGGAAGACACAACCTGGCCTCTAGGGCACCAGGCCATGCAGGAAGCGATCGGGCTCAGGGGCACGTTCTCTGTGCCTAGGGGGCGGTCTGACTCTGAGCACCTGTTCCACTAGCTGCAAGACCGTGGACTCATTACTGAACAATGTGGGAGCCCCAGATCCCACTGCTGCAGAAACGGGGACGTGTCTTTGCTCTCGAGGTATTCTTGAGAGAATGAAATGGAAAAGGAGATGGGTTGGGAGAGCGACCTGTTCCTGGCTCCAGATCCCCAAGCACAAGGTCCTACATTTTTGTCTGTGTATCTCCCATTATGTGGAATACGTTCAGCTGCAAGTAAAGGAAAGCCTAGGTTACAGTGGCTTAAACAAAGAGAAGTCTGTCCACACAGCGTGAATTCTGGAGAGAGGTGGTATTGCTTCAGCACCCCAGTGAAGATAGGACTCACATCTCTGATTCCATTTGGCCTTGTTACTTCATGGTCAAAGATAGCTGCTGGACCTCCAGAAATTGTGGCTGTGTTCAAGGAAGAAAGGTGTGGGGGAGGAAGAAGGGCCAAGCCAGCTGTCGACTTCTATCATGAAGTCAGACCTTTTTCAGAGGCCTGTTTCCTGTTCTACCCCCTGCATATTTCTACTTAGGTCTCCTTGGCCCAAACCAGCTACAGTTGCCACCCCTGGCTGCAAAGAAAGCTAAGATGGCAGGGAACAGAATTGTCATAACCAGTAGACCCTTCATATTCCATCTTGTGGAACCGGCACACCGCTTCCTGAAATAAAATCCCATTATCAAGAGAGAAATAAGGAATTGTGTATCAGTTAGTCTTTGCCGTGTAACAGACCATCTCCAAACTTGACAGCTGAATGCACGTCATTCATTTGCCTACAGTTCTGCAGGTTTGCAATTTGGGCTGGACACATGGGTATAGTTCTGCTGGGCTAGCCCAGCATCACTCCCAAGGCTGCATGCAGTCAGCTATTACCTCGAATAGGGCTGGATGGTCTAAGATGGCCCTACTCACTTGTCTGGCATTTGGCAGGCTGGAGGCTGGGTGACTTTGTCCTCGTTCATGCTGCAGTCTCGCCAGCAGTTTCGCTCAGGCTTACTGACATGGCTTCAGAGTATCATGAGAGTGAAAGTAGAAGCTGCAAGGCAGATGGATCTCTCCCAGGGCTGGGCCTGCTCTACTAGGGGCATCTGTCATGGTCTGTACTGGTGGGGTGGGGGTAGGCCAGATGGGACATTCCAAAGGGGCTTCTGAAAACAAGAGTCCTGGGTGAAGGAGAGAAGGACAGGAAGGGTGCAAAGTGAAGCAGGTTTTGCTCTCACTGTTCTGCTAAGGGATCTCGGTCCCTGGATGTTTTCAAGCCTCAGTTTTCCCAGCTCAGTAACCAAGACAACAGCTTTCCCACCCATTCTCTGTCCCAGGGAAAGATGACTGAGGTGACCAATTTAAATGTAAAATGAATATAGTCCTAAATGCAGTGTAATATCCTAGAACCAAAAAAAGGACATTGGTGGAAAAACTGGAGATCTGAATAAGGTGTGGATTTTAATAATATACCAGTCTCAGTCTCTTAGTTTTGACAAATGTACATGTAAAACGTAAGGTGATGGTGGGGTAGGCTGGGTGCAGAATTTGGGGGAACTCTTTACTCTCTTTGCAGCTTGTAAGTCAAAAATCATTCCCAAATAAAAGTTCATTTAATAAAAATGAGAGGGTGTACTTGCTTTGGACTGCCAGTTTAGGTTCTCAACAGGTTTGCTACAACACGGATTGCTGGGCCCCAGCCCCAGAGTCTCTGACTTAGCAGGTCTGGAGTGGGGCCTGCAGATTTGCTTTTCTAGCGAGTTCCCGGTGCTGCTGCTGCTGCTGCTGTCCAGGGACCACAAGCTGAGACCACTGATCCAGACTTAGGCAATGATTTTCAAATATGGTGACACCCCCTCCACCCACATTGGGCTGAGTCCCAGGAGCCCATGTTATGGGATTAGCTTGTGCACCCACCCATTCATCGTAGGGCATTGGATGAGCCCCTCCCTGGAGGTTTTTTCTAAGCTGTCAAATGGACTCTCTACCCCTGAGATTTGTACCAAGGGTCAGGAAGCTGAGGGCAGGTTTTGTAAACTGCTGTCATGAGGTGCCACTGGTTCATGTGAGTAATCACCTCCTCCTGACCCACTGGTCGAGGATACCAGAACAGTTGCCCCTTCCTGAGAAAGCTTTTCCTTCTTGCAGGTAAGACCCAAGCAGACAGCACTAGGGGCCCTGTGTCTAGACACTGGGAGGGCGGTGCGGAATAGATTTGAAGTAGGAGGGATTGGTCATTCTTTTATTATTATTATTTTTTAATTTAAATTCAATTTATAGAGTACATCGTTAGTTAGTTTCAGATGCAGAGTTCAGTGATTCATCAGTTGCACACAACACCCAGTGCTCATCACAAAAAGTGCCCTCGTTAATGCCCATCACCCAGTTACCCCATCCTCCCACCCACCGCCCCTCTAGCAACCCCGTTTGTTTTCTAGAGTTCAGAGTCTCTCGTGGTTTGACTCCCTCTTTGATTTCTTGCCACAGAAGAGGAGCAGGGTTTTGAAATTGGCTGGTTGCTCTCAGTGGAAGCTGAGAGCTGCATTTTTCTCTTTGCGCCAGCAGGTGGCGCTGCTTCCTGGCCTGCCACAGCAGGGCGGGGCCTCTAGCCTGCAGAGCAAGTTCTGTGGGAAGAGTGTGGTGGAGGGAGGGGCTTGACTGCAAGGGAGATGAATCAGGTGCCCAGAGAAGCCCGGGGCTTCAGGCTCGCGGAGACCCGGCTGGGAGTTTCAGGTTCTCTTTACCCTGTCCACTCCTGCTCTGTGGTCATACACACATCATGGCCTCTCTGGTATACACTGTGGGGTACTGAGCCAGATGGTCTCAAGCTCAGCAAAGGTGGTACCTCCTGCAAGAAGTTTCCCGATACTTCAGGCTGAGCCACATGCCTCTTCTGGGCTCCCCAGTCTGTGTCCCCTCCCCAGACAAACCACTGCCCCCCAGGAACTTGGGTCCAGTGAAAGTGTGTAGGGACCCCTTAGGCCCCTCGCTGCCCTGGAACCCACCCCCAGTCACCACGGAAGATTTAAAATGGTTTTTAATTTCACAAGTTAGATGTGCATAATTCACCTTTTAAACATAAAGATATTAAAATGCTAAATAATTAAAAATTCCAATAAGAGAGGCAAGCTGAGACCCGCTGTAAGTCCCAGTTCCTGGTGGCCCCTGTGCCCTCCCCACTTTTGGGACAGTTACCTTCATGACTTTGGCATATACCCTTCCAGACCTTGTTCTAACTTTGTAGTAATGTAGTGTGTAAGGTATAAGTAAAGCATGCTTTTCTTTTTTACACTATTTTGCAGATTGCATTCCTCACCCCAGCACTGTGCCATTCCCCCCATTATTAGCCATTATTTGCCATTCACCCCATTAATTGTCTTTGCTCTTCTCCCAGAGTCTCCCTCATTCTGGTCACTTCCTCAAAGGGGCCTCCCCTGACCATTCTGTCTAAAATGGTCTCCCTCCCCTAGATTCTGTCACCTTACTCGGCTTTGTTTTCTTTGTGGCATTTATCACACTCTCTGAAGTTATCTTCTGTGTCTGTTTCTGTCTCACTGGCTAGAAAACATTGTCCAGGCAAGACTTGATCTATCTTATCACTGTAGGCCCACTGCTCAAAACATAGTAAGTGTTCAATAAGTATTTGTTGGATGCATAAGTGCCATGGAGGTCTAGCTCATTCTTTTAATTACTATGTGGCATTCCAAGGTCTGAATACCACCATTTCCTAGTCATTCTCCTGTTAATGGACAGTTGAGCTTTCCCGTTTTGCTGTTCTGAACAACTTTGATGGCACTCTCCCTTCTCTCTCCACTGTATCCCTGGGAGAGGGACTGCCTGGCTGATCCATAGCTCAGTTTCTGACTTCTAAGGTACGAGCAGATTGCTCTGCGGGGTGGCTGTTCCAAGTGCCTTTTCCTCCAGCAGAGTTTGGAGGGGCCGCTTTCCTTCCCTGCACTCCAGCCAGCGCTTCTTAACCTTTTTTTGGGTCATGAACATAGTTGAGAATCCAAAGAAAGCCACAAGCCCTTTCTCCAGAACACACACACACACACACACACACACACACACACACACACACACACAAATATGTTGGGCCATTTCTGGGGCTCCTTGGACTTGATGGCCTCATCCCCCAGGGGACCCTGTATCGAATGTTTAGAAGCCTAATTATCTGATTGTATGGATGGGAACACTGAGGCACACACAGATGGGGGTGTGAATGAATGAATAAATGGGATGTAGTTTTGTGGGGTTCAAGAAAAGTGTTCAGGCCTGATCTGCCTCCAGTCAGAAAAACACTTCCTGGGGGAAAGGGGGGATGGACTCTAAGGGTCTAGGCAGCTCCACCTGTCAGCTCCGGCCAAAGGCAGGCTCAGTCTGGCATCCAGGGTCAAAGTGGGGAAGCAGGCAGAGGCTGCAAGGCCTTCATCCCTGCCTCCGGTACACGTGCGTGTTGACAGCCACATTTGCTTCCCTGCCGGCTCTGCCCGAGCGGTCCGATCCTGACTTGGGCATTCCCACGGAGCGGGAAGGTAGGGAGAGCTCATCACAGAAAGACCATCATCAGAATCATGGTTTCCACACTTGACACGCTAGTCCCGACAGGTGGGCTGGGCAGACATTATCTTCCCTGTGGGACAGATGGGTAAACTGAGGCCGAGGCCGCCCCCAGAGCCGTTAACCGCCCGCCCGCCCGCACACACGGACCCCCGCCGGCCATCCGCCCGGCCCTCCCTCGCCGCCCCTTCCCCGGGCCTGACCCCCGGCGCTGCCTGACGGATGACCTCAGCTGCCGCCAATCCATTGGTTCCAGCTCCCGGGGGGGTGCGCGCAGAACAAAGCGCGCTTTGTGGCGGGGCCGTCCCCTCGCCCGGCGCGTCCGCCGCCGGGACCCCCTCCGGAACTCCGAGCGACGCCCCCCGGCCGACAGCCGTGTAATGTCTTCCAGGCCGCGCGGCTCCTTCCAGAGCCCGAGGGCCGCGCTCGCTTCCCCCCCCCCGCCCCGGGGGCTCCCCGGGGCCGCCCAGGGGCCCCGCTCGCCGCCCCCGCCACGGCGGCGGGATTGGAGGGCGCCCCCAGGGGGAGGTCGTGCTGGCCGCCAACCTGTCCTTGCGGAGGGAGCCGGGGGGCAGGAGGACTCGCCGCCCGTGGCCCTGGCTGCAGGGCAGGTGCCACCACCTGATAGCCTTCTGCTCTAACCCCTGGAGCGACCGTATGGGGTGGAAAAGGCTCTTAATGGTGGTGGTGTCCTTGCTGCAATTACGATTATTGTCATTGTTTCGCGGCCGTGACAGGGAGTCGCTTTGATTCTCACAGACCTGCGTTTGAACCTTGACTTTGCCACCTACTGGCTGTGGATATGTTCACCTCTCAGGACAACAGCAGTAGCGGCAAGCATTTCTTGAGCACCTACTGTGTGCCAGACACCACTAAGTGCTTAAAGGCTTTATTTAATTCATTTAATCCTCCAAGGACCTTAGGAGGGAGGAGGTATTATCCTCCTTTTACAGAGGAGGGAACCGTGGCCCCTGAAGACAGACTCACTGCCCTGAGCCTCAGTCTTCTTGTCTGTACAATAGACCCTCAAGGGCCATCTATTCTCATCACTTACCTCCTTCCAGATGAGGACACAGGGGCTGGGAGCAGGGTGACCGGGGACATCCAGGATGTTCTGCCCCTAAGACCCTCTGTCGTTTGAGGATTTTCCATGGGAGGTACATCTGCCCACAGGCTTGTAGGGGAGGGAGCAGTAGGAGGAGGGTCTGCCTACAGCCGGAAACCTTTCCCAAGAGGCAAGTTTCACTGTCCTGTCCTGCCCTTGAGGGGTTAGGGGGTGATGGCAGAAAGAGAAAGAAACCATGCCCGGAGAGGGGACCAAGGGGCCACAGAGAGAGCTAGGCAGGGCTGGGGCTCACTGCCCCCCAACCCCCTTCACACAACGCCGTGAACTTGCACCCTCAAATTAGTGTTGGACACATGCACCAGCCACTGTTCCAGGCACTGGGGTCATCAGAGAACAAAACAGATAAAAATCCCTGTCCTCTTGAGGTCCATTCAAGGGAAATGGGCAAGAAACACACACGAGACATGTATAAAGTGTAAAACGCAGTAGCTAGTAGTGATACATGCTATGAGAGAAGAGCAGAGGAAGGAGAAAGAATGAGATGGAAAATATTGACTTTATTAAGGTGGCTGGCCTCTCTGAGGTGGGGGCATTGACCTGAATAGAGAGGAAAGAAGCCCCGCAGACGTCAAAGGGAAGCAGGTTCCAAGCAGAAGGAACAGCACATGCAGAGGCCCTGAGGTAGGAACCTGCTTGGAGTGTCCAAGACAGAGCAAGAAGGTCACTGTGGTGGGGGAGACCTGGCTGGAACAGGTGAGGAGGTAGGAGAGATGGGCACCATCGGCTTGGGAAGGGTGTCATAGGTGGTTAAGGCTTCGGTTTTTCCCTCCAAGTGATCTGGGAGCCATGTGAGGCTTTGAGCAGAGGGGAGACCTGGGCTGGCTCTGGCAGCTGAGCCAAGCAGAGATGAGAAGGGGCTGGAGGGGGAGTCTGCTGCTGTCACCAGGGCCCAGGTGTTGGTTGGTGGACTGGACCAGGGTGCAGAGAAGGGGTCAGGATCCAGATGTAATAGGAAGATGGAGTCCCAGAATTTTCCAGTGGATGGAACTGGATCTGAGGGATGAGAGAAGGACTTCAGTAACCCCCAAATTTGGGGGTCCACCAGCCGTTTCCAGAACCTTCACTGCAGACCAGAGTGTGGCCAGAGTCCCCAGGTGAATCCCACTCTTCTGCTGGTGCCCCGGTGGACTTGGCCAAGCACAGAACACACAGTAGGTGCTCTGGTTCCCCAAGAGCACAGTGAGGACGTGAGGAGGTGAGGAGGTGAGGCTAGAAAAACATCTGTCAAAACCCATCAAGAGCCTCCTTCACAATATGGGCCACTTGGGACAGGCGGGCTTCATCCCACCTTCAGGGACCACCGTTTTTGAATTATTAAATCTATTTGCTTTTATTCTACTTAAAAAAAAATTTTTTTTAAGGAAACTTGAGACAGCCAGACTAAATGGAAATCAGTAGCACGTGACATAAAGAAATGTGGCTGTCAGTATAAACAAGGTAAACACAGCACCGTTACCGACTTCTCCAGATCTAGCTGAGGCTGCTCTCGCTTTGTAGCAAGAGTCTGAAAGACCCATCCCCACCGACCCAGGGCTCTCTTCTTGCAGGAGTCGGAAGTGGAAGAGAAGGAGAAAGCATTCATCGTCTTGCTTTCTGCATCCTCCCCTTTTTTTCATTCCATTTAACAAGCAGAAAGCACTTATGATATTATTTAAATGCTTCCCAACTATGAAGCCAATTAACACTCACAGCAACGCCGTGATGCAGGTACATTTATTACCCCACTTTGCAAATAAAGAAACTGAGGCTCAGAGAGATGAGATCCCTTGCCTAAGTCACACAGCACAGATGAGGCAGAGCCAAGATGCAAACCCGCGTCCCACTGTGGAAGCCATTCATTTGACCACCACATGGTCTGTCTCTTGAAGGCATTTCATTATCACTTAGGAAGCACCGAACTACTGGAACTAGAAAAGCCCTCAATTAATTTTAATTCTGTGAAAGTGTCTACTAAAATGTAAGTATATCGCACCACCTCTTGCTTAAAAATGTTTCAGGATTGAATTTAAAAACAATTCCAGGGCTGCCTGGGTGGCTCAGTCATTAAACGTCTGCCTTCAGCTCAGGTCATGATCCCAGGGTCCTGGGATCGAGCCCGGCGTCAGGCTCCCTGCTCGGCGGGAAGCCTGCTTCTCCCTCTCCCACTCCCCCTGCTTATGTTCCCTCTCTCGCTGTGTCTCTCTCTGTCAAATAAATAAAATCTTAAAAATAAATAAATAAATAAATAAATAAATAAACAAAAACAATTCCAGACTCCTCACCATCAATGTCCTGAATGACCTGCCATGCTCAGATCATGCCACTCCAGCTAGGATGACTGCCTTTGTTCCCGATGGCTTTCTGACCTCAGGGCCTTTGCAAATGCTCTTGCTGCAGCCTGGAATGCCTTTCCTCTGGTTCTTCTGGCTCCTTCACATCCTTCAGGACTCAGCTCAAATGTCAACTCCTTAGAGAGGCTTTCCCTGTTTCCTCTTCCTCCCACACTCTCCCCAATATTCTCACCCTGTTTTTTCCTTTGCAGCTTGTAATTATTTTGTTTATTTGCCTGTGTACTTGTTCTTTTTCCTGCTGCCCTACTATGATGTAAGCCCTGTGCAAGCAGAATCTAGTGGGCACAGTAGCTCGGCATCTGAGACAAAGAACTCAGAGTAGGGCAGACTGGCGGCATTGGCCCGTCCCCAGATATGGGAGTAGATGTGTCTGTGGAGTGCAAAGGGCAGGGGACCACCAGGAAAATGAACTTAATATGAGAAAAGGTCTTTCTCACAGTCCTAGTGTTCAGGCAATAGAAACGACAATGTCATAAGGTAGTGAATGTCCCATCACAGGAGCTATGCAGGTTGAGATAGGACAACCCCTGATCATGACTGCCTGATATATGGGGACTGTGTAGAATGGACTCATTACCAAACATGGGATAGATAATCATTCACTTGCTCATTTACTCATTCATTCATTCATTCATTCATTCATTCATTCTGTCTCCTATCTATCCATTTATTCATTGACTCCATGTTTCCCCAGCTTTACTGTGTGTTGAACAATCTTCATGACTTTGGCCACACCCACAGAGCATCTGCACTTAGTATCTTAAGTACATATATCTTCTGTACATAATATCTCCAGTCAGCCTTGGGAGGTCATATGTGTTCTTAAATTAACTTTATTGAGGTATAATGTACATACAACAAAATGCATTCATTTAAAGCATGCAGTGCAGTGCATCTTGACAAACATACACACACCCATGTAGCCACCACCTCAAAACAGTCACAGAACATTTCCACCACCACTATGAGTTCCCTTGTGCCCCCTTGCCATCAGGCCCCCATGGCAACCCTGGCCCCAGACCATCGCTTTATCAGAAAGTGTCCAACACTTCAGAATTTCTCCAGGACCCGTTAAGCACCACCCACTCCCAGCAACATCCAAACAAAAATGAAAAATCAGAATCCCTTCCCACCAAAAAAAAGTAACTGACCAAAATGAATAAAATGGAAACGAAACAATATTCTCAAATTCTAGCTCGTACCATTGCCTGCAGAAGTTCTTGACCCCAGACTAGCTTTCTCCAGATTACAGAAAGAAGGAGACAGCAAGACAGAGAGACCCACGGGTGTTAGAAAGAGGTTCTTTTTTTTTTAATGTTTTATTTATTCATGAGAGTCAGAGAAAGAGAGAGAGAGAGAGAGGCAGAGGCAGAGAGAGAAGCAGGCTCCCCACCTAGCAGGGAGCCCGATGTGGGACTCGATCCCAGGACCCCGGGACCATGACCTGAGCTGAAGGCAGACGCTTAATCATCTGAGCCACCCAGGCACCCTAGAAAGAGGTTCTTGGCATCCTTGGAGATGCTCCCTGGCCTCTGGGAAGGCCTGGCAGATGCTGAAGAAAGAATGACTTTCTCACCACAGATCTGTTACTTAAGACCCTGCTGCGGTTCACCCATATCATCTTCTGTCCACCCCCACCCTCACCACAGTGATGCAGCCTCCACATTTGGGACACACGGCAACTCCTCGTCTCCTCTTTCATCCACCCACTCATTCATGTATTCATCTAACAAACGCTGAGTAGCTACTGTGGGCCAGCTGCTGTAGCTACAGAGAAAAGCTATGTTCTGGCCACCATGTCAGCCTTGAAGGTGGTATGGTGCCTAGCACATAGTAGATGCTGAGCAGATCTGTTGAATGGGTTGCTGTGAGATGAAAGACACAAATACCCATATTCTTTCTGATACTCTAGGCTGTTGCTCTAACAAAAATCTGCATGGAGCAATCAAGGAGGACTTCCTTGGGGAGGTGGCCTTTGACCCCACATTTGACCACCTCCTCCCACTCATTCTCCTTCCACTCATTTGACAGGTGCAGAAATGGGGACACAGGGGTAAAATGACTTGCTCAAGGCCACACAGGAAAAGAGAGGGGGGAAATGATAGATGGACAGAATCTAGGACTCAGGACCCCAGCCTACCATTTCCTCCAAGTGCTGTGCCAGGTCCCAGACCAACAGACAGGACAGCAGGCCTGGGGAAGGGTCTGGAATCCATTTGCTCCAGCCCACTAATGTTTTCCCAGGGAGAAGTGGGAGGCCCTGGCCCTGCCCCTCTCTGTACCCCCCCCACCACCATCTGCTCCCTGTTTATTTATTTATACTTAAGTCTCACCTCCCAACCCTGCCGGGGGCTCCAAACATACCCGGCATCCCTGCAGAGAGGGGAATGAGGGGGAGAAAGGCACTGTCAGCCCCCATGGCCTGGGGAAGCCCAGGTCTGAGAGCTTCCCAGCCCTACTGCCCCTACTAGGATCAGCCAGGATGACCGGGTTCAAATCCCAGCTAGCAGGGCTTCCTAGTTGTATCAGTGCTCTGTGCTTCCATCTCCTCATCTGTAAAATGGGGTTAATAAGAGTAGTCATGTGGGGTCAGTAATGAGGATTCCGTAACGTGCTGTGGACCCGGTCTGGCAGAGACATACGCAACAAGAGTCTGTGTTGTATTGTGTGACCTTGAGTAACAAACTATCCCTCTGGCCTATTCCCTTGTCTCTGCAACGGGCAGCTAGCCATTCCCTCTAAGGAGCTCCACTGCCATGTCCCAGGATATGTGAGGGCTACAGACCATGTCCCCTCCCCAGAACCTGCACCCTTGGTGTTGGGATAATTGATGCCAGCCCCCTGCCTCCAGTCCATGTTGCCCTCCAACAATCTCTTCATTTGCAGGGAAGGCAAACCGACACCTTCCCTAGCCCAGCATGAGGCCAGGGCAGCCATCTACCTCGGCTCCCCGAATGGCACCCTCTGGGAGGTTAGTGCACCGCAGGGTGCTGACACGCTGGCCGTGGCTGCGAGTTCCAGGAAACTGCACCCAGCAGCTCCTTAGGGACCATCAGCTCAGGGTCTGCCTGCTGGGAAGGAGCTGCTGCCGGGGCTGCTCCCCGGAGCTCTGTTCTGGATGACCCTGCACGAAAACAGCCTCCTCCTCCTCCTCCCTGAGCTACCGGGGACTGTGTGCATTCATCCCTCTCTCTGTGCCCCCTTCTGCTATCTGAGCCTTTATCACCCCCACCCAGTCCCATTCCCTCGCTGAATCTGCAGCCCTCCATCTGAGCCCCGCCCTCCCTCTGCTTGGCCAACTCCCTCTCTGTGCCCCCAGCCTCCCTCTGAGACACTGTCACCCTCACCAAGTCCCTGTCTATTTCCCTGAACCTTGTTCCTCTCACTGTCACATCTCCTCTGAAGGTCCTCTTCCCTCACTGGGCCCTACACCTCTACCCTCCCTCCCCTCTCTCCAAGCCCCCATGTGCCCATAGCCCCCCACCCCCTTGCACACCACACAATGCTTGGGAACCCCCCACTTGAGATGCACATGCCATCTAAAAGCTGTTCGGGGGTCACAGGGCATCTAGGCCGACTCCCCATTCTGGGGACCACACTGCCCTGAAGAAGCCACAGGGGGGCAGATTTCTGCAAAAGAGAAAGGAGAAGGAACAGGCAGATCTCTGGGGCCACCTCGCTAGGGAGTGAACACCCATCATCATCGGAGGGACAGGGGGCAGAGACCAGCCCATGGCTGTGACAGGGCTCTTGCAATGCAGGATGCCACAGCTCCAGGCGTCTCCTTCTAGAAGCCCCATTGGGTCAACAAGCCTGACCCCAAGTGCCATGTTCCTTCTGGGATGCGGAGAGTCAGGGAAGACGGGTAGGGGCTTCCATAACCAGAGAGGGACCAGGCAATAGGAGTGTTAAGAGGCCAGTGGAGGGCCATGGAGACTGGCCCTGCCCCCTGCCTGCTAGACCCATTGAAGCCTGGTTCCTCCTCATCACTCCAAGGAAACTGAGGCTCAAGAAGAGATACCATCTGCCTGACTCTCACAAGAGGGCCTGGGCTGCCATCAAACCAAGCAGGGTGCGTTCCACATCTTAACTTCTCTCTGCTACACCCTAGGCCTCCCGGGCCAAGGGAAAGGCGAGGACATGGGTGAGCCCCACCCCACATGAGGCGGGGAGAGGCGAAGTTCCAAGGAGGGCGGGAATGGTGGGGGAGGGGAAGAGGAGGCAGGTGTCTGTGGGATCCTCTATCTTCCCCTTCCTCAGGCCTCTACCCCCACCCAAGTGGGCCCCTGACCCCCCCAACCCTGTTCTCATCTGGCCTCCATGTGCTCGGCCTGCACCTGAATACACACTCCCCAACGATCTGTCTTGGGCTGTCAGAGGATCAGTGGGGCTCCCAAGGCCTGGCCCAGCAGGGAGCTGGAGGGAAGTCCCTAACAAGAGCTAAGAAGGGGACCCCGGGGGTTGGGGAAGCAGTGGGGAGAAGCCAGGCCGGGAACAGTGACATGAATTTGGGCCTGGCATCTTGTTGGGGCAAGCCCCTGGAAGTCCTGGTTCCCCAGTGGTGAGACCTGTCAACTCCCTTATCCAGGGGTCCTGGACTGGCTTCCAAGTCTGTTTTGCCTTCTAACTTTGGGGACCTGGCCCTTCCTCACTCTGGGCCTCAGTTTCCTTATTTGTGAACATGAAGGGATCACATCTCAGGTGGGCATAAGGTTCTAAAATCAGCAAGAGATCTCTCTTTATGAGCAAAAGAAAATGGCCTCCAAAATGTGAAGTGAAATAAAGCAAGATGCAGAGCAATGTGTACATTCACTTACCTTCCGTGTGCATATACCTCTAAAAGAGGATACAGGATACACGTGTGTATCAGCCTGCCTGTGCATGGAACAATCTGGAAGGACACAGGAAACAGCAAGAATAGGGACAGCACAGGGAAAGGACCTGAGTGGCTAGGGAGAGAGTAGGAGGGAGACTTGCCTTACATTTTTTTATATTGTTGAACTATTGGTCCATACTCATGTATTCTTGGTCAAATAATGATTACATTTAATGCAAAATATATCATCCTGCTAGGAAGTATGTGAGTAGGAAGTATGAAGAGAAGCAGAATATTTGCATAGTCTCATTGTATCTCCCCCACAGATATTTATTAACTACAAAGAGAAAAATAGTGCCTCTATAGTGGAGAAAACTGGCAGACAGCACCTTAACCAAGTGATCAGAGCAAACATCTCTAGCAAGGGGGCAAATCGACATCATGTGTCTCCTGATCGGACACACTGCAAAGTACACAGCGTCCCTGCGGTGGTGTTGTAGCCCAAAGTGCCTGATCTGAATCTAGTCATAAGGAAATAACAGAAAAATCCGACTAGGGGGACCGATTACAGAACAACCATTCTATGCACATGAAAAAATGTCAAGTTCATAAAAGTAAACAAACACACACACACACAAAACAAACAAACAAACAAACAACTGAGGAACTATTCCAGATAAAAGGAAACTAAAGAGACATGAAAACTAAATGCAACGTGTATCCTGGATTGGATACTGGATCAGAAAAAAATGTTTTTTGTTTGTTTGCTATGAAGGATATTAGGCAACGTTTGACTAAGTCTATAACGTAGACAATAGTATTTCAACAATGTTAATGTCCTGATTTTTTGTCACTGTACTGTGGTTTTATTATAGAACGTTCTTGTGTTTAGAAACTATACATGGAATAATTTAGAGATAAAGAGGCATCCTGTCTTCAATTTACTCTTAGAAATGTAAGCAGAGATAGAATGATAAAGCAAGGGTAGTAAAATGTGAACATTTGCGGAATCCAGGTGAAGGTATGCAGGAATTCTTTGTACTATGTTTGCAACCTTTCTGTAAGTCTGAAATTGTTTCAAAATAAAAAGTCCAAGTATAGATGGAGGTCATGGCATAAATAACATGTAGTAGATATACATGATGTCCAGGTACTATCATAAATGTGAGGATGAAATTCACCCCGTGTGCCAAGCCCTTGCACACCACATCTGCCTACTAAATGGTAGTATTGTCTATTAATATAATGGAATATTATATTAGTGAAAAAGAACTGCAGCTGCCTGCCTCAACACAGATGGATCTTCAAAGCATATTGTGGAAGGAAACAACAAGGAAGATAGGATACATATTATAAAGACAAATGTATATATTATATCATGGGCATTCTATACTTCTCAGAATGAAACACAGTCTTATATATTGTGTAAGGATTTCTATGTATGTAGTAAAGTTAGAACATTCATGGGAATAATAAATAATCAGGATAGTGGTTTCTTTGGGGTGTGGAGGGGGACTCTTATTGGGAAGAGCTGCAGGGGCCCTTCTGTATTAGCTGTCTATCCCATGTAACAACACCGCAGCACGATGCTTTAAAACAGCGACATTTATTGTATCTCATAGTGTCTGAGAGTCAGGAATTTGGGAGTGGTTTAGCTGGGCAGTTCTGGTCCTCAGGAGGTTGCCTTCAGATGTCAGCTGGGGCTGCACTCATATGAAGGTCTGACTGGGGCTGGAGAATCTGCTGCCCAAGGAGCTCATGTGCGTGGCTGACAAGTTGGTGCTGGTGGTTGGCTAGGGGCAGAGGGCAGGCAGGACAGAGGAGGGGGACTCAGTTCCTTTCCACATGGGCCTTTCCATGGGGCTGGATTCCATCACATCATGGTGACTGGATTCCAAAAGAGAGCACTGACAGACTGGATGCCTGCCCCTTTGAAGTTCTCCCAACCATTCCTGTCCCCTAACACCTGGCTCTTTTCCCCAGAACAATCCACTTGGATTCGTTTCTGGGATATTCTTCCACAGAGATACCACTTGTTTATAAATGCATATGCAGGGACGCCTGGGTGGCTCAGTTGGTTGAGCTGACTCTTGGTTTTGGCTTGGGTCATGATCTCAGGATCATGAGATCGAGCCCTGCATCGGGCTCCACACTCAGCAGGGAGTCTCCTTGAGATTCTCTCCCTTTCCCTCTGCCCCTCCCCCTGCTCTCACACTCTCTCTCTCTCTCAAATAAATAAATCTTTAAAAAATACAAAACAAGCATATATGCAAATACATACAGTTTTATTCCCCCCAAATGGAAGTCTATTATAGATCATGCAAATACGCTTTGCAGATTCTTACATATTCCTACATAGGAAACTTTGATATTTGTTTTCATGGCTTAATCAGTACACCAGCATGTGGATGTGATGTAATTTACTCAACAACCCTCTTATTTATGGACATTCATTTTGTTTACCTGTTATCTATCACTTAAGCTTCAAATGTACAGGGTTGAGTTTTAAAAAAAGATGGGGGGCGCCTGGGTGGCTCAGTCATTAAGCGTCTGCCTTTGGCTCAGGTCCTGATCCCAGGGTCCTGGGATCGAGCCCCACATTGGACTCCCTGCTCGGTGGGAAGCCTGCTTCTCCCTTTCCCACTCCCCCTGCTTGTGTTCCATCTCTCACTGTGTCTCTCTGAAAATAAAAAGTAAAAGAATAAATGGTCCTCAGTTCATGACAGATTATCATCGTTGACCCCTGCATGCCCCTCCTTTGGTCTATTTTTCTCTCTCTATTCTCTTTTGTCCTCTTTCCCCTTCTTATTTTCTGCCCCACCATAGACCCGTTCTGATGGGTCCCATGTGTTCCTTGGTGTGTCAGTCTTCTTGAAGAACACGGGATGCTTGTGTAGGTATTGTTGCTTTCTGGATATGCATTTTATTTTATTTTATTTTTAAAGGTTTTATTTATTTATTTAACAGAGCGAGAGAGAAAGCACAAGCAGGGGGAGCAGCAGACAGAGGGAGAGGGAGAAGCAGGCAGCCCGATGCGGGGCTCGATCCCAGGACTGGTCCTGGGATCATGACCTGAGCCGAAGGCAGACGCCCAACCAACTGAGCCACCCAGGCACCCCTGGATATGCATTTTAATTTATTTTTGCTCTAGCGTTCATTCCTTGTCCAACATCGGTCTGGGTTGCGGCTTGACTTGTGGCTTCTAGATGATGACTAGGACTCTTTGGTTTGCAGCCACATGTTTTCCTCTCTACTACTCCAGGAATGGGACCCTGGTTGGTCTCTAAGTCTCTGCCACCACACTGTCACCACACTCGTGTGTCCTTGTCTGGGATGGCATGAGGCTCTCATCTGGACAAAGACTCAGGGCATACGATTGGTGGGTGATAAGGTATATGTATTCCAGTTATCTTTTGCACTACCATCAATTACCCTCAATTTAGAAGCTAAACACAACACTTTGTTTTATTCTTGATTTTGTGGGTCAGGAATTCAGGAAGGGCTGGGCCGGGCCACTCTTCTCTGAACTGTGTGGGATCCGCTGAGACAGCGGGGGTTGGAGATTCCCTTCCAAGATGGCTGGCTTCTTCACTCATGTCTGCCGCCTTGATGGACTTGTTCTTTCTCTCTCTGTCTCTGTCTCTGTCTCCCTTTTATGGTGTCTCATCCTAGAGGACACCGCTCCATAGCTAGCTAGACTTCCCCACAGCATGGCAGTCCCAGGGTGGTTGGATTTCCTTCATGGCAGCTGGCTTCTCTCCAAGTGATCATTCCAAGAAAGAGGAAGTAGAAGCTGCTAGTCTTTTCTTTCTTTCTTTCTTTCTTTCTTTTTTTTTTTTAATATGGAACACTTCACGAATTTGCATGTCATCCTTGCGCAAGGGCCATGCTAATCTTCTCTGGATCGTTCCTATTTTAGCATATGTGCTGCTGAAGTGAGCACAGAAGCTGCTAGTCTTTTGAGATCTGGGCCTAGAAGCTTTCACAGCATCACTTCTCCCGTAGTATTGGTCAAAGCAGTCACAGGGCAGCCCCGATTCAGAGAGGAGGTGCACAGACTTCACCTGTTGCTGGGAAGACATTCAGAGAATCAGTGGTCATCTTTTAGACACTGCCATGTATATTTAACGTGACAGCTTGCTCTCCAGATGGTTGCCCCTGTCCCCACTTCCGCAGCACTACCTCCACGCCCCCACCCACACTTGGCTCCAGCCAGCCTGTTCAGTTCCCTCTTTGCACGGCAGGAAGCATCCCTGTATCTGGGTCATCTCACCCAAGTGCAAATATAACTGGAGGATGAAGTCCCAGAGGCCGATATGCTAGGTGAACGGCTATGTGCACTTGCAGTTTTGATAGATACTGCCCACTCTTCAATCACCTCTGAGCTCCATCTCTCAGTGACGGATGGGGAGTCTGAGCACCCCTCCCCACCTCTACCCACCCCATGCTGGAACAAGTCACCCTCCCCGGGCTCCCAGCTTTTGCCCTGGACCCCACAGTCCGTTCTCCACCTGCCACCGGAGGGGGGGTCCCCTTAAAACCTAAGTCAGAGCTTGTCCCTCCTCTGCTCAGAAGCCTCTGATGATCTCCCACATGACTCAGAGTAAAACGTTCTTAAGGCTGCTCTGAAGCCCTGTGTGTCTGACTCTGTGACCTCTCTCACCTGTTCCTTCTGTCCTCCCCTTCTGTGTCCCACCCGGGGCTCTTGGCAAGAGTTTGAACCTGCCACGCATGCTCCATCTCAGGGCCTTCCATTTAATGTCCCTCCACCTAAAAGGTTCTCCCCCTCTGTGTCCCCATGGCTCATCCTCACTCCATCTGTGCCTCCAACCAAACACCACCTCTCCCACTCAGGGTCTTCTCACTACCCTGCTTTGCTTTCTTCTGAACATTTCTTCCCCAATATGTGGTCGATCAAGTTGTATATTCATGTATCGTCCATCTCCTCTCCAAATCGTTAAGGGCAGGGCAGAGGGATTTGTTTGGATTTGCTCACTGCAAATCCTCCCCACCAGTGCGACACCTTTCGTTTAGGCTCCACAAATATAGCTTGAATATTTGTGGAATTCAATCACTGTGCCAATTTGCACCCCCCGCCCCAGCAACGTATAGACCTCAGGAACATAAATTAACCCAAACACACTGCCAAATTCCTATCCTTGAAATTCATGCTTCCCCTGCTCAAGAGCCTTCAAGGACTTCCTATTACCCTGCTTAGCACATCTCACACTGGAACACAAAACCGTTTAATACAGGGCTAAGTGTTTCCCCAGCTTTCGGAAAAGAAGTTCATGCATGAGATTACCCCAACGTTAAGTTTTCCCCTTATTCATTTCTCTGACCTTATCGGCATGGACCCCCACTTATCCCCAAAAAACCACTAAAGGATAAAAGGAGATATCTCACAAACAGTGAGTTCACTGGCTGGGGCTTCTAGTGAAGCCCTGGTGGTGTAATGAAACTAATCCCAGCTCTGGGACAATAAACATGACAACTGATAACTTGAACCAAGTACTTTCTTCCGGCTAAGCCTCAGTTTACCTCTTGGTGGAATGAAGATAGTAACACTCTTCCATATGATAGACTTGCTACTTGCTGAGTGCCAGGCACAGTACCTGGCACTGGGCACATTTTAATGCACTCAGTCCTCATGGCAACTGTAAGAGGCCGGAGCTATTATTATTCTCCTTTCCCAGAAAAGGAAACTGAGGCATAGAACGATCAGCCCGTCTAAGTTTCTATAGCTTGGCAGTGGTGGGGCCCAGATTTGAACTCCCAACACACCCACTCCCAGGCGGGCTTCAAGGCCAGGTATTTACTCTTGTGGTATATTTTAGGGAAGAAGTGTGCTCATGGGTGTGGCTTGCCGGGGGCAATGGGAGGAGGTGACCTTGTGCGTGGGAGAGAGTCTCTAGGACCAAACTGAAATGTACACAAAAGACACAGGGCTGAAGTTGTGCTATGTGGAGTCCACGGTCATGGTCCCCTCTGGGACATGAGCTGAGGCTCCTGGGCTCCCAAGATGGCTTCTCAATAACATTTTATTTTCTACCATGATTAGAATAATTATGGTTAATAAAAGCAAACAACTGTTGCATGTTTACTGTGTGCTAAGAATTTCCTTTGCATTTTGAATCTCTCAGCAACCCTAGGAAAGTAGTGACTCGCATTCACCCCATTTTGCAGGCGATGAGACTGAGCTTGGTGGCAAAGCTAGGTTTGTTCCTTGTGCCTTTACCCCTTCATGGGTCCGTGGAACACCTCCATTTCCCAAGGACTTTCATTCATTATCTCATTCAACTTCACAGTAAGGCCTTGAAATCCATCCTCCTGTCATTCCCATTTTGCTGACAAGAAAACTGAGGTGCAGTGTGCTGCTCAGGGCCACACACAGTTCTCTGCCACGAATCTGCCCTGCCTCACCTCCCCCAGCAGCATCCAGGATGTCACAGATGGAAGGGCCCCGATTTATAGCACAGGAAGGAGCAAGTCAAGGCCTCTGGGGCAGTGGGCAGTGTTCTCAGGCAGTTGCCCAGAGATCCTGTTTACTGGCAGGACCGGAGGCACACAGGACCCAGGAGGAAAGCCCCGGGAGACGCCCCATGGTTGCATCTTCAAAGCCTTGCCCTCTTATATTCTCCCGTCCTCAGGGTTCCCGGGGTGGGGGTGGGGGGCGGGACGGGCAGCAGGCTGTCACTTCCATGGAACGTCCTCCAGCCCTGGTGCACTGGCTCAACCCAGCCTCTCCACCCCTGCTCTTTCCTGATCCCCATCTGCCTCCCCACCTGGACAGCCCCACGTCTGGGCTCCTGCAGCTCATTCATTCAGCAAAGCATCACTGAATGTCAGGTGCTATTTTAGGCACTGGGGTTACATTTGAGAATATACAGTGATCCCTGCCCTGTAGTGTTGATAATCTGAGGCAGGGAAGAGACAATAAATAATAAATACACTAAGTAAAGTATATAGGGTGTTAGACAGTTATAAAGGCCATGGCAAAATAAACAATAAAGCAAGGCAAGTGGTTTGGGAGTGAGGTGGAGGGCTCATGGGGTTAAACAGGGCGGGCCTCACTGAGAACGTGACTTCTGAGCAGGGACTTGAACAAGATGAGTCAGTGAACCAGGCAATACCTAGAGGAAGAGTGTTCCAGCAGGGGAGCGCCATCCACAGCAAGTGCAAGGGTCCTGAGGCGGAGTGTCTGGTGTATGAAGAGTAGCAAGGAGACCAGTATGGCTGGAGAGACTTCAGTAAGGGGGGAGGGTGGGAGATAGGACAGAGGGGTAATAGGGTGGCTGAGAGGACAGGTCACATGTGGGTCATCACAAGGATCTGGCTTTTACTCACAGTGAACCGGGAGCCAAGGGATGGTTTTGTGCAGAAGAGAGACATTGTCTGATCCGTGCGTTGCAGGACTTGTCTGACTGCTGTGTTGAAGACACACTGCAGAGGAACCAGGGAGGGAAATGGAGAGATCAAGGAACCCTGTGAGGAGATGGTTGCAATAATCCTAGTAACAAATGAAGGTGACTTGCCCGGGGTGGTAGTAGTGTTTCAGTTAGTACTGCTGTGTAAAAGACTACCTCAAAACTCAGTGACTTAATGCAACAACCATTTTATAATACTCATGAATTCAGACCAAGTGTGGTGGGGATGGCTGGTCTCTGCTCCGTGGTGTCCTGAGCCTCCGTCGGAAGACTCAGAGGCTGGACGTGAATCAACAACTGAGGGCTGGAATCATCTGAAGACCGCCGGACTAGGACCGCCCCAGGACGTCTCTGGGCGGCCTGGGCTTCCTCACAGGATGGTGGTCTCAGAGGGCTTGAACTTCTTTCACAAAAGCTCAGGGCTCCAAGAACAGGTGTTCCAGTGAACAAGGTGAAGCTACATCATTGCATCACCTGTTACAACTCAGCCTCGGAAGTCACGCAGAATCACTTCCGCCAACCTCCGGTGGTGAACGCAGGCTCAAGCCCACCCAGACTCAAGCGGAAGGCACGGGGCCCCCATCTCTCAGTGTGGCCATGTTCTAAAACTGCTATGAGCACCTAGAATCTTCAAGGCAAGTAGAAAGTTTCCTTTGTTGGCCGATGCGGGAGGCACGGGGAAGAATTAGAAGTGGCTCTGGTCAGCCAGGACTCACAGCCCAGTCAGCAAAACAGTTACCTCCCAGGCATATGGGCAGCCAGAGAGGAGCCCCAGTCTGGCTTGGCTAGTCAGGGCAGGCTTCCTGGAGGAAGAAACCACATGAGCTGAGTCTTAAAGAGTGAGGGATCAGAATGGATAAAGAAGATGTGGTATATATACACAATGGAATATTATGCAGCCATCAAAAGGAATGAGATCTTGCCATTTGCAACGACGTGGATGGAACTGGAGGGTGTTATGCTGAATGAAATAAGTCAGTCAGAGAAAGACATGTATCCTATGACCTCACTGATATGAGGAATTCTTAATCTCAGGAAACAAACTGAGGGTTGCTGGAGTGGTGGGGAGTGGGAGGGATGGGGTGGCTGGGTGATAGACATTGGGGAGGGTATGTGCTATGGTGAGCGCTGTGAATTGTGCAAGACTGATGAATCACGGATCTGTACTTCTGAAACAAATAATGCAATATATGTTAAGAAAAAAAAAAAGAAGAAGATAGCAGGAGGGAAAGAATGAAGGGGAGTAAGTCGGAGGGGGAGACGAACCATGAGAGACGATGGACTCTGAAAAACAAACTGAGGGTTCTAGAGGGGAGGGGGTGGGGGATGGGTTAGCCTGGTGATGGGTATTAAAGAGGGCACGTTCTGCGTGGAGCACTGGGTGTTATGCACAAACAATGAATCATGGAACACATCCAAAACTAATGATGTAATGTATGGTGATTAACATAACAATAAAAAATTATTTAAAAAAAAGAGTGAGGGATCAACCAAGAGAAACGGGAGAGGGCACCCGAGGCCGGGGAGAATTGGGGTCACTCATATTGGGAGGCAGAAGGATGGACACTTGAGAGGTGGGTTCTGGCACCAACTGTCTGGGTTTGAACCAGGCCCTGCCCCTTCGAGTGGGCGACATTGGGCTGGCCACCTCACCTCGCTGAGTCTCAGTTTACTGTAAAATCAGAGTGATAATAATTGTACCGCCTTCCGGGGAGGAAATGCACACAAGGTGCCTGCTAGATAGAAAAAAGCCTCAAATTGTCAGCTCTGACTAGGAAATTACAGGCGGTGTTCATCTCGCTCAGGATCCCTGGGATCTCAGAGGAGGAAACGGGAAGAGACTTGGCCAACCCCACCAAGTTTAGAAGGGGAGGACCTGAATCATACCCCACTGACCTGCCACAGCCGGACCCCTCCCTGCCTGTGCTCACTCCTCACCCCCCAAGTTCACTTAGGGGAAAGGGTGTCCTTCTTCCTTGGAATCCTTTGAGGCCTCCAGAGGGGATCCCCTGACCTAGAGGTGGAGCCTTGAAGATGGAGCGGTCTCTGCCCCTGATAAGGTCTTCCCCCCCCCCCGCCCCCCCGCCTGCATTCTCCATGTCCCCGTTCAGCAGGAATTCCTCAGTTCAGCATGGAGTTCCGGTAGATTTTATGGGCCAGCCACAGCAGACAAATGGAGAAGAAAAACATCCCTCTGGAGCTCTGCTCAGCTCTCAAAATCTGATTTCCGCTCAGCCGGAAGGAGGCTGGGCTGCTTTAACCCTCTGTGGGAGGGGACCACGGGGTCTGATTCAAAATCCTAGCTCCCTGCTCTGCCTTCCCCCCACACAGGCTCTTTCCTTCCCCATGGCTCCTACTCTGCCCCCCAACCCTGCCCGGGGCTCAGCCTCCCCTCTCCCTTTACAGAACTGCCCCAAAGGCCCCAGATCCCAGTTTAGGGTCATCCCCAAAGCGTCCACTTACTGTGAACACACTCTATGCCAGACGTCTTATAAACAGGGGTTCTGGAGCAGTCTGGAGCAGCGTGGGAGAGGACATGCATGTGGGACTCAGACAGAAATGAGATCCAGCTTTGTCTCGTTTATGTGGGGCAAAGTCCCTTAACCTGGCTGGGGTTGAGTTTCCACATCTATAAAACGGACTTAATAACAGGACCTGTCTCATAAGGATTGTGGAGAGGAGTTAATGAAAAGAGGCATGTCAAGTGTTCAGCATGTAGCTCTCCATGAATAATACTTGATGTTATTGTTATCACTCCCTCCCTCCATAAACCAGATGGGGTAGGCATCATCACCCACACTTCACAAATGACAAAAACAAGGCTCTTGGGATGCCCCTTTATCTGCTCCGTGCCTCTCACTTCCTCCGGTTATTAACCAGGATTGCAAGTCCTGAATGTATTAAATAATACTGTCAACCCTTATTATTCAAAGACTCCATATTAACAAATCTACCTACTCGCTGAAATGTATTTGTAACCCCCAAACAAAGACTCCCCAGGGCTCTCATTCTCGCCCTGAGTCTCTGGACACACGTTCCCAGCTGAGGTGGATCCAGCTGTCGTGCTGCCTTCTTGCGTCCACTCTCATACTGTAAATGGGTGTCCATTTCTGTGGTCTACTTAGTGCCACACTTGACACAGCCGTGTGCTTTTTGTTGGTGATTTCACTGTCTAAAATGGCCCCGAGCATCGTGCTGAAACGCTGCCTAGTTTTCGTAAGCTCAAGAAAACTGTGATGTGCCTTAGGGTGAAAAGACACGTGTTAGATAAGCTTTGTTCAGGCACGAGTTACACGTTGTCCAGGATTCAGGGTTAATGAATCAACAGTATAGATTAAATAAGGTGTCCTTCAACAGAAACACACATAAACCAGGGGAGGTGTTGATCAGTTGATGGGGAAAATATTATGACCTGAGGCTCAAAGGATCCTCACCCTGTATTTTCCCCCTAGGAGCTATCATTCAGTTACCTACTAATTCAGTGTTTGCGGTGACTTTACAGAATATAATTACAGCGAATAATCAAAACTCAACTGTACTTTCAGGCTTTGGGTACTTTCAGGTGTGAAGATATTTGGGAGGCACTGCCGTGAGCTACAGTTAAAATTAGTATTGCTGTGGGACAAATTACCCCACAACTTGGTGTCTTCACAACCATTTTCTTATGCATACAGATTCTGGAATTCAGGATTGGTAATAATGGGCACAGCAGGAAAGGCTTCTCTCTGCTTCCTGATGTCTGAGGCTTCAACTGGGAGGATTCGCCAACTGAGGCTGGCATCATATGAAGGCGTCTTTCCTCATGTATCTCTCCCCTGGACTGGGAGGAGTGGAAGAATAGTACAACCCATCAGGGGCACCTTCGTGCGGCCCCTCCACGTGGCTTGGGCTTCCTCACAGCATGGTGATCTCAGGGCATTTGAACTTGTCACACGGCAACTCTGAGTTCCACGCAAGAGGGGGTTCCAGTGAACCAGGCGGAAGCTGCATCCAGCTTGCATGACCCAGCTTCAGAAGTCCCGGGTCACTTCAAAAGTCACTTCTGCCAAATTCAAATGGTCAAAGTAGCCACAAGCCTGCCCAGACTCAAGGAGAAGAGGACATGGACCCCAGCTCTTGATGGGAAGAGTGGAGGTTATGTTTTTAAACCACTATAGCTATTAACACAGAATTCAGAAAATTAGAGACTCGGGTCCAAATCTTGACCCTGCTCCTCTCCTAGCTGGGCCATCTTGGGCAAGTTTCTTAATTCCTCAGAGCCCTAATGTCCCTTCCTGTAACATGCTCTCAATTATAGCCCCCAGTTTGTAGGATGGGTGAGGATGCAATGAGACAAGGGGTATGGAGCAGTTTGTTCGGTGCCTGGCACACAGTGCACTGTAGATGGTAGTGTTATGGACATTATTCGTTATGAGACCTGGATGTGTTGATTATGTATTTGGCAGCATGTAACAGAAACCCAACATATAGGGGCTTCACCAAATAAGAGGTTTTTTTTTTTTTTTTTTTCTCAACTTCTCAAGAGATTAGGGACTAGTGTAGCTTCTCAAAGAAATCATCAAGGACTCAGCCACTCTGGATATCCATTCTGCCATCCTTAGCATGTGACTCTTGTCCTCATGGCACCAAGTTGGCTGCTATACCTCCAGGGGTTGCATCTCCATTCCAGGCAGGTGGAGGCTGACGGTAAAGGGCAAACCTTCTCGGGAGACTCTGTAATTTCATTTAGGGCAATAGGCCTTTCCCTAGGAACTTCTCTCTTTATCTCATTGACCAGAATGAGCCGTATGGCTGCCCCAGCTGCAAGGAAGGCTGGGAAGGGAAATATTTATAGCTAGACCCACTGCTTTCCTGGACAAATCAGGGTTCTGTTGATGGAGGGAGGGAAGGGTTGGATATTGTTTAGCAGATAGCAGTGTCTGCATGTCAACCTAGGAGAGCATCCTGCAAATGCACCTGCTGTGGGAGCATCACCATTGACCTCTGAGGATGGACCAAAACACATCTTCATCATGGGATCTCCATTTAAGGTAGCTGAGACCCCCTAGACTTGATCCAGGAAGCCTTTCCTGACTGCTCTAGGTCTCTGATCTTATTCTTCTCTGAGATCCTATTGTCTGGGCTGAGCTACCAAACCTGGAGTGGGGGTAATATGATCGGCCAGAGTCAGAGTTCTCTGGGGGCCACTCCCCAACCTGTCCCTCCCCCACTATCTAGCTTGCAGAAGGGAGGAGAATTACCAAGGGCACAGTCAGCAGCTGTGTTCAGGATGAGACCCCCCCTGCCTGCAACACCTGGCCTTGAGGATCTTCAACAGGCCTCCTTGAATTTTCGAAGACTCCTTAAATGGTGGTTTCTGTCAGCATCATCCTGCTCTTTGACATCATCTTGGTGACTGTCACCTGGCACAGGTATGAGGCAAACCTGAGCTGGTAGGGACCGGGGGAAGCTAAATTATTCAGCATTTCCTTCAACCTCATGGTCTTCGAGCATCCGGCCAACATTTCTTTGGAGGAATGGAGCTGAAGGAGGGCACCCATGCTGTATCAAGTTCCCTTCAATTATTGAACAACTCCACTCTGGCCCCAAGCTTGCATCCCCTACTCAACAGAATCAGAGTACGTCAGCTAGCAGGCGCTTTCTCCCTAGAGCAGAGTTTTGTGAGCATTTGGGCTTAAACTACCCTGAAGTGGGACTCTTCCCTCCTCATCCTCACCACAAGCAACTTATCAAAATATTCTTGTCCACCCCCTAGTTGTGTGACCTTAGGCAAATTCCTTAACCTCTCTGTTCCTTAGTCAACTCCACTGTAAAATGGGAATATTCATAGTATTTTGCCCATGAGACTGTTCTGAAGGTTAAATGAGAAAATGTGGAGCACCTGGGTGGTTCAGCTGGTCAGGTGTCTGACTCTTGATTTTGGCTCAGGTCGTGATCTCAGGGTCTTGAGATCGAGCCCCACGTTGGGCTCTGCACTGGGCATGGAGTCTGCTTGAGATTCTCTCTCCCTCTGCCCCTGCCCCTGCGCCCCTGTGCTGTCTCTCTCTCTTTCCCTCTCTAAAA
Source organism: Zalophus californianus (assembly GCF_009762305.2). Taxonomy (NCBI): domain Eukaryota; kingdom Metazoa; phylum Chordata; class Mammalia; order Carnivora; family Otariidae; genus Zalophus; species Zalophus californianus. The sequence goes on from NC_045602.1 coordinate 112,581,164, forward strand.
AAAAAAAAAAAAAAAAAAAAAATGGACAGAGAAAATGCACGCAAGTGCTTAGAAGAATGTGCCTGGCATATAGTAATCCAATAACAGTAATAATAATAACAACAAAAATGATAATAATGTTTCAATTTTCACTGCACTTCCCTTCACAGAAGTGCCAGGAAACACATTTTTTCTCCCCAACATGTTACATTTCCAATGTCATTTTAGTGTCCCTTAGAGAGTAGGGCTCCAGGAAAATGCCTAGAAGTCCCCCTGTTAAACCTGCTCTGCCTCATAACCAGTGCCCCCTACTCACTCCCCCCTCACTCCTAGCAGACATGCTCTCAAGAAAGAGGAGGAAACCCACTCACATCGAGGTGCACATCACTGATAACAGCCTGGAGAAATGTCCGCTAAACTGTATTCTCTATTAGGTGTCTGGTGTGGGGTGGGGGTAGGGGGCTGGGTAGGAGGGTCTGTGGTCAAATAAGTGTGGAAAATGCAGATTGGAATGAAGCCTGATGATTTGATTCGCTGCAGGATTTCTCAGAGTCTTTACCATGTGAAAGTGCTATAACTCTCTAGAAGGGGGATGCCAAATGCAGCTTCCCAGACTTTTAAATCAGGGAACACTGGGCACCTTCCAGAACAATAGCTCCCAGGAATTCCCTCTTGAAAATGATGGCCTGGAGGGTCCTTGAGGGACTGAGCTCTAGTGGTGGAATCAAAGAAACCAGCCAGAGGAACTCCATGACCGAGGTCAATGGAGCTTTCTCACTAGCCTGAACAGAACAACAGAACAAAACAAAACCTGGACTCTCTATGTAAGGGCAGTCTAAATGTTTAACACACTCATGCAACAGATATTTCTGAATGCTTATTACTGCCGGGTACTGACCTGGGTCTTGGGGGCAATTGCTATCACGCCAAATTCTGCTTCCCTCACTTAGTGACCGCATGACCTTGAGAAAACACCTTATAAAGATGAACTAATGATAACAGTTAGCACGTACACAGCACACACCGTGTGCCAGGACCCTCCGCTTCCTCCTCACAATCACCCCCCACAGGCGGGCTCTAGGGGGATCCGTTTTACAGAGAAGGAAACTGAGGCAAGGAGAAACTCAGTCAAATGTTCAGGGTCATACAGCTTTGGTAAGCGGCAGAGATAAGCCCAGGCAGTCAGGCTCCACGTGACACTGTACTATCTCCAGAGATAGCACCTATGGGTGGACATTACTAGTTGTTTCCTTGTATCCAGTCTTCCCCTCTTCTCTCCTAATAGAAACCCAGTATTCAGTGGGTGTGCATGTCCCAGCCTCCTTTTCGTAGGGTGTGGGCCAATAACAAGGTCTGGTCAAAGGGACAAAAGCAGCAGTAAGGTTATAACTCCCAGACAAGTGTCCTCAATGGGTGAAGTGTGCCCTTCCTTCTTCTGCTTCTTTCTCCTTTCCGTTGGTCAGAAAGCAGACAGAACGGCCCCTGCAACCATTTGGTCCAGGAGAAAACTTAGAGGGTGGAGGCCACATACGATGGAGCCAAAAGATAGACAGAGCCTGGATCCCTGACACCATCTGCTTTAGCTGTCTAAGGTTGCACAACAGAAGACACTAAACTTAGGGGCTTACGATACCAATCATTATTTATTATCTTTATCTGTCTCTGCCTTTCTTTATTATCTTTGTTCTTCTTTACAGTTCCTTTGGGCCGGGAATTCAGGATCCACACCCAAAGAGCTCACTCACATGGCTGGCCAACTGGTGCTGTCTGTAGGATGGGGACCTCTTTAAAAGGTCCTCTCCACAGGACAACTGGAATATCCTCATCACAGGGTGGCTGCCATCCCCAGAGTAGGTGATTCAAGAAATCAAGGCAGAAGTTCAATGCTTTTATCAGCTAGGTTCAGAAGGCACATACTATCACTTCTGCCAGATTCTTTTGGTCACACAAGTCAGAAGTGATTCAGTTGGGGAAGGGTCTACACAAGGGAGTGAATACAGGGAGACAAGGATCACTGGGGGCCATCTTCGAGGCCAGATACAGAGTGCCAGACCCGCAAACGCTTTGAATGTGACAGAGAAATATATTTTCATCTTGCCTGAGCAAACTCAAGATGGCGAGTAATATATCTATGAGTTCTTGACACAAAATAGGCCCTCAATAATTACTATCATTAGTCTTCTCAAAGTAGACCGAGGTATAGGACTTTGTCCTTCTGGTGTATCCCTCATCTATACACAAGCATATATACATGTGGTACCACCATCTAGGTACAAAGTAGGTGTGGGAGGTTGGGTATCAGCCCTTTCATGCCTTCATGCATTCAACAAGCATTCATTATTGCCCACAGTGTGCCAAGCTCTGGCCTAGGATACTAGGATACATCCTGTGCCCTGGAGAACTCACAGTCTAGTGGAGGAGGCAAGCACACTGAGGGAAAACAACCCATTTCTCTGTCATCAGAGAAATGCAGATTAAAACAATAAATCAGATAATTTCAAGTGCCAGGGATAATGTGGGGATGGACCCTCAAGCCTACTGGGCATGTGGACTGCAGCAGCCATCCTTGAGGGCAGTCAGACAGTGCTTATGCTAACTATGTGTACTCTCTCGGCCCCAGGAATCCTGCCCTTGGGTGTATATCCCAGAGAAACACACAGGAGCCCATGAGAGTCATGCACCAGAGGTCCATCACAGCTTTGCTTAGAGAGGCGGAAGTTGGAGGTAGCCATAGGACCCATCACTAAGGCAGTGGGAAAGGAGGCGTGGTAGGTGCACGCATACCATACATACTACGCAGTGGTTAGAAGCAGTGCACTCAAGTTAGATTCAGCGCACAAAGCACAGTGTCGAGTAAATAAAACAACCCAACAAGCAGATCTATAGAAACTACCATTTGCGTTCATTAATAACCTGCTCACACAAATCAGCACCAAATATTTTATGAGGATATAGGCATATTCAAAGACACGCATCAACAATATTAGCGGACCCAGAGTAGCCAACACGATACTGAAGGAGAAGAACAAAGCTGGAGACTGATTCTACCCAACCTCAAGACTTACGATAAAACTACAGTAATCGACACAGCATTGTAATGACAGCATAATAGACAAAAAATATCAACGAAACGGAATACAGAGCCCAGAAATAGACCCTCATAAATATAGTCAACTGACCTTTGACAAGGAGCAAAGGTAATACAATGGAGCAAAGATAGTCCCTTCAACAAATGTTGCTGGAGCAACCGGATTCTGGACATCCACATGCAAAAACATGAATCTAGACACAGACCTTACACCTTTCACAAAATTTAACTCAAAATGGATCACAGACCTAAATGTAAAACACAAAACAATAAAATACCTAGAGGACAGCATAGGAGAAAACCTAGATGACCCTGGGTGTGGTGATGACTTTTTAGATGCAACCCCAAAGACATGATCCATCAAAGAAATAATTGATAAGCTGGACTTCATTAAAATCAAAAGCTTCTTCTCTGTAGAAGACATTGTCAAGAGAATGACAAGACAAGCCACAGACTGGAAGAAAAGATTTGCAAAAGACACATCCAATTAAGGACTATTATCCAAATATACAAAGAACTCTTAAAATTCAACAATAAGAAAACAAATGCAGTTTAAAAATGGGCCAAAGACCTGACCAGACACCTCACCAAAGAAGATACACAGATGGTAAATGAGCATATAAAAAGATGCTCCACATCATATGTCATCAGGAAAATGCCAATTAAACCAATAAGATACCACTACACACCTATCCGAAGGGCGAAAATCCAGAACATTGACAACACCAAATGCTGATAAGGATATGGAGCAACAGGAAATCTCTCATCTATTGGGGTGGAATGAAAGAAAACACAGACACTTTGGAAGATAGTTTGACGGTTTCTTATAATACTAAACATACGCTTATCATACGATCCAGCAATCATGCTCCAAAGGAGTTGAAACTTAGGTTTACACAAAAACCTGCACACAATGCTTATAGCAGCCTTATTCATAATAGCCAAACTTTGGAAGCAACCAAGATGTCTTCAGTAGGTAGATGTACAAATAAGTGTGATACATCCAGACAATGGACTATTATTCAATGCTTTTTTAAAAAGATTTTATTTATTTATTTGGCAGAGAGAGAGATAGCGAGAGAGGGAACACAAGCAGGAGGAGTGAGAGAGGGAGAAGCAGGCTTCCCGCTGAGCAGGGAGCCCGATGTGGGGCTCCATCCCAGGACCCCGGGATCATGACCTGAGCCGAAGGCAGACGCTTAACGACTGTGCCACCCAGGCGCCCCTAGTCAATGCTTTAAAAATGCATTTTCAAGCCACAAAAAGACATAGAAGAAACTTAAGCGCATATTTCTAACAGAAAGAAGTCAATCTGAAATAGCCATGTACTGTATGATTCCAACCACATGACATTCTGGAAAGGGCAAAACTACGGAGACAATTAAAAGATCAGCAGTTGCAGGGATGGGATGTAGATGAACAGGCAGGGTACAGAGGATTTTTAGGGCAGTGAAAATAGTCAGTATAATACCGTAATGATGGTATGATAATGATGCCATTATAAACGTTCGTCCAAACCCACAGAATATAAAACACCAGGAGTGAATCCTAAAGTCACCTACGGAATCCGGGTGATAATGATGTGTCAATGTAGGTTCATCAGTTGTACCAGATGTACCACTCTGGTGAGTGGCATTGATAACGGGAAGGCTATCTGTGGTGGGGCAAAGGGAATATGGAAACCTCTGTGTCTTCTCAATTCTGTTTGAAACCCTAATACTGCTCTAAACAAACAAACAAACAAACAAACAAACAAATGAAGTCTTTAAAAAAAAAAATGTATTAGAGCGGGTGCCCTGTGCCGGGAGGAAAAAGAGAGTGGGGAATGAGGGACAATGGGAGAGAAGTCAAAATACAAAACACAGTGTGATCAACACGCCAGACTGTACCAAGGCGGAAGAGGAGCAACAAAGTGGGCTTCGCCAAGAAGCTGCACCTAATTCTGGCAGATGGGCAGCGCTGTTGGTAAGATCCAAAGGGATGAGCACTCCAGGCAGGGAGGGCAGCTAGGGCAAAGGCTCAGAGAGGTACAGAGCTGGTGGCTCGGAGGAACTCCAACTCCAAGTGTTTCAAGGGGACAGATGCCCAAGGTGCCCTGGTCAGGAAGGCAGGGGCCCCTGGCTGTTCTCTCAACCTGTAAGACTCTCTTCCTCTTACCTGACGGACTCCTACTCAGCCCTCCCACACCTCTGGGCTGCCAGAGAGGCCATGCGGCTGGGGAAGGAGTGTGACTAACCTGAGCTCCCCTCCTGCCCACGGTGCGACCTCAGGCAAATCACTCCCTGCTCTTAGGACCTCGGGTTCTTCATCTGTAACTGGGAATAATAACAACGCCTACCGTGGAAGGTTGTGATAGAGAGGAAATGAGATGAGCAAAATACAGTGTCCTTGCCCCATGACGCGTATATTCTAGTGGAGGAAGACAACTAATTATGTAGTATGTTCACTGCTGTATTCCCCAGACCCAGAACTGTGCCTGGCACATAGTAGGTGCTCAGTTAATATTTGCAGATGAATGAATAAAAGCAGTAGCAAATGCTACGGAAAGAAGGAAAGCAGGGTGAGACGGAAAGGGAGAGCCGTGGGGGTGCTGGTGGGGATGAATGCGTAGGGGCAGTGGAGCGGGAAGGCCTCCCTGAGGAGGTGGGATTTAAGGGAAGATCAGAAGGAAGTGATGGGGATATCTAGGCAGGTGCATACCAGGCAGAGGTGGGTTCCCCAGGCAGTGTGGCTGAAGCAGAGAGACAGAGGACAGGGGGTGGGAGAAGCTGAGCCCCTCATGTGGGTGGACTGAGAACGTGGCAAGAGCCCCATCCTCACTCCCAGGGATGGGACCGAGAACAGAGTCAAAGCTGCTCAGCCCTTGCAGGCCACGGGTCACTCCTCCACCTGCGGCCAGCCCCTAAGAAATTCAGCACAAACTCCTCTTACATGTTGAGTGCTCAATAGGTGCCAGGCCCTGGCTTTACCGGCATGCACTCTTGGAACCATCACCAGCCCTAGGAAGGAGTGCTATCATTATCCCCAGTTTTCAGAGCCAGAAACCGAGACTCCACGGGGCAGCTACCCTGGGGCTGGACCCCGGCTCTGGGATGCAGGCGCAAGGCTCTGGGATGCAGGCGCACGGCTGGCTCCTACCACATTGTCCTGGAGTTCTTTGTTTACAGCTCGCCTTCCCCTTGGGAGGCAGAAGGCCCGACTCAGTCTCATTCATGGTTTTATTTTACTCCCAGGCTCCTGTGTGTCAAAGCCTGCCTGAGGAGAGAGCAAATGAATGAGCCTACCACGTAAGCCCTCCCCGGCTTCCGGGCCCAGTTCATGCCCTGCTTGGCTTCTCAACCCGGAGCTGCAATGGGGAGGGGGCCGGACAGAGGAATTTCAAGCTGCCTGAGGACTGAGAGCAGAAGAGAGGGGGAGAAGGGGGGAGAAAGCGAAAGTGAAGGGAGCCAGGAGCCCCTGTGAGGAGGCGTAGACAGGGAAGGAAATCTCCCGGTAATAACTCATCAGCTCAGGAAGCAGCAGTCCGGCCTGGGGCTGCGTGTGGGACTAGCCCTGTGGGGAGGGGCCCACGCAGGCCCCTTCTCCTCTCCCCCAAAGCCCAGCCTGGCTGGGGTCATGGTCAAATGAGGAGGGGTGGGGGAGCCAGGTGTGGGAACAGAACTTCCCATAGACCCTGGGGCCTGAAGACATCAGGAGCTGCTCTCCCGGCAGCCAAGGGAGACCCTCCAGCTCCCCTCCCCCATTCTGGCCTGGGTTGGGGAAGCCAGGAAAGGAGTGTGGCAGAACTGGGAGGCATCTTCAAGAAAACTGAGGCCCAGAAAGGAAAACAAGCCAAAAACACATCTAGAAACCCTTCACCTTCACTCCCTGTGCCCTCTCTACCACATAGATGCGTTCAGATTGAAGAGAAATTTATTTTCAAAGCCTAGGGATACAGGTTGGGCCAGTCCCCAGGATGGATCTGGGAAGAGGGCACAGTGTGGGAACCCCAGCTGCCTTCAACAGTTCAGTAATTCTTCCCAGGGCCCCTGAGAAGGAGAACATGTCAGACTCAACAATCTAAGGTTTCCCGAAGGAAGGAAGGAAGGAAGGAAGGAAGGAAGGAAGGAAGGAAGGAAGGAAGGAAGGAAGGAAGGAAGGAGAGGTAGGAAGGAAGGCAAGCAATGGGGAAAGACAGTCACACCTCTCTCCCTCTCTCTGTGGTGGCATTCCGAGGAGGGAGGCGGGGCATGGATTTGGAGCCAGGGTGGAATTGTGGAGAGTACAGGAAAGCAATTTGTGTTTTATTGGTGGTGGAGGTTAGTGGGACAGAGTGATAGTGAAGTCAAACAGGCTGGGGCTAATGCCTCCACTCACCCCTTGTAAGACTGAAGGCTAGAGCTCTCTCATCTGTAAATCGGGGATACTCCCCCACAACTTCAGCAGGGAGCAGTAAAGATCAGTAAAGTACCCAGCACGGTGGCTGGCACACAGTAGGACCTCAACCAAAATGTCAATTCCATGAGGGCAAAGAGTCTGTCACCTTCCTGTTCTCAGACCTAAAACCATTCCTGACATAACAGGGACCCAAGAAATATTTGTTACATGAATAGATGAATGATTGAAGTATTGGTTTGTGTGTGTTGTTTTTGTTTGCCTTTTTTTTTTTTTTAAGTTTGCTGTGAGGATGTGACACTGTGGAATCCTTATTTGGAAAGATTAGTGTTTCTCTAAGTGTTCTCCATGGACACCAACCTAATGCAGATTCCTGGGCCCCGTTCCAGACCTGCTGAATCAGAACGGGAGGAACCCGGGAATCTGTCATGCCAACAGCCCCCTTCCCTAATTCTTACACACAAGAAAGCTGCAGAACCACAGTATCAGAACGTGGCGGCGGGAAAACCCCGAGCTGGTTTCTCTGCAATCCTCTTTCCGAACGAGGAAACTGAAGCCATGAGAGTCTCCCTGATGGTCTAGACCTAAGATAAAGAGTCCAGATCTGCACACATACACACACACACACGCACACACACACACGCACACACACGCCCCCAGCCACCCAGACCCCCCAGACACTTGCCCCACTCGCCTGCGCGCACTGGAGTCTTCAGGGCGGGCCCCCTAGCTCCCGGGCTGCTTTCAACCTGGGGAACGGGGGCGGTGGGCGCTTCGCCATTGGCCGGGGCGCGAGGGGCGCCTCCCCATTGGCCAGAGCGGCGGCCTCCGCCCCCACCGGGGCGGCCTCGTGATTGGCCCCTCCCCGGCTATAAGGCTGCGGCCTGCGGTGCCGTGGGAGCGCGCGGGAGCGCACGGCGGGGCGCGGCAGACGCTGGGACGCGGCGCACCGAGGGACGCTGCCGGGCGCCCATGGCGTTCGCGCTGCTGCGCCCCGTCGGCGCGCACGTGCTGTACCCGGACGTGCGGCTGCTGAGCGAGGATGAGGAGAACCGCAGCGAGAGCGACGCGTCCGACCAGTCGTTCGGCTGCTGTGAGGGCCTGGAGGCGGCGCGGCGCGGCCCGGGCCCCGGGGGCGGGCGGCGGGCGGGCGGCGGCGGCGGCGGCGCGGGCCCCGTGGTGGTGGTGCGACAGCGGCAGGCGGCCAACGCGCGGGAGCGGGACCGCACGCAGAGCGTAAACACGGCCTTCACGGCGCTGCGCACGCTCATCCCCACCGAGCCGGTGGACCGCAAGCTGTCCAAGATCGAGACGCTACGCCTGGCGTCCAGCTACATCGCGCACCTGGCCAACGTGCTGCTGCTGGGCGACGCGGCCGACGACGGGCAGCCGTGCTTCCGTGCTGCCGGCAGTGCCAAGAGCGCGGTCCCCGCCGCCCCCGACGGCGGCCGCCAGCCGCGCTCCATCTGCACCTTCTGCCTCAGCAACCAGCGCAAAGGGGTGAGTGCGCGGAGCCCCAGGACTGTAGCCGCGGGTCAGGGGTTGGCGGGGGACGGGGCCTCCTAGGGAAGCAGAAGAGGAGCAGAGACCCCAGTGAAGAGAGGGGAAAGCGACAGGAAGTTCGTCGGTGGCTGTGGCGCTCCAAGCCCAGGATTTGTGTGGAACAGAACCACTCACCCAAAGTCCCCCAAACAGAAGTGGTACGGGAAAGCCCAGAGAACGGAGATTGCTCATTGAAGGACACCCCTTTAAGTGAAGGTGTGCTGGGGAAAGAGCGTGAGAAAATAGTTAGGCCATCATTTTATTAAGTTCATCCCATGCGCGAGGTGCGTTCCTCCTCCTCTTTTACCCTCACAAGAACCCCCAGGCAGGTAGTTATTCTGCCCGTTTTATCACTGATGAGGATCTGAGGCTCGGGGGGTTGTGATCGCATGCCCACATTTGCTCACCTGGGAAGCCACAACGCAGGTTCTGTTGCTTGCTGGTCCGCGTTGCCATGAACTACCCCTACCAGTAAAATAATTGTCCGCCATCCTAAGACTTGGCAGGAGATTGAGAAGAAAAGGAGACACCTATCCCCAACTAAAAGTCTGAGGTAGCCAGCTAATGAGCAGTAGGAGTGAGGAAGGGGGTCTCCCCAAAAGGGATAGAGTGTGGGGCCGAGGTCACTGTTGAGTCAGCTGGATGGAGCTGGAGCTGAGCTCCTGTGGTGTTCCAGATAAGGATGAGAACCAGCCCGGTATGGGGCAGATGGGGTTGAGTAGCTGCCGAGGTTGAAAGGGACGCCTAGGTGGCTCAGTTGTTAAGCGTCTGCCTTCGGCTCAGGTTATGATCCCAGGGTCCTGGGATCGAGCCCCCACATCGGGCTCCCTGCTCCGCGAGAAGTCTGTTTCTCTCCCACTCGCCCTGCTTGTGTTCCCTCTCTTGCTGTCTCTCTTTCTCTGTCAAATAAATAAATCTTTAAAATAAAAAAAAAAAAAGGAAAGGGGGCTCTCCTGGTTGGAAGCGGGTTCTCCTCCCGCTTAGGCCCCAAGGAGTCGGCTTCATCCCCCACATTTCTCTCTCTTGTCCTGGCCTTCTCCTACAGTAGGGAAGCTGGTCTGCGTGACACCTTTGGATTCCAGCAGCTAGCATTTACATCTGGAGATACTGAGACCGGGGGAGTCCCTGACTGGCCCACAGTCTTTTGGAAAGTGAAAGGACATGGGGGATTGGAGTCAGGTCTCTGAGTCCCCATTCTTTGGTTCTTACAGCTGCTCTAGGTCCCCTGCTTTACTCTGTCCTGGGGAAGCATCTGCGTCCTGGCCCCAGACCATCGTCTTCTGACTCATCAGACTCCCAGCCTGGCCTCTCACCCCCATGGCTGCTTCAGATTCCCTGAGTCAGTCGTCTTAGGCTCTGTCTGACTTGTACCCTGCTGCTCCCAGCTGTAGGCCCCGGCCCATGTTCCAGGCCATGTGGGGAAGCCAGGTGGGCCTTCATGCACCCAACCTGGGTTGTAAAGGGCTGGCTGGGCCCTCAGTGATAACCCTCTGACTGCCCTTCACCTGTTCCTTCAGTTCAGCCAACCTTATTTACCCAATAGTTGCCTTGTGTTGGCTCTGAGAACATTTCCAGAGAAGCAGGTTGTGGGGCCCCACCCACCACAGTCAGGAACTCCCAGGGCCAGGGTAAGGGGATGGGGATGAAGACAGGGATGCCGCAGTCTCATGGTGGGGAGGCAGAGCACCAAGGGACTGTGGGAGCCCAGAGGAAGCCCCAGCCAGGGGCTGAATTCCTGACACATGCTTAGCAACAGAGGCAGGCAGATGAGTGGATAGGGAAAGGTGTTTTAGGAACGGGTACCCCAAGAGTTGGCATCAGGAAAATGATATAGAGAAGGAAAGGGGAAGACATTGAAGGTGGCAGAGCACAGAGGGGAGGCAGTCTTGATGGGCACTGATTTCCTGTGCTAAGCACTCTTCACACATTCTGGTTAAAACCCCTCAGGGGCAATGAGGGCAAGAGGTGCTCTGGTGACCCCCACCTGCTTAGAGATACTGTCGCTGGTTCAGAGATGCTGCCCGTGATGAAGTGAGGATTTGAACTCAGGCCTGCCCGATTGGGAAGTGGGAAAGGTTATTGGCGGAGGGAGAGAGGGTGGGGAACTGGGGAGCTGTACGTGCAGGCGTGGGGGAGAAGGTGTGTCTGCCATGTGCCCACACCGACAGCAGGGCAGGGTGGGGGGCCTTCTCTGCCGGTTTCAGCCCGTTCCATGGCTCACAGGGACTCACTCGCCTGCGTCTGGCTGTTTCCCCACGATCCATCTACAGGACCAAGAACCTAGCCAAATTTGGCTGCAGAAGCCATGCTCACCCCCACAGGCTCCTCTGGGAGTAGGCGAGAGGGGCGATCCTGGCCAGCTCTGGCCCCTTGAAGACTCAACTGAGAGAAAACTGACTCTCTCACGGAGCCACGGCGGGGGCTTCCTTCTGAGCTTTGGGGGCCAGAGAGCTCCAAGGCCCAGACTCTGTTGCTTTACTCTGAGCCACCCCCGCCTCCCTCCCACATGGCTGGTCTGAGGACGGGGTCACTAGGGACCACCATGCTCTCTGTAGTATCTTTCTGTCTAAGGAGGGGTTAAGTGTGGTCCTCTGTGGCAGAAATAGCAAGTGGGAGATAGAAGGGGGGTTGTCTCTACCATTTCCCCCTTTGTCACCTGGGGGTGGAGTTGGGTAGGATCATCTTGTAAGGCCCCCTCCCCAGTTGGTGTACACAGCTCAAGAGCGGACATGGCACAGAGGATTGGGGGGGAGCAAGGAGGCCCCATTACTGGATGATGCTGATAATAATCTTGTGAACATCTATTGAACACTTACTACGTGCCTGACACTGTGCTACAGGCTTTACCTAGCTGAGCACGGATAATCCTCACAGTAACTCCACTTTACTGTGTGGGGAGACGGGCTCAGTGGGGTGAAGTCACCTGCCCGAGGTCCGACGGGTAGTCCGTGGCAAAGCAGCGATCGAAGCCCAGATCTGTTTCACTCAAGCCCGACTAATCCTAATCACGGTCCTTCCCAGAGCCCTGGGCGCTGAGTTCCTAGGGGACGGAGAAGCTGGGGCCTAGTCAGGGCCCCGTCTAAGTGCTTTTGGCAGTCTGCAAACCTCTTTCACAGCTGCATTTGCAATAGCCTGCACCCTGGGGTGGCAGTAGAATCATTTTGTCCCCATTTCATAGATGAGGACACTGAAGCTCAGAGAGATGAACAGTCCCAGCATTAGCCTGAGACCGGGGTCTCCCGATGACTGCCGACTTGGCGGAGAGGTGGCTCCCCCTGCCCCTGAGGTCATCCAGTGAAAGAGTGGGAGGCGGATTTTCTTATCCCCCAACATTACACCCCCTCCCCCGCACGCCTGTCCCCCCTTCCCAGCCATTCCTGCCAGATTTGTCTGAGAAGCCTAAGCCCCAGGCTCTGCTGGGACTGTGGCCTCAGCCCTCAAAATAGCCCTGCCTGTGAATGAACACGTTGTCCCTGGGCCCAGAGAGCCTCGAGGGAGGTTGGGCTCACATCTGGATGGATCTGCCCCAACCTGGGCCCAGGGCGGAGGGGGCAGGGGGCAGAGCTCCCAGATGCTTGGCTCTTTCTCTAGATGGCTGAGAAAGACGCCTGTCCTATCATCTCCTAGCCGGGCTGGTGGGGCGAGCGTTGACAGTGGGATTTCAGACACCAGTAGGGTCCTGGAAGCAGGACAGACTGTTGGACAACACAGATTTCTTTTTTTTTTTTAATATTTTATTTATTTATTTGAGAAAGAGAATGAGAGATAGAAAGCACGAGAGGGAAGAGGGTCAGAGGGAGAAGCAGACTCCCTGCTGAGCAGGAAGCCCAATGTGGGACTCGATCGCAGGACTCCAGGATCATGACCTGAGCCGAAGGCAGTCGCTTAACCAACTGAGCCACCCAGGCACCCGACAACACAGATTTCTAACCCAGCTTTTTTACCAACAACATTCCACGGTTGGAGGCCTCAACAGAGGGGTGCTCTAATGTCTGTGACCTCGCTGGGTTACAGTGAGGACGATACCCCCACGTCAGACCTCAGACCACCGGGTAGGGATGGGCCCTGCGGGCTGAGGGATGGGTGGCTTCAGGGGTGCCACCGTGAGCTCATCTTCCAGTGGGCACCACAGATTCAAGCCGCAGTAGTCCACACCTGCTCATGTTGGGCTCAGGGCTGCAACTTGGGGCTACGGAGTGGACAACTTTTGCCTACCCCTCTCTCAGCCCCCAGCCTGATGGGGGAACAAAAAGAGACCCTGTCTTCCCCTCCTAAGTTTTCTCCTGGTGATATGTACCCGGAAGTGCTGGGTAATGGCAGGAATAGAGAAACCTTCCCGGGGAGACGGGACCAGAGTGCTTATTCCTGGCAGAGAGGACACCCTGAATGAAGGCAGGGAGGCCAGAAAGCCAGAATCTGCTTTTGAAGGTTGGTGGGTAAGCCCCTGGGCATACCGTCAGGCCGTGGGGAGGACCACTGTGGGCTTCGTTTGTTTTGCCCTTTAATATAAAATACCATGATTTAAAATGTAGTGGATTTTTTTTTTAAAAAGCAACAAATTATGTGAAATGAAATTACAAGAAATGAAAAGGGTAAAAAAGTACATAGCATTAAAAAAAAGAAAAAAAGAGCCTCCCTCGCACCCGTCATGCCTCCTCCTCGTGATATCCCTCTCCTCCGGGGAAGCCCGTTAGCAACTTCCCACGTGCCCTTCTCTCGAGACATCTCAGCACACAGGAACGTTCACTCAGTTCTTGCTTTTGTCCTTCAATGCAGCTATCTCTCCATCATTCCCTGTCAGTCCTGGAGAGTCTCTTTGGCCTTCTGAGGTGGAGAACCGTATTGTGTGGCTGTGATTTATTTATCAAGTCCCCTGTTGCTGGACACAGAGGTTAGTTCCAGTGTGCATGGGGACCTGATCGAACTTTCTCTTTCTTCCCTCTTGCAGGGTGGCCGTCGTGACCTGGGGGGCAGCTGCTTGAAGGTGAGGGGGGTGGCCCCCCTCCGAGTGCCGCGGAGATGAGCCTAGACCCCTTGGCATTTGTTCCAAGCAGGACCCTGGAGAAGGAGGCCAGAGGCCAGCCACTGGTTAAATAGGGGAGAAGACCCCAGGAGCCCAACCCACACCTCTTTCGTGTTGGGAACAGGGGACAATGGTCTGGGCCCATGACCCTGTGGGCAGGTTCCCTGGGACATCTCCACCGCACCCCCAGAGAGCTGTGAGGACCCAGCCAGCCAGCCCCAGACCTGGCCAGTCAGAGACAAGGCTGAACTTTTGGAAGAACAAAGACTGTTGGTGACAGAGGATGTGTGCATATCTGTGAATGAGTGTGGGTGTGTGTGTGTGTATGTGAGAGAGAGAGAGAATTGGTGGGTTTAAAATAAAAAAGTATTTTTAAATAAAAGATGTTCCCAGCTAAAGACCGGGGAGGGGGGCGGTAACTAGGGACATCAGAGGTCAGAGGTGGCCCCTCTCCTAGACTGTGCAGAGGCCCAGATGTCACAGGTGCTGCCCTCTACCCTGGAGGAGGTAGGGCTGGGGGGAGGGCAGGAGGACCCATCTCCAGGAGTCAAGATAACCAGACTTCACAGCAGTCTTCTTGAACAGCCCTTAGCTGTCTGATGCGGTTGGTCAAGAAATCTTAATTTTATTTATTTTTGAATAAGGAATATATTTATCCACATGGTTCAAACTTCAAGAGGTACAAGAGGAAATATGGTAAAGCTTCCATTCCTCGTGCCCTCCAGCCGCCAGCTCTCCCTGCAGGCAGCCTCAGTCACCAGATTTTGTGATCTGTCCCATTCCCAGATTTTGTCCCATTCCCTATGAATAACCAAGCAAGGACAGAAACATATGTATATGCTAACTTTCTCCCACTCTTTACACAAACAGTAGCGCATTGTCCATGCTTCCTGCCCCTTGCAGTCTCTCCCTGACCTAAGTCAATTGTCATCCCAAGTCAGCACACAAAGGTAAAGAGTGGCCTTGTCCCTTTAGTGGCTGTGTGTTCCACTTGATGAATGTTCTCTACCGTAACCCGTCCCTTCTCCGTGTTTTCACAGACAGGGCTGTGTAGGCATGCAGTTCCCAAACGTGCAAGCAAATGCACTAACGGGATGTTCTTACCCCTGTTTTAGCTGAGATGATTTGGAGGAGCAGTGACCCCCCCTCAAAGGCATGTGGCAGGATGATGAGGTGAGGTCTGTCCACCCCCAAAGCCTTCCCTTACCTCAGAGATGCCCCACTGGGGTGCCAGCCCCCCCAAGGCCCCAATTCTTCTCCAGCAGGCCTGCAAGGTGAGGGCTGGTGTCTCCCCATCTCACAGATTCAGCCACATTGGTGACGGGGACAGCTGGGCAGTGCAGCCAAGTGCCCTTGGCTCTCCAGCTGGGACAGTCCCTGTGAGGCCAGCATCAGAGGCTCAGGAGGCTGGGGGGAAGGAAGGCAAGGCAGACAGTGGGGCCAGGTGAGGCGACAGAGCCCTTGCCTCTGGGTATACTCATGCCTATTTGAAAAATGAATTTAACAAACACTTTTAATTAGTGTTTACTGACGGACGCCTGGCCAGAGTCCACGCTTGTATCCACTCTGCTCTGCATTTGACCTTTTGACTGAGCCTGAAGTGGGGCTGCCCGTTTTGCAGATCAACAGATTACTGAGCACACTCTCCATGCCAGGCGCTGCGCCAGACACCACAGTGGTGAGCCAGACCCACCCCCGTCTGCCTCACAGACAAAACCCGAGGCCCCAGGAGAGTAAGGGGGTCAGCCCAGGTTGGAGTGGCCGCGAAACCACCACATTTAACCTCTTTGGTATGAGAAGTGCAGGAAGGAGGGCCCCGAGGGGCTGAGGTCCAGCCTGGGAGAGCTTTCCCTGCACCCTCCACGCCTGTCCCCGGTGTTTCAGGGACACGGGGCTTGCCTATCCTGCCCCCGTGTAGTCGTGCGTCCCCCGGGGGGAGCTAATTAGGAAAGCACATTGTACTCCCTGTGTCTCCCCAGGGCCAGGCAGCCCCTGGCAAAGCCATAGGAAAGGACTGTGACTTGTCAATGGCAGGAAACCCGGGAGTGGGGACAGAGCAGGCCCTTGGGTGCTCGTGGCTGGAGGCCCACTTCTGCCCCCAGCTTTGCTGAGTGACCCCAGAGAAATCGCTCAACCTCCACCCCGGGCCTCCCTGGGCCCGTCTCTAACCAGCAAGAATAGCTGGGACAGAATGAGAATTATCTGTGTGCCTTGTTAAATAGTTTCTAATAGACCATTTCTGCTCGGGGTCAGTAATCTCTTCCCCAAAGGCAGCGGCTGCTAGCACTTTCCTGTGTGTCCTTCCAAAAGTGCTCTGTCCTGATTTCTAGTTCTGAAAAAGCATCTATCGGTTTCTCTGCTTCTGTTTTCATTGTAAAACATTTAAACGCTGCAAGACCCTAGAAATAGCACCCATCCCAAAGACAACCACAGTCGACACTGTAATCCTACAGAGTTTTTGTAAAACGGACACTGAAACAAGCATTTACAGCATACTAAGTTACAGCTTTTCCCCGAAGTATAACTCACGCACAGGACAGCACACCTGCACAGTGCACAGCTCAGTGAGTTCTCACAAGCCGCACACACTCGTGTACCCGGCGTGCAGACCAGGAAGTGCCGTGAGCACGGCCGGGAGTCCCTCTTGCACTCCTCCTCATGCCAGGTTCTTCCTATTGTAGTTCCTGTGAAATGGATACACTTACAGAGTCCCTAGCTCAGGAGATACAAAAGAGAATAAAGCAACAGTACGTCTCCTTCCTTCCCAGCCGCTCAGTTGCAGATCTCCGAGACAATTACAGTTCATCAGGGTCTTAGGAATTCCTGCAGGAACCGGCTTTGCATGTACAGGCAAGCCACATAAGGCATTGTTTTTCCACGCAAGCAGCAGCCTTGCACACACACTGTTCTGCACACACAAAAAAGCCCTCCGTGTACGGAGCCACTTTGGACTTGTTCACAGCTGCTTAGTACTCCATCTCATGCACTTTGCCGCTTACAGGCTTCACTGAGCTTCACTCCCGGGTAGCACACAGTTACCGTCTGAGCGTTGATGAGCTGCCTGGCCAGCCCAACACATGAGACTTGGGAGAGGCATAGCCACAGACCGGTCCCTCTGGGGGGCATTTGCCCAACATCCCTGCCCCCAACACCTATGCTTCCCACCTTCAGGATGGGCCAGCCCAGCCAGGGTCCCCAAGGCTCCCTGAGCGAGGGCCACCTTGGAGCCAGAGGAGTAACGAGCTCAGGGAGGAGAAACCCAGGGCTGAGGGGGTGACCAACTTCAGCCAGACCACCTGGGACCCTGAAGGGGAGGCTTAAATTTCAGGTTGCGCTCTCTACCCAAAACTTCTTAGACACTAGGAGCATCGGCGCAAAAATGATCTCCGAGGCTGCCACTTCACAATGAGGGAACTGAGCCAATCCAGAGGAAGCAGCCTCCCTCAGGTCTCCCAGGGAGTCCCTGGCCTTCCTGGGTCCCTAGGAACCCAGGTACCCCCCCGTGCCACACAGGGCTCTCTTCCCTAATTTCGCAATTGCAGGTGGAAGACCTCAAGACGTTGCCCATGGCAATGAGGGACACCAAAGCCCAGAGAAGTACAGCAGTGGGCCACGGTTGTGCAGTTTGGGGATCTGAGCAGGACTGAGAATGTAGCACCCCCTTCCTCCAGGCAGGGCTCCTCCACTGCATAAGCTCCCCTCGTTGGTCTAACCGCTTCTATTTTATGAGGCTCCTGTTAGATTAAGAAACACCACAAAACAGAATTCCAAAAATGTGTGGTATATTTAGCAGGTTAACTCTTAAGCACCCACACACGGTCACAAATAAAATGCATTATCGTGAGAACATTAAATAGAGGGTTTACAGGGGCGCCTGGGTGGCTCAGTCAGTGAAGCATCTGCCTACGGCTCAGGTCATGATCTGGGGCCCTAGGATCAAATCCCACATCGGGCTCCCTGCTCAGCGGGGAGTCTGCTTCCCCCTGCCCCTCCCCCTGCTCATGTCCTCTCTTTCTAGCTCTCTCAAATAAATAAAATCTTTTTAAAAAAATATAAATAAATAGAGGATTTACAAAACTATCAGTTTGGGCGCCTGGATGGCTTAGTGTTAAGCGTCTGCCTTCGGCTCAGGTCATGATCCCAGGGTTCTGGGATCGAGTCCCACGTCGGGCTCCCTGCTCCGCGGGAAGCCTGCTTCTCCCTCTCCTGCTCCCCCTGCTTGTGTTCCCTCTCTCGCTGTGTCTCTCTCTGTCAAATAAATAAAATCTTAAAAAAAAAACTATCAATTTATGGGACATACATGTAAAGTTGAATGTCTGCATCTCCTGCTGTGGATAGGATATCCAAAGTTGAGACCTGGACAACAAAATGCAGGACGTGACCCCGAACTGAAGCCCGTACTGTGGAGGGATATGCTAGAGAAGACAGGTGAAAAAATCGGAATAAGAACAATAGATTGGATAAAAGTACTGTAGCAATGTTCCATTTTCCGAATTTGCTAACAGTATGGTTATGTAAGAGGATATCCTTGTGCTTAAGAAATACACCCCGAAGTATCACTGAGGGATAGAGGAACATAACGTAGAGACCACACTCTGGGATGGTTCAGGAAAAACGTGTGTGAGCAAGGGAAAGATCCTGCCAATGTGGCAAACAGCTCAAACTTGGTGAGTCCAGGTAAAGGGTATATTGGAGTTCTCTGCACCACTATTCACTTCCCTGGATGTTTGGAAATGATTGCAGAATGGAAAGTTAGAACAAAGTCGACACTTCAGCCCGTGAGGATATGAGGCCTGCCAGATGGTCTCCTGGCCCCCTCTGACTCGCCCTCACTTCAGCTTCTCCAACTGAGGATAGAGAATACCCCTGGTGGACCCAGGTGTCCCTGCCCGTGACTCCCAGGCCCCCATGCCCTTTGGGAGGCTAGGGTGGTCCCAGTGCCCGAGCCTCCTGCCACCATGATTTATGTCCCTGTGAGCCTCAGCAGCTGTAAGCACGGGTCCCGCCCGGCAGCCTGCTGGGGGACCAGGTTTGCTTCTCAGCGTATCTAATCCAGACCAGACTTGGAGAGCCCACGGGCCTGGGATCAGGCTCCCAGGGGGCCAGGGTCAGAGGGCAGGCCAACAGGGCCTGGAAACCGGGGCGGTGCTGAGGGTGAGCTGGCTGGAAAGCAGGAGCCCTGGCCTGGGTTAGCCCAGCGGCTGTTCCTGTGTGACCTGGGCTCGGGATCTTCCCCTCTCTGGGTCTTGGTTTTCCTCATCTCGGCAGTCCGCTCATGGTGGACCAGAAGGGCTTTCTAGATGGGGACAGACTAGCCTTGGAGGAGGGAAAGCTGATAGAATTTAGGAGTTGTCGTTTCTTAATGCCCAGAGCCTCTAAACTTGGAAAAATGCCTAATTTTTTTTGAAAGCCTGCTATGTGTCAGTCCTTGGTCTGTGCGCTTTCCATTAAGTTAATCCATATAGCCTACTCGACAAGTCTGTACTATTATTGCATCATTTTTTTAATAAAGATTTTATTTATTTGTCGGAGACAGAGAAAGCACAAGCAGGGGGAGTGGCACGTAGAGTGAGAGGGAGAAGTAGACTCCCTGCGGAGCAGGGAGCCCGATGCGGGGCTCGATCCCAGGACCCTGGGGTCATGACCTGAGCCGAAGGCAGACGCTTCAGCTCAGACCTGACTGAGCCACCCAGATGTCCCTATTGCCCCATTTTGTAGTTAAGAAACTGAGGTACAGGGAAGTTAAAGAATCTGCTCAAGGTCACAGGGAAGCTGGTAAGCAAATGCATTTGAACCAGGGGCCCGGACTGCCCCACACAGCCTCATCAGGTGTGCATCTGGTCCCATAGGACCCAAGTGAACCCGGGCTTCCAGAGCAAGACAGAAAAGGGCATCGCACAGCCCAGGTTGCACCCCTGCCTCAGTGTGCCCAAAGGAGCCTGGGGCCCAGCCTGCACTGAGGAAGTCAAAGTCGGGGGGGGTCCCAGAGCCTGCATCTTCCATGGGCTCCGTGGCATTGCCAATGCTCTCAGACCTGGAGAGGCTCAAACACAGACTCCTGGAGGTTCTCAGTGGAATGGCCTCTGGAGCTGATCTCCTTGGAGCCCTTCAGTTCACCAATGGGGAAACTGAGGCCCAGAGCAGGCGAGGCACATCCCCAATGTCCTAGTGAGTCAGAGATGAGCCAGAACCAGATTCCATGTGTCCCAGTCACTGTTTTCATTGCCTGGTGACACATTCCAGAGCAGAGATAAACATGAGAGGGAGTGACCTTGATGGGGCTCACCAGTCAGAGGCACTGCTCCGAGAGCCTTACACACACGGCCTCACTTAATCTAGGCCCCAGCCTGCCTAGCTAGGTTCTCTCATCATCCTCATTTCACAGTCTAGAAAGCCAAGTCCAAGGCCATCCAGCTAGGTGATGGCATAGCCGTGATGTGAATCCAGGGGGTCTGGCTCCAGCTCCCATGGCCTGAGCCACAAAGAGGAGGTAAAACTCATCAGGAGGCATAGGATAGAATTTAACATCATAGACCAGCTGCAGGTAGGTGGCTTGGCCAGTCAGTCAGTCAGTCAGTCAACAAACATGTGTTGAACTGCTCTCTGGACCACACAAGGCTCTAGGGATGATCAGAGAATAAGACAGATGTGGTACCCGCCCTCGTGGAGGCCACAGTCTATCAAAAAAGCAGACTCTGAGCAAATAAAAATGTGACAGGTGCTTCCAAGGCATGGGGGGGGTGTCTGGGAGAGAGTACAGGAAACAGGGGTGATGCTCTGAGGCCAGAGAAGGCTTTGTCGGGTGTGAAAGGCTCTGCAAGGTTGTCTAGCCCACCCTGCACCAGATAAACGATGGGGCACCTGTGGGTCCCAGGGCCCCCCCTGAAGTAACCCGATAATCCCTGACACATCTCGCTGAGCACCCAGACCAGCTCTGTGAAGTAGCCAGACACAGTGGTGAGCTATGGTGGGCAGAGGAGAACGATGAGAGGTAAGCACCGGGTGGTCTGAGCCCTGTAACCCATTTACTGCTCCCCGCCCCAGCCAGGCAGGGACTGTTAGCGTCCTCACGGCTCCCCCAGGTCACACAGAGTCCAGAGCCCACCCTCTTCGCCTTCTTCCTTTCCTGCCCAGGCGCTAACTAACAGCTGAGGTTTTGAGGCAGAAAGCAGCTCCCCCTAGGCCACAGAGCCGGCCGGAGCCTCTGCCCGTACCCCCTCGGGCGGCCACCTGCCACCGTCTTGCAGCATCCCCAGTGCGGGGCAGGACGCAGTGCCAGCACAAAGGGGGTGCCCAGCAGATACCTGCCGAAGGACCCGGAGGCATCCCACTGACTCACTCAGTCTGCACACCACACTGCAAGTCCATTTTACCATGTCACAGATGGTGCTCATAGAGAAGCAGTGGCTGGCCTGAGGTCCCCCAGCTAGGAGTGCAGTTATGCCTCGAACCCAGATCTGTGGTTCATCCCATCTGCAGAAAACCCACGTGGCCTGGAAGCTCAGAAGATACTGGCAACAAGCCTTGAACCAAAGCGGAGAGCGGGATGGGCTCAGAGCTTAGGGAGGAGGAAAGGCGCCGACCAGCTGGGAACTCCGTGGGAACGTCTCTTGCCCCCCAACCCCACCCCACCCCAGTTGGTCCCCCAGGCAGCAGCCAGGGCAGGGGGAGGATGGGGTCAGGGAGGCGGGCCTTGGATTCCCAAGGAGCACACCCCCTCCCGCCCCCTGTGTGATGGGTAAGGAGCCACTGAGCTGGGCCTGCCTTCTGCTCTCACTACTCACTTGGCTCCTGGAGGCAACTTCCCCCCACCCTATCCCCCCCTCCCTCTGCCCCTCCATCCCCTTCTGCCCACGCCCACCGCCCCCCCACCACCACCCCCCAGCCCTGACTCTCAGAAAGCCCTGGAAAGGCTGCTTTCTTTGAGACAGGAAGGTGTCCTCAAGTCTCAGGAAGGAAAAACAGTCAAGCTGAACCCACCAAGACCGTCTCCAAGGGGCCAGGGCTGGCGCCTGGCCAGGGCTGACATCACCTGGGAACTGCCGAGGCCCAGGCCCGCAGCTGCAACACGCCTCCTGGGGGGACGTGCTTTGGCTATTTAAAAAAAAATAATAATAATAAAAAAAAAAAAACGTTTCCAGTCTGGTGTTTTTAAATGTGCTTTTTATAGTGGGCCCTGGGGCGTGGGTGTTTTGGTGTCCCCCCTCCCCTTTTTCCTCCCGTCCTGATTTTCACACCACACAACGTAGCCTTTGACCAATTCCAGCTAATTCCCGGGGATTCTGGGCCGGACCTCCTTCCAGTCTCCTACCCCCTCAGATTATCTTTTCTCTATCCAGATATACTTAATTTTAACTAAAAAAAAAAAAAAAAAAAAAATATATATATATATATATATATATATTGCAATGTTTGCCTGTGGTACCAAATTCAAAAGATGCCTAAGAGCATTGGGTGAAAAGTAAGTGCCTTCCCAATCCCGAGCCACTTCTTCTGTCCCCTGAAGCAGCCCCTCTCTTATTTTATCCAACAAAATCTCCTCTAGTGCGTATTACGTACCAGGCACTCTTTGGAGCAATTATATAATATTAATTCATTTCATCTTCATAAAACCCATATGAGGTAAGGTTTCCATTGGCTATTTTCTTGTGAATGTTGCCAAAGACTCTGTGCATGTAGAAGCAAACCTAGATCCATAATCTTGCCCCCTCCCTTTAAAAAAAACACAAATAGAAGTTTATTATGCAGCCTGGTCTGCACTTGCTTCATTTACTTAAAAATATATCTTGGACTCATTCCATATTGGTGCATAAAGAGATCCCTCTTTCATCTTTACGGCTATATCATATTCCCTTCTATAGACGGATGTGCGGCAATATAATTAATGGGGCCACTCATGGTGAACATTAAGGACGCTTCCAATATTTTCTCGTATGAATAATGTTGCAATGAATAGCCAAAGTAATTTTTCTAAAAGCATAGCTTGGACCTCATCAGTCCAATATTCAAAAATTCTCCATTTTTCTCCTTTGTACACACAAAGGCACCTTCAATATAGGGATGATTAAGAACCCCTCTGGGACTATGATGAAAGCAATGAACCCGCTCGCCCCCCAAAAACACTCATGGACAACCAAGCTTCGTGTGGGGTTCAGAGACTCCCCAAACCGCCCCCCCATGGATGCAATAATGCCAAGACACCTCTTCCGGCTGTGGTGTGCCCAGGGCTTGGGACTGGACCTTGCGGACAGCCAGCTCTGCTGCTTCTGATTTGCAGGGCCGGGAAAAATCTCATCCCTCCCCTGCCCAACCCTGCACCAGTTTCCCACCGCCCTTACAACCCAACCCAAAGTTCTCTCTGGTGTGCAGGCTTCCGCCACCCACCCCTGCAGCTCAGCTCCCTCCCTCTCCCAGCTTGCTCTCTCCAGGCACACCAGGCTCCTTTCAGCCCTTGGAACACACTCCAGCCTCATGGCCTTTGCTTGTGCTTCCTTCCACCTGGAATGCTTTTCCCACCATATCCTCGAGGCTTGCTAATTCCGTCCATTTGGATCTCTTCTCAAATGCCTCCTCCTCCAGGAGGCCTGCCTTGACCACGCTAGCTACAGTAGCATGCCTCCACCACTCTTTTTCATTTTTATTGTGGTAAAATATACATAACATAAAAATTTACCATTTTCATCATGTTTAAATGTACAATTCAGTAGTATTAAGTACATTCACAACGTTGTGCATCACCACCAGAAACATTCTGAACTTTCTCATCACCCCGAACAACTCTTTACCAATCTTTATCCCCTTTACTTCTCTTAGTTTTTCTTCACAAGTTATTGCTACCCGACACTATGATATTTGTTTATGTATGCATCATGTTTACTGCCCACCTCCTTCGACTAGAATGGAAGCTACCAAGAGGGCAGGGACTTGGCCCGTGTTGTCCCCTGCTATCTCACCAGCCCTTCAAGAGTGATAGGGACAGGGACGCCTGGGTGGCTCAGTCGGTTGAGCGTCTGCCTTTGGCTCAGATCATAGGTCTGGGATCGGCTCACATCATCCCAGGGTCCTGGGATCGAGTCCCGCATCAGGCTCCCTGCTCCACGGGAGCCTGCTTCTCCCTCTGCCACTCCCCCTGCTTATGCTCTCTCTCTCTCTTTCTCTGACAAATAAATAAAATCTTTTTTTTTTTAAAGAGTGGTAGGGACATAGTAAGTACTCAGGAAATGGTTATGGATAAATGAACTGATGAAGGGCGCTCCTGTAGAAAAAGAGAATGCAGGGAGAGACTGACTCTGCACAATTCGGGCCACCCTCTCTTCCCGCCCCCCCCCCCCCGCCTTGTCTACCCCTTCTTCTTCCTCCAGCCACACTGATTGTGCTGTTCCCTGCGGTGTTCCCCCGCCAAGCCTCTGCCCAAGCTGCTTCCCTCACTGGAAATAATGTTTTTTCTTCATTTATCAAAAGCCTCTTCATTGTTCAAAGCCCTGCTCCAATCTCAACTCCACAGGAAAGGATTCCCCAACAGAGCCATCACCCCAACGGCTCTCCC
The DNA here is from genome assembly GCF_009762305.2 of Zalophus californianus. Taxonomy (NCBI): domain Eukaryota; kingdom Metazoa; phylum Chordata; class Mammalia; order Carnivora; family Otariidae; genus Zalophus; species Zalophus californianus. Next base: position 112,605,716 of record NC_045602.1, read on the forward strand.
TTTCCAATTTGCCCAGGACGCTGTTTTTGCCCGGAATTGGCCAGGTCTTTTGTGGTTGTAGGTAACAGAACTCAGCCAGCTCAAAGTGGCTAATGGGGAAGGAAGAAAGAAAAAAAAAAAAAGGCTTCCAGAACTGAGTTCAGGGCACTGATCTCATGGCTGAATGCAGGTTATCCTAAGATATCATTAGAACGCTCTCTCTCCATCCCTCATCCCTGCTTTCCTCAATGTCAGCTTTATTCCTGGGGAGCCTCTCCTCTTGTGATGGCAAAGATGATTCTGGATCAGGACTCGCCCTTTAAGAAACCCCTTTGGAGTGGGCCCTTTCTCTAGCAGTTCCAGCCAAAGGTCCTGGGGAAGGCCCCCATTGGCTTGTCTTGGGTCACTCGGCCCAGCTGGTGCCAGTCCCTGTGGCCAGAGGGATGAAGCATTCTGACTGGCCAGGCCTGGTCACGTGCTCCCCTCTGAAGTGGGTGTGGCTTTGCCCGGCCTGAGCTACAAGAACCAAGAGTGGAGGAGGGGTGGTTTCCCAAAAGAAAATGGGGAAATGGCCGTTCGGCAGGCAAGAGCCTCAGAGGTCGCGAGCAATGCCTCGGTTGGAGCATTTGCCCCACTGCCGCCAGGAACTTGAGTTATTTTTTAGGATGTGTCTTCCCTCAGAATCTGTGAGTTCCCTTGAGGCAAAGTCCAGCCACGAGTGCGTAGTCTAGCGCATGGACGGCACTTGATGAACACGTCCGTGCTTCCCTCCTCTCCTTCAGGATACAGAGGCTTTTGTGCGCTCAGTCTGAGACATGGCCAGCTTGGGAGGACCCTGACTCTGGCGAGCCTAACCCCTGCCCTACCACTCTGGCACATCCGGTCCCCACCACCAGGGGATCAGGAGATCTAGTTCTCGGTGCGTGTCATTGGTGTGACCTTGAGAAAGTCTGGATGGTTCCCCGCCCCCCAGTCCCGCTAAGCCTCAGTGGTCCCTTCCACTAAATAGGAGCTGGGAGAGGCATCTGACCTGAGAGGCATATTCTCCTTTTCAGCCCATCATGTCCCTCTTTATAATTTTTTCCATGTCTGGGTACCACCTGTGCTGCCAGTTACATAATATTTTTTTTTCTTTAAATGGATCCTCTTTTAAATACATAAATATATTCATTTCAAAAGGGAACTTTAGATCCCTCCATAAATGGAAAACCAGTATCTTGTGCCATAAATAGAAGGTAACCATAAAAATAAGTACAATGAAAACAAAACAATGTCATTAAATTCTTGCCAGATCCGGCTGCCTGCCGAAGGCTTGGAGGTGGAGGCTTGCTCTCTGTTAAAAAGGGAAGTAAGTGTTAAGAGAGGTGTTAAAAACACACCAGCATTCAACAGAGACTTTCTCCTTAATAACAAGTTGAAGGAAAACTGGAAAGGGAGGAAGGTTCTTGCTCTGGGCTTTGGTGGCTCTTTAGTGAGTTGTGACTCCAGTGAGCAGCAGCTCAGGTGGGACCTGTTGCTCGGGACCCACTCTCAGGAAGCAGTGGACCTGGCTGTCCCATCCCATGGAGGGGGATACAGTATGTGTTTTCATTTGCATACATTTGCATGAAGAGCCTCTGAAAAAATCAGAAATGAATAAACATGGTGGGAACCAAACAGATAGGAAATACAGTGGAATACGGTGGGAATGAGGCTCTTCACCCTTTTTGTATTTTTGGAAACTTATTAATATTACTTACTCAAATTTGAAACAATGAAAGCAAATATTTATTAGCACCTGTTTTGTAAGCAGACTTGATGCCAGGCATCGTGAGTTCATTCATTCATTCACTTATTTATTTATTTATTTATTTATTTATTTATTTATTTATTATTTTTTGAGAGAGTGAGCAAGAGCGCAAGCAGGGGGAGGGGCGGAAGGAGAGGGAGAAAGAGAATCTCAAGCAGACTCCGTGCTGAGCACAGAGCCTGAGGTGGGGCTCCATCCCACGACCCTGAGATCATGACCTGAACCAAAATCAAGAGTCGGATGCTTAACCGACTGAGCCACCCAGGCACCCCATTTACGCTTTTATAAATCAATCAGTTCAGTGAGCATCGGCACAAACCATGGCTCGAGAGCCCTATGCTAGGCACCGTGGGTTTATTTGTTCATTCAGTCAGCTAATGTTCATCAGGACTCTGTGACTTTGTTCGCCCACGTGACCATGGATCAGTGGTAAGTCCCGCCCTCAAAGAGATCACGGTTTAGAGGGGGAAGCAGGTGTCCTGACAGACAAGCAGACTGCCAAGAGACCAGACGGTAAGCACAACTTGTGCAAGGGTGGGAGACAACAGATTGTCGGGGCTCCACTGCAGAACCTTGCATGTTCTCCTGGGCGGGGTGGGGGAAAGGGAGCCTAAGGCAGGAGCAGGGAGAATGAGGCCAGAGGGGTTATGGGGGCCCCCTCATTAAGGTCCAGCCACCAGGAGAGGAGCTCGGGCATTAGGCAGCAGGAAATGGGAGGAGAGGCTGTCTTTGATGCTGAGATGAATCCCTGCCACCCTAAAAAAATACCGGAATCCATTCTCTCCATTTCCAGTACCATCTTTGCCTTCTGCTTTCTTCTCTTGCCCGAATGGCTACTATAGCCTCCTTGCTTGTCTCGCCCCTCCGTCTTGTCCCAGCCTCTGCCAACATCATTGACCTCATCTTCTACCACGCTCTCCCTCTGTCACTGCACTCCGGCCACTGGCCCCTTCACTGTTCCTCAGATACACCAGTCTTTTCTACCTCAGGACCTTTGTGCCTCCTGTCCTCTCTGCTTAGAATGCCAGCTTCTTATACTTCAGGTTTCATCTTAAATCTCATCTTCCCAGGAAAGCCTTACATGACCTCATTATTTAAAGCAGGGATCAGCAAACAATGGCCCACATTCCAAATCTGGCCCACCACCTATTGTTTGGAGTAAAGTTTTATTGGAACACAACCATGTGCATTCACATACACATGGTCTATGGTTGCTTTCCCAGTACAATGGCAGAGCAGAGAGCTCTGACAGAGACCGGATGCCCCTCAAAGCCTAAAATATTTACTATTTGCGTCCTTACAGAAAAAGTTTGCTGACCCCTGATCCAAAGCAATCCTTCCCTCTTCCCAAGGGCATCTCTGTTGTATCGCTCCACTTACTTACTTCACATTGCTTACAACAATCTATAATTACCTTAGTTGTTGTGTGTTTGTGCTCAATCGTTGTTATCCCAAGAAAAGTCAGAGATAACAGCATGTAGAACTCAAACAAAAATTTCCCTGAAAAGAAGTTTTACAAGAAGTTCCAGCTTTTAGAACCATAAATCACCAAATAACAAATACAACAGATTTTTTGAGGGAAAACAAATTGCCAAGGGTCAGTCTGTCCAAAGTAGACAAAAGAGCAATTTTCTCCTCTGATTATTATATCTGCAAAGGTAATCACATATTTTCAGACATAGTTTTGCAGAAGTCAGAAATAAAGTTGTTTTGTTAAGGAGGCCGCAACTTACAGGAAAGGCTCAGGCTTCGGTTATTTGGGGATTTAGAACTAGACAGAGGGGCCCTGGTTGTTCTCAGCCTACAAAGTGCTTGTATAATCTGACTGTTAGACAAAAATGGGAAAGACCCAGTTTGGCTTCCGGCTGCTGTTCCACAGCCCTCCAGCCCCGCTATTAGAACAGAAGGGAATAGCATAACCCCTGAGGGAGATTCTGGGTGTGTATGGCTTACCTCTGTATTACCAGTACCCAGCACAGGTCTGACTCACATCAGGGAAAATTATAAAAGAGTCTGAAATGGGGGAAAAAAAAAAAAGATTACCGGGTGTCCCATGGAATGCTATGCATTGTCTTCACCTCATTTCGGGTTAACTGATTCTATGGTGCTCCCTGCCTGTCACTGTCTTGGAGCTATGGTATGACAGGACGGACACTAATACAGAGAATTCTTGTCCAAATGTCCAAAGAGGGGTAAATAGATTTTATCTGCTCGAGGTACAATTGACCTGCGTCCCTCCCAGCCCTCTTCGAAGAAAATAGTTTTACATCTTTGGCAAATTAATTTCAACCTCCTTCATTTACGTGTGTGTGTGTGTCTTCTCTTTGGATTCTCCTTTGAACTAGTTCTTAACACTGGTTCCCTCATAAATTAACGATTTAAATCAAAACTTTGAAACATGTTCATATTATATCTGAATAAGAGGCATAATTTTATTCTTTTGTAAAAATGATCTTTAACACATATCATCTCTTTTGTTAAATATTTGTATAATGGACGCTGGGATTATAACTGAGTGTGCTTTCATAGCATTCTGAACTCCCTGTAGCACTAATTTAATAATTATTTGTGTATTATTTGTCTCACCGTAAGCTCCATGAGGGCAAGGACCTTGTCTGAATTGCTCGCCACTGTGTTCCCCAGAGACCAGCATGGTACCTCCCAGCACACAGCAGGTGGTTATACATACATGTATGCTTGTATGTTTACGTGTGCACACACACACACAGAATGGGTTGTGTTCTGACTAGGTTAGAAAAGACCTGGACACCTCTTTGAAGCTCCCGATATACAATGGAATCCTTTCTGGAAGAAGGATTCAAATTTCTGGGGCGACTTTAATAAACAAAGGAGGAGAGAAAGAAAGGGAGGGAGAGGGAGGGAGAAAGAAACGAAGGAAAGGAAGAAGGAAACTGGCATTGAAGCTGCACCCCATCCCCCCCAGCCCCAGCTTCAGGCACCACCTGTCCTCACCAATGAGGTAACAGAGGCCAACATGCCGGGCAGACTGCTGAGCATTCTACTGGGGAAGAGTTGTGATTACTGAGCCATCCCTTCCTCTGGCCACACTGCCTCCTCCTTTCCAGACTCCTCTCTGCCCCTTCGCCCAATCCAGCCTTCTGGCAAGTCACCTTCCTGTGTTGTTCCACGGTTGCTGGCTGCCTCTCAGACGCCCAGCCTGACCTTTAGTCCTCTCCACCTTGATCATCACCAGGCAAAAACCCTCTAACCGACTTGTTCTGATGCCATCAGATCATCAAATCTCCATCCAGGATCTGAGAGGTCATCTTCCTTAAGCGTGTGCTAGAAGCTGCCAGAAACATCAGGGTGATTAAAATAGCCCCCTAAGGGCCTAGTGGGAGAGATGATGTCTGTCCCTGTGGAGTCTTCACACAATGGAGGATACTGGTGCCCACACATCTTCTCCTCATCTGTGGCAGAGACCACCAGTTGCCCCTCATGTCCATTCTCCCCTTCTCCTATAGAAATAAGACGTCTGACTTTTGGCTGGGCTTTTAGCCCCACAGAATAAAGACTACATTTCCCAGCTTTCCCCTTGCAACTGTTATAGACATGTGACCGAACTCTAACCAATGGTATGCAAACAGAAGTGCGCATCTTCTAAGTCATGGCTGCTCCTTGCCTTTCCCTGTGCCCACTGGCTGTGTGTAGATATGGGGGAGCCATCTGAGACCATGAGATCAGGGCAATACCCTAGGGATGGCAGAGCTACAAGATAGAAGAAGCCTGGGACCCCATCTCCATTGAGCTAGTCCTGGATTATTTATACCCAGGCGTGAGAGAAATAAAATTCTATTTTCTTTATGCTAGTACTCCTTTGGATTTGTGTTAGAGCAGATGAACCTATATACTCTGTAATCTCATTGTTCATCGCAATAGAATTCAAGCAAGAACAAATACTTGTTAAGTGCCGAGTATGTGCCAGGTACTGTTTGAAAGTCTGGGGATAAAGAGAGAATCTCCAATATGATGGAGCATACATTTTAGTAAATGCATAATTGCATCTGAATCACGTTTGATTCTCCTCTTTCTACTGCTCCTCCTCCCTCACCACCCATCTCCCATCCTCAGTGACAAGCATAACCATATACCATACCCAAAGAATGATGAAAGAGAGGCCGTGAAAAGAAGTGGAAAAGATATGGAACTTGTAGCCACATGGACTATATTTAAGTCCTAGCTTAACCTCTCAGGACTCTTCCCTCATCTGTAAAATGGGAATAAAAGTAATAACTATGTCTTATGGTTTCTGGGGGTGGGAGACAAAATGAGCTAATAAGTGGAAAGCTTATGGTACAGTGTTTAACACATAGCCTGTGCTCAATCAAACGTGACTGCTAGAATAATAATAATAATAATAATAATAATAATAATTACCTGAGTAAAGGTAACAAAGAAATACTGGGGTCTCTTTTCTGATCCAACTTTACCTGAGAAGCTAACATCTAAGCGTTCCTCACCTCATCCCCTCCCCAGCTCCCTTTCTCCCTCCCAAGGCCATCCTTTTCTTCCCTTTGTCAAGTCCATGCCAGTTCTTGGGGCTTCTGCTGTCACCTCTTCCTGAATGGAGAGCTGAGGTCTAAGGAAATCCTCTTCTCCACCCAGACTACAACCAGATCCTGAAACTGCAACTTCTCTCACTGTTCTGAGGTGGGCTTTCCTCACTTACTTGCTGTCCCAGATTGGGAGAGTGGAAATGACTAGTTTAGAAAGCTAAACCTGGTTATAAGTCTCTGCCCATCGCTAACTCTCAGTATGGTTGTGCGTAGTCGCTTCGCCACTTTAGGACTCAATTTTCCCCCCACAAAACTTACCTAACTTCTACTCATCCTTCAAGACCCAGTTCAACTGCCACCCCCTTTGTGAGTCCTCCCCTCAACCCCTCGGACAGAGTTTGTGAATCTGTCCTCTGTGTCTCTCCCATGGTATGATCATTCCTCTACTATAGCAGCCATCATGTTATGTATGACTACTTCCTGGCCTGTCCTTCTCTACTAGACACGGGGCCCCTTGAGGACAGATTGTAGCTTATCTAGTCTCTATCCCTAGTGCAGATTACCTGGCAGGTGATACAGAAAATGAAACATAAATGGATGTGTGACTGGATGAGTAGATACAGGTGGATGATGAAATGATTAGATGAATTATATGTGGTTATATAGACGCCAGATGCATAGATGATGATAGATGTGGCTAATAAATAGTAGATATTGAGTGAAAGAAGGATGGATGGTAAATGAAAGAGGAAAGGATGAAGAATAAATTGATGAGTTCATGATTGGCTTGTGAATGATAGGTAGATACAAAGAAATGGATGAGGAACATATGTTCGATGGATACTCGATGCATGAGAAACAGTGGGTGGATAAATGATGAATGGAATAATGGGTAGATAGATGAGGAATAAATATATGAATAGATGCATAAATAATGGATGGATGAGGAGCTGATGAATGCTGGTGAGAGATGGTGGATGGCTATTAGTGGCTGGTGAATGGTGGACAGATGAGTGATGGATACATGGTAAGTGGACAGACAGATGGAATAACAATGGCTGGCTGGCTGGTGGAATGGATGGATGGAGGATAAATAGATTGATGAGGATGGGTATGGAATGGGGGAGAGGTAGATGGATAGTGGGTTGGTGATGAATTTATGATGATGGATAAGAAATAGATGGTGAGTGAAGGATGAATGGACATCTGGCTAGATGGATGGTGAATGAATTGTTGGCATTTGAATGGATGTATGAGAAATAGATAAATGATAGTTGGATAGATTGATGGATGATGTGTGAACAGTTCATGAATAGCTATGTTACCACAGATATTCGTTGAGCCCTGATATTTTGTGAGTCCTTCTAGGCTTGATATTTCATGAGTCCTCTCTCTTGGGAAAAAAAAAGTGAAACTGATATTTGATAAGCTTCCATGAGCCAGGCATCTTCATGGGTGCTTGACTTATGTCATTTCCAGTAATCATTGTGACAACATTGCAAGGCAGGTATTGTTATGCTCGCTTTACTAATGAGGAAAACAAGGCTCAGGGGAGGAAGCTTGGCTCCACCTTGCTTCTGTATCTGTCGTCTTCTCCTTCCAGTGGTACCACATCCCCTGGGCTAACCATTTCACACATCCCTGCACTATTCACGGCTTGCCTCCTCCAACAGCCTCCCCACACCCTGACCCTCAGGGATCCCTCTCTTCCACGCTCTAGACCTCCTACCTCTGCCCTTCTCTACCTATCATTCGGTTCCCACCATGATTCACAATCCTCATCACAACAACCATTTATTGAACATCCACCATGTGCTCAGCACTGATCTTGAAGCTCCACACATATTACCTCATTTTACTTCCATGAGAGCCCTAAAGGTAGGTATCGTTAATCTCATTTTAATGTGACACAGCCAAGACTCAGAGAAGTGCAGTGACTTGCCCAAGGTCACTAGCTAGTTAGTGATGAATATAAACGTGTAACTCTGGTCAGTTCGATGCCAAAGCCTCTGTCTTAAACCTTAATGCTATATTTCCTCTTGGCTACTGTCGTGTGTGACTATCCACGTCTATTTGTGTGTGTGTGTGTGTGTGTGTGTGTGTGTGTGTGTTTGTGTCTTATCTCTCCAGAGATTGGAACAGAGACACTTCACCACACATTTCCTGAAACTCCTTCAGTGTCAGACACAGAGAAGAACCACAGAACCTCATTGCAGAAAGAGCCATCTTGATAAAGAAGATGTGGTATATATACACAATGGAATATTATGCAGCCATCAAAAGGAATGAGATCTTGCCATTTGCAATGACGTGGATGGAACTGGAGGGTGTTATGCTGAGTGAAATAAGTCAATCAGAGAAAGACATGTATCCTATGACCTCACTGATATGAAGAATTCTTAATCTCAGGAAACAAACTGAGGGTTGCTGGAGTGGTGGGGGGTGGGAGAGATGGGGTGGCTGGGTGATAGACATTGGGGAGGGTAGGTGCTATGGTGAGTGCTGTGAATTGTGCAAGACTGTTGAATCACAGATCTGTACTTCTGAAACAAATAATGCAACATATGTTAAGAAAAAAGAAAAAGAAGAAGATAGCAGGAGGGGAAGAATGAAGGGGAGTAAATCGGAGGGGGAGACGAACCATGAGAGACGATGGACTCTGAAAAACAATCTGAGGGTTCTAGAGGGGAGGGGGGTGGGGGGATGGGTTAGCCTGGTGATGGGTATTAAGGAGGGCACATTCTGCATGGAGCACTGGGTGTTATGCACAAACAATGAATCATGGAACACTACATCAAGAACTAATGATGTAATGTATGGTGATTAACATAACAATACAAATTTTTTAAAAACTAATGATGTAATGTATGGTGATTAACATAACAATAAAAATTTTAAAAAACTAATGATGTAATGTATGGTGATTAACATAACAATAAAAAAATTTTTTAAAAAGTTCTAGAAAGTAACATCCCCTCCCAATATTTTGAAAGTCTTCCCTTGGAAGCAGCATTCTTCAAATACCTTGATATTAAAAAGTTAACTACAGAAAAAAAAAAGAAAGAGCCATCTTGGACGTTCTGAAGTTCAACTCCCTTATGTTCCCAGTGAGATCACCTGGGCTTGGAGAAGTGATAACAACATGCTCAAGGCCACCCAGCGAGTTGGTGGCTGGTCTGGGACCTGACCAGGGCCTTGGTGCTCAGCAAAAATTTATCGATGAACCTCAGACTTCTGGAACTGCTGAACTGGGTTCTAGGAATAACAACAACAACAACAACAATAAAATGTGAAGCAGGTACAACTCTCAGTCCATACCTCCCTTTCCACTGGGTAGTAGAAACTTAATCTTGGTCAGTTCTGGGTATCTTCTTCCACTTTTTCTCTCCTCAGGTCACCTATTCCCCCAATTCCTCGTGTGTGCAGAAAGGGTGCTGGTCCAGGGGGCCTACACACCCACTCAGACATCTGGGTGTGTGACTTCCCGAGGTCGACTCAGGAGTGAGGCCCTGGGTCTTGCCCTCCAGTTCCTCAAGATTACCCAAGGTCTCTGTGTTCTTTTTACAGGGTCACACACCAGCATCTCCACTCACCTGGCTTCCTCTATCTGACCCTCCGTATTAACTGGGGATACTAATTCGACTATTGTAACACAGGCCAAACTGTGTCCTAAGATTGAAGTTGATTTCTCCATCAGCAGTCCAGGCTGATGTGGAGTCCCATGGCATCAGAGACCCTGGCTCCTTCCACTTTATTGCTCTGACCTCCTTCACATGGAGCTTCCATCTTGTGACCTAAGATGGCTGCTCCAGCTGCTACCACTGCGTCAGATTCTAGTGGCAGGGATGGGAGAAGAGGAGGGCCAAGAGAAAGTGCCTTTGTTCTTTAAATACATGACACAGAAGTTGCACATGCACACAGCACTGGGCTTACAGACCCTGTCGGAGCCCCGTCATGTGGCCACACCTACCTACAAAGGAGAATGGGAAATGTAGTCTCCAGCTGTGTGGCCATCTGAAGCACCAGGAGAAAAAGTCAGATCACTGCATCACAACTAAATATCTCTGCTACACTTCCTCCCCGCCCCCCACCTCCCAGATAAGCTTTATCTCATTTTCTAAACAGGAAAACCAATTTTGACTCATCTATTCTTCTCACCTTTTTAGTTATGAAGTTATGACATAAATTGTATACCCTCAAATTACTCAGGGTTTTGACTAAATGTCCATGACTCTTGCAAACCAAAAGCTTTGGCCTTTGAGATTCAGAAATAAAATGTCTTCCATTTCTGCCTCATTATCCCTTCTCTAAGGCGATGGAGGCTGCTAACAAAATGGTAGCGTACAAAAAAATGCAGGAGATGCTGTCAGAGTTAGACAATGTTTTTCAGCTATGGATACAACTCAGACCTCTCCCTTTCCTGCTCAGTCTTTTGGTAGCTTCCCCTGATCCTAGACTCTTAGTCTTAGCTTAAATGACAACTCTTCAAAGAGGCATTTTTGGCCCACCCTGTTTGTTTCCTTTATACCAGACATCATAATATGTAAGCTATAAATCTATACACTTTATTTGGCTTGTGAATGACATGAGGGAAGGGACCATATCTGTCCTTTCATCTTTGTATCCCCAGTGCCTGGCACGATGCCCAACACAGTAAGATGCTCAGCAAATACAGTCGATTGAATGACGAGACTGTGTACCAGTGTCCCATGGGGTGCAGAAAATTTTCACATCTTTTCCCAGGTGATTGAAAATAGAGTGGATGTGACTCGACTTACAGTTAGTGGCCTAGAACTATGCTTCTTTGACCCTAGAAGTTAAATTATCAATGCAGGTGGAGCTTTTCCCACTGGATCCCAATGGGGGAGGCATACTGGCGGGCCAGATGTGCTACTACATCTTGGGAAATACCCCCGACCTCCCTCAACTCCCAACCTATGTCAAGACACCCCCACCCATCCAGGACTTAAATCAACCTAGGAAAAAAAGGAGGAAGCGGGGAGGAAGCTTGACTCAATGGTGTTCAAATGTGAAATGACTGGGTTTTGTCTAGATTTGATTGACAATCTGCATTTTCTGGCATCAGGAAAAATAGGCACTCAGGTGAAGCAAAATTCAGTTATAGGAAATAGGGTTTTGGGGGGGCTGGCTGGCTCAGTCAGTAGAGCATCTGACTCTTGATCTCGGGGTCATGAGTTTGAGCCTCATGTTGGGTGTAGAGATTACTTACTTACTAAATAAATAAATAAATAAATAAACAAACAAAAGTTTAGAAATGGGGTGTTACGTTACTTGCCTAACTGAGTACATGGTTGATAGGTGTGATTTGGCCATATTAGAATGATATTGTTCTGGCATCACAGATGGCTTAACTTATGAAAACTTACATCACAGAGTTAAAGTCATTCCATCTTAGAATCACAAAAGATTAGAATCATACACTGTGTTCAGAAAGAGCATTAAAGATTGTCTTGGTTTGGACTGCCCTAAAAGCAGAGCCTGAGGCAAGGATTTGGATACCACTAGTCCAGGAAGCCCAGAGGGATCTGAGAGTGAGACAGAGAAGGGAGGAAAGGCAATAGAAGGTGAGCTATCACGCTAGTTTCCAGTATAGGCAACTAGTACCAGATCTCACTGCAGACCTTTGAGCAACCAAGGAAAATTGCCTCCAATGGATATGAGGCTGAGACATTTACCCACCAAGGCCCATTCCCCCAGTGATTGGTGTTTGCCACCGAGAGCATCAAACTCTTCCCATGTCCTGGTTGAGAGAGGTTCCAAGTCTTCAGAGAAACCAAATAACAGGCCCTTGAAATGGGATGCTGTCAGTGTGCTAGGAAGGGCCACTGCCACTATGGCTAAAGTTGGTGGTAGGCTGAGGCAATGAGGTATGGGACACCAGTAACAACTAATGATCCAATTGTACCCCAACAAGAATTCCCCTCTAAAGGTCTGGCCTGGGAGTCTACGAGCTACATGAGTCTGGGGGATTCATTTCATCAACACTTTTTAAAATGAAGTTGGAATCTAAAGGCCTGTAGGAGACTCATGCTGTCTTTATTTTGCCATATGCCCCACCACTCCCCATTGTTCACACGCCTTCAGATTTCTGTCACTTGCCTGGTTCCCAGAGGCCCTTGACTTGGAGGGCTCTGCATCAGCTACAGGATCCTTAAGATCTTTGTTTCACATCTGCATCTCTAGGTCCCTGACACACAGCCTGGCCCATGATAGGACCTAATAAATTTTGCCAGTAAATGTAGCCTCTGCTTGCATTTTTCTCTGCCTGGGAGCTCACCCCTTTCAAGGCTGCCTGTTGTATTGTCTACTAGCCTCCCCCGCCCCCTCCTGCCAGGCCCCCAGGCATTCCCAGTGGGGACTGGGGGGTGCAACTCCCCCTTGGGGTGAGCAGCAGGTTAATTTCCTCCTGGAGCTTCCCTCAGCAAACAATGAGACAATGGCCAGCCGGAGGTGGCCTGCGTAAGACAGCAGAGGAGGGGAAGTTGTAATCTGTGCGTGAAGCCAGAGGGCGGGCAAAGGGGCGAGAAAAGCAACCCAGCCAGACCGGGCCCTCCACCCAGCTGGCCCCTGGGACTGCTGCAGGCCCCAACCTGAAGGTCACCTGAGTCGCTCTTGAGGAAAACAGCCACAAACCACCATCATCGAGGAGAAAACACGGATGGGTGGGGCTCCGCTTCCCTGTCTAGATGGTCCCAGCTCCTCTCTGCACCACCCCATCTGCCCACCTTCTGGGCTCCACTGGCAGGGAGACATCCCCAGACAGACACCATCTGATTCTGGCTCTGTTCTGGCTGTGTGACCTCAGGGCATGTTACTTAACCTCTCTGTGCCTTTGATTCTTTATCTATAAAAGGGGAATAATGCCACCTCCTTCCTCTGATTGTCAAGAGGATTCCATCCCTCCATTCATCCATCAGGCATTTACTGGGCACTGTGCTGGATGCTGGGGATACAGCTGGAAAGGAGACATTGTTCCTGCCCTCATGGAACACACAGTCTTAACATGGAGAGAGCCCATAACCAGGTGAGCGCACCAGGACATGACATTCCAACAGTGGTGGGGGTTGCCGGGAGAGGAGGCAGCACCATTAAGACTGTGGAACACTGGGGGCCCCTGGGTGGCTCAGTTGGTTGAGCATCTGACTCTTGGTTTTGGCTCAGGTCATGATCTCCGGGTCATGAGATCAAGCCCTGCGTTGGGCTCCTTGCTCAGCAAGGAGTCTGCTTCAGATTTTCTCTCTCCCTCTCCCTCTGGCCCTGCCCCCCCCAAATAAATAAATAAAATCTATTAAAAAAAAACAAAAACAAAGACTGTGCAACACTGGACTCCGGCTGGTCTGCGGGTCAGGGTGGGCTTCCTCTAGAAAGAGGCAGTTACACTGAGCTGAACAGGGAGTGGACATTTACTAGGCCAAGGGGAAGGTGTGCAGGGAGCCGTGCAAAGGCCCGATGCCAGAACAGACTGGCATTAGGAGCCAGGAGGCCTGCACACCTGGAACAGGAGTTTGCTCTTTATCTGGAGAGCAAAAGGGAAGCCACTGCGGGTGTCAGTGGAGGGACATGAGCCCATCGGCCTGCAGCTAATGCATGAAAGTGCTTAGCACTGTGCCTAGCAGGTGGGATCCCTCCTTCTCAACAGTGGGGTCCTGTCCAAGCACCTGCTTTCCCAAACCTCCTCATCACTGTCAGAGTTGGGACTTGCTGTGCCCATCTCACGGATGACAAAACGGAGGCTCGGGGCAGGGGAGAGAGGAAAGTAGACAGAGCACACCAGATGGGTGCCCACCCCCTCTAGGAGGAGTAGCAGTTGGAAGGGCACCTGAGACTGAGAGAAACTCAGGCGGACCCCTGGCCTCCCCTTCCCCCATGCGTCTCAGGGTGGTTCCTTGCCCCTCTCCTCTCACCCCAGAGGCTCCCCTAAATCCAGCTCTATACCCAGAAGAGAAAAAAAGCCACAGATGACTCGGGGACATCCCCATCCCAGGTCATGACCCCATATGTCCCGAAGAGCTGAGCAGCTTCCTTTAAAGCCGCACCCACATGTGGGTTCGAAGCTAGCCTTTGGCTCTGCACTGGCACCTGCCTCCAAGCGAGTGGCTCCACTCTTTGGAGACCCAAGAAAGATCAGCACCCATCGTGGACTTTTGTGGTCCTTCCTCTTAACCATTTAAATCCTAAGAGTTCCACTTTACTGAGGAGGAAACTGAGGCTTGAGGAGGAGAAGCATCTTGCCCACGCTTGCAGAGCCCAGAGGGAGCCGTGGCCGGGTTCCCAGCTGGTCGGCCACCAAGCCCAGGCTCCACATAGGCATCTCCGGTAGGACCCCCAGGTGAGTCATTTCACGGACGGCGTCACTGCTCACTCAGAGCCCGGCGGCTTCCCGTGAATGGAGCCTTAGCCCTTGCCTCTCCCAGCTCCCACCTCAGAGCCTTGGGCACCCACTGGGCAAGGTATCCTGCTTCACTCCTGCTCTGCTCACATGGGGCCTGGCAGAGGCCCCCCCAAAGCCCTGCACCTGCATTACTCTTCCCCATGGTCATCACCTCCGCCTGAGCACATAGGGGACATTCCTTTGTGTGTGAGCCTGAGGAGAGCAACTCGCACTTGGTCCTTTCTGTTCACCACTGAGCCCCAGTGCTCGGCACAACGGTAAGTGCTCAGGAAACACTGGTCACATAACGAATGACGAATGATGGAAGGACGAAAGATCTCCAGTACCCTGCCCCCCAGCCCCAGTGGCATCCCCCAAACACCTCACTTGCTGGTGCTGGGCTTTCAGGTATGGGAGGGCCCCCACCCAGCCATCGCCTCCCTGGACTGTCCACCAGCCTTGGCGGGTCCTCACCACAGACCCCACTCTCAGAAGCAAGGAAATCAGAGCTCAGCAAAGTCACAGAGCCTCGAGGGTCACAGAGCCCCGATTCCCTGGGGGGGGGGGGGTGCGTCTCACTCCTAGCAGCCCATCACTGCTGTGGGAGCGTCTTTGCTCCGAGGGTGCAGTGGCACGGGACTACTGGGGCCCCAGCTCACCCCCTTGCTCGGGAGAACCCAGCTATGCGGGCTGCGGGGGTGTTGCTCTGTCCCCAGCACCTCCCCTCCTCCCAGTGCTGGAACTCCAGCTCCGCGTGTTCCAGGAAATCCAGGCCACATTTCCCTCCAGGAGCCGCCGCCCAAAGGGACCCTCTGGGGAGAGACAGAGCATTTTTGAGGAAAAGGGGGGTGAGGGTGCAGGGTGTGGGAGAAAGAATCACCAAAAAAAAAAAAAAAAAAAAATAGCGGCTGGGCCAGGAATGTGCCTGGGTGAACGGGAGCCAAGCCTCCTGTCCATCCACAGCTGTGCTGGCCAGGGCAGGGTGCAGGGCGCAGGCAGAGCCGGGTCACTCTCGGGACAGGACACCAGCTGCCAACCTGCTCCTGGCGGGCGGATGGGCTCCCTGCCACCAGTCTGTTTGGGGAAGAGCTGGGCAAGAGCCTGGGCCAGGAGTCAGGACACTGGGCTCGGCCACCCCAGCCCATTCTCCAGCTGGGGCCTCAGTGTCCCCATCTGTGTAATGGCAAGATTTCAAGAAATGCTGACTTGTGGTGACTTTTCATTAAGACACTGGTTGAATGAAGTGAGGGACAGTCACACTTTTTAGTTCTTAGTTTGGGGCCCAGGACTCAGGGATTCTGTGAAGTCGAATGGGAAAAAATTCACAACTTTATATTCACTAGTCTCTGTCTGCAATGCAACCTTTCCTCCAAGTGTGAATGTGGACCACAAGCTATGGCAGGGTTAGAAGTGACCTTGTCACAATAAGGAGGCGAAGACATTTTGGTCTGACAAAGCAGTGGCTGCAGACAGCCTCACAAATGGCTTACTCTCATCGTGACCTGAGGCCAGCATCCACATCTTTCATTTACTGTGCTAATAAAGAAACCCATGTACTACTGTAACCCAGACCCTTGTGACTACTGTGGTAATAGCGTCTCAGGGTAACTGGGTTCCTTTGTGATCCTATGTACTTTATTTTATGCGCTTAAAAAAAACATGATTATGAAAATTGATCCATTGCCTCCCCAGATACCAAAGCAGTCCATGGTACAAAAAGTGAAAAATCCCTGCCTTATATGAGGCCATTTTTATTTTTAAATGGGGAAGTCCTCTGTATACTGACTTGGAACACTATCAAAACACAGTGCTGAGTGCAGTGTGAAAAGCAGGATACACCAGTGTCTGCGTCTGAACCAGGCTGGGCATTTGCATTTGCTCGATGGCCCTCAAATGCCTGCAAGGGGCCCCAAACAGGGGTCATGTGTGGTGTCTGAGGGAGACCTGTCACTCAACACTTCGAGTCCTTTTTTTTTTTTTCATATCATGTATATTCAGAAAGAGCTCAGATTCTGGAAAGATGGCCGTGGCTCTGGTGGCAACACAGTTTTTGAAAGTTTGAACTATCTCATGGTTAAAAAAAGGAAGAAGAAAGAGGGAGAGAGAGAGCTCGGTAGGCAGACGCCGGTAAAACCCTTCGCAGTCCCAGCTCTGTGGCCCTGGGTGCATCTGAGGGCAGCTGTCCACCCACTCAGGCTCAAGGGGAACTCCCCAGCCCCCAGCTCAGGCCTCAACACCCACTGCTCAGCATCTTCCTTCTGGATGAATCATGTGTTTGTGGACTGCAAGGCAGGGTTATCCCAGCCAGGAAATGCTGAGAGTCATCAGCATGGCGGCAGCCCCTTAAAGCGGAAAAAACATAGCCCTCAGAGGCTGGAGATAGGGGTTCAAGTCCCAGCCTGGCCACTCAATTCACAGCGTGGACTCTCAATGATCTCATACAAAAAGAACCTACCAGGTCTCGATCAGTAGACCTGCAGATGCTTCTAGAATTCCAGGTGGGCTCTTCCAGCCCAGAAGCTCCTCTGCTTGGGGAACATGGGGAACCCTTGGCAGCCACTAAAGGTAGGAGTGAGGATGAATGGGGTGTGTTCTGCCGTGGCTTAGGGTGGGAGATTTTCTCCCCCTCCGCATCCCGGCATTGCCAGCCACCACCGACCCAACTCTGGGTGATGCCTCCTCTCTATGCCCCTTGCCCCTGGCCCTGCAGATACTTAGGCAGAACCAATAGGCAGGCAGGACAAAAACAGAACACTGGAACTGTTGATTCCCTGGAGCAACGCCAGAAGGTAGGTGTCTTTTTCCCTATTTTACAGATGAGGAAACGGAGGCTCAGAGAGGGGGAGAAGGCCACCTGAGGTCACACCATCCTTATGTGCTTTTTCCCCCCAGGTCACTTGGTAGGGCTACCTTACCCCCTGGGGACAGCCCTGTCCTGGCAACCCCAACCTCACACCCAGCCTAGAGGCCCGCTCAGGGGTGCGGCCCGTCTCAATGTGAACAGGACTATTTTTAGTGTCCACAGCAGGGGCTAGGGGCCAAAGTCAGGAGTGACAATGGGGGGAAGGGGGTGGGGCTCCTGGCGGCCGCCCCCGCACCCAGCAGCCGCCCCATTTCCTCGAGGAACCAGGCCGTGCACAATACAAGGAAAGCCTAGTGGGGAGTGGCTGGGGGCTCCCGTGGGGGGGCTAACCTGGCCCATCAGGGCAGCTGGGGGCCCAGAGGAGGCCTCCAGACCAGGGGGAAATGGACCATTAGCCCAGCTGCCTGGTCCCAGGCAGAAGTGATCGTTCATGCTTTACACTGGCACACGCATCGACTCACACAAATGCACGTCCATGCACACACACACACACACACACACACACACACACACACACAGGGGTCTCTTGTTAACTCCTAAGCAGGCAGGCCCTCTGCCCAGAGGCAGACAACTGGGTCCTGGGGACTCAACAAGGAAAGATTCCCCCACCCCCCGAGGCCAACCAGGAATTAATTTGGGGGTTCAGGTGAGAAATGCTGTCATGAGCACCCCAGACACTCTGCCAGGGTCCTGGCCTGTTGGGGAGGTGGGTCCTTGTTGGGGAGGGTCCCAGCCAAAGCCTGGGGCTTCCAGTCAAGAGCAGCTATGTGACAGGAGCAGGTGGTGCCCCCCCAGACGAGCAGGGATGGCTCCTTTCTTGCCTCTGTACAAAAGGGGTTCCTGCTCTTCTGGGCAAGATGAACTGAATTTGATGTCTGAGGTTCTCACGTGTTCTGCCGTGGCTTAGGGTAGGAGACTTTCTCCCCCTCCCCATCCCTGCACTGCCAGCCACCACCGACCCAACTCTGGGTGATGCCTCCTCTCCACACCCATGTTTAGGCCACGGCCCCGCCAGCGAAGCCCTCCTCCGTCTCCCCATTCTCCTGCCATTGTTGAGGCTCTGACAGCAAGGACAGTGACATTCTTGTTTGCCATCACATCTGCCAGAACCAAGCACAGCGCCTGACACGTAGGAAGTGCTCAATAAATACCTATGGAGTAAAATCCTTGCCTCCTGCTGGAGGCCTCTCCTCCCCTCACCATGGACAAAGTTATCTCCTGGGAGCTTCTCAACTGCCCAGTGAGGCAGACACATTCATCCCACTGGAGGGAGAAGGAAGCAGACGAGGGAAGGACCCAAGATCGCTGACTGAAGACCACACAGCGAGGAGCAGCCTGGGCGGCACTCCTGTCTAGACCTGGGTCTAGACTGGGTCCCCCAGTCACAAGCCCACATCTGCTCCCTTCCCCTCCCCAGCCACAAGCTCTCAAGTCTGAAACTGGTGTCTCCATGCCATAGCAGTCCAGCGGAAAGATGAAGATGACAGAGGGGTTGTGGAGATGGGTTGTCCTTCACGTGGGGTGGAGCTGCACCCAAGGATCCGGAGGGGAAAGCAGATGGTTTCTGGACCTGCATGAGGGCAGGCTCTGCACAGAATGAAAAGTGACCCACTGGAGATGTTCAAGCACTGGTTGGTGGGACACTACTCAGCAATGAAAAGAAAGGGACAGCGGATCTGTGCAACAATATAGAGGAATCCGAGAGACATCAAGAAGAGGGAAAGAAGCCAGGCACAAAGAGTACGTGCTGTCTGATTCCACTTACGAGAAATTCTAGGAGAGGCAAAACTAAGCCAGAGTGACGGAAACCCGATTAGTGGTGGCTGAGGGCCAGGAGGTGGGATTGATGGGTGAGGGACCCAAGAGAGCTTTTTGGAGGTGATGGAAATGTTCTGCATCTTAATTAGGTGGTGGTTACGCAGGATATATATACATTTGTCAAAACTCATGGAAAGATCCACTTAAAATGGATAACCTTGGGCACCTCGGATTTTATGTTAATTACATCCCGATACATTTGATTTAAAAAAAAATTGGCACCATCCTGTCAACCTTGAGAATTTATGATTGCTTACGAGTCAGACTGCATTCTTTCTGGTCCTAGAGGGCGCCTCCTCCCAGATGGTTCAAAGACCTGCCGCTGAGGTTGCCTGTAGGTATCTGTCTGGCTGGTTTCCGGGAGCAGAAGGCGCTGCAAAGCAAAGGCAGGCTGCTGGGTGCTGAGCACCTACTGTGGGCAACGCTGAGCTCTCCATGTGGGTAACTCAGCGTCCCCTAAACACCCAGTGACGGGGGTGCTCTTCTCCCCACTTCCCAGAACAGAGACCGCTGAGGAGGAGGGTTCTTGCTCCAGAGTGCTTCTCTGGCAAGTGGGAGCCTGCCCTGTAAGACAGGGTGCTAGAGCCCCTGGTCAGCCTTCCCAGCGGTCCCCTCTTTCCTGGCCTCAAAGTTTCCCCACCCTTTCTATGAAACAAAAGCCCAGCAGAGGCACAGGCACACCCTCCTTAGAAGGCAGTTCAGTGCTATTACCTTGAGGAGCCCGAAGAGGTTTGAGCCCTTCCAGGGAGTTTATGGAGGCATTCCTCCCAACACCTGCAGGCTGCTTGTTCCATTTCCTGGCTGTGTGACCTGGGCCAGGTGCCTCTGCCCGCCTGTGTCTCCATGTGCTTATCTGTAAAGTGAGGATTAAATATACTGGTTACCCCATGGGGCGCCTGGGTGGCTGGGGTGGTAGCGCATGGGACTCTTGATCTTGGGGTCATGAGTTCAAGCCCCACATTGGATGTGAAGCCTACTAAAAAGAAAAAATACTGGTTACCCTTAATGGGTACGGGGTTTTCGTTCGCTGATTAAAATGTTTTGGAACCAGGGAAGAGGTGGTGGTTGTGCCACAATATGAATGAGCTAAATGCCACGGAAAGGTGCATTTTAAATGGTTAATGTTATGTTATGCGAATTTCACCTCAATAACAAAGAAAAAGGAGGAAAAGGAGATCATGCATTAAGGAAAAGGCTATCTACCTAGAAGGTGTAGTGAGGATTTAAAAAGCAGTAAATGTCAAGCACTTAGAAGAGCGCTTGACCCATCGTAAGCATGCAATACATTTTTATTTCTGTTGCTAGTTAGTGCCTCTGATTGTTGGCCAAGCTGCCACCTTCCATGAGTAGCCAGCCAGCTGCATCAGCCTCCTCCTGGGACCCCTGCTCCAGCCCTTGCCAGCCCCAACTCCTCTTTTCCCCCATGGCAGCCAGAGGGATGGGGAATCCTATTAAAACCCAAGACACATCAGGCACTCCTCTGCTCAAAGCTCTCCAACATCTCCCCATGTTATGGGAGAAATAGCTGAGGCCCTGCATGCCCTGTCCCCTGACACCCCCTGTCTGCTCTCATCTTCCATCACTCCTTTCACTCAACCAGTCTCCAGCCACACTGGCCTCCTTGCCTTTCACCCTTCCCCCTATGCCGGGCACGCTCCTGCCCCAGGGCCTTTGCACTGGCTATTCCTTTTGCCTACAGTGCTCTTCCCCCAGATTCCCACAGATGCTGCTCCACCTCCTTCGGGTCTTTGTCCAAATGTCAGCTCCTCTGAGAGGCCCTCCCTGACCATCCTCATAGAATGCTCTGCTCCAACCGCTCATCACATCCTCACTCACTGTACAGCCTGATGTGACATTGTACACTGACTGGTTTTCCATGTGTTGTCCACCTCCCCATGAGCTAGGAGCCCTCCTCTCTCGTCACAGGGACTTTGTTTCCTGCTGGGAACCCAGCCTGGCACACGGTAAGCCTTCCCTAAATCTTTGTCGAATGAATGAGTGAATGCATGAATTCACTCATTTGGCCATTCAGCTGGGCCCGGCATGTGTGAGTCCTGAGGGGCAGGGACCCTGGACTCCCCCAGTGGCCCCAGTACCACCTGGCATGGGAATGATGGGGGCATCTGTGGAGGGGAGACCTCTCCCTGGTTCGGGATCGTGCTACCTGAGGAGTCTGGGGTGGCAGGAGGGCCTGGGACAAGAACCCTGGGCCAAGGGCCTGGCCTGCTCCCACCCCATCCCTAGCTCTCTCCCCTGGGACTCCAGACTCCGCTTCCTCCCCCTGCAGCTGTTCCAGCTTCTTCCTCTCCTCTCCCTCCGGCCTGAGCCTCCTCTGGACTTCATCTTCCCCCTCAGCTGCTCTGGGGGGTGGGAGGAACTCCCTGCATCCTACCCTTCCCCGCCCTCCTGGCCTGGGCCCAAAAACCTCCCCTTCAGGCTCAGCACCCCACCACCGCCCTCCACTCCCCTCCAGCCACCTCCAGCGGGCAGGTCTGGGGAACAGGGACCAGGCAGGAGTCCTGGGTCCCTCGACAGGCCTCTCAGCCCCTGCCTTGCTGGGGTGACCCATCTCTCCACTCAGAGGCAGCTGGGGAACTAGGCGCCCTGTGCTCCAGTCTCAGCTGGGCTGCTTGCTAGCTGTGTAGCCTTAGGCAAGTCACTAACCCCTCCGTGTGTCAGAACTGGTCTTAACGCAAGGATGCACCGCAATCCTTTGTAAATTGCAGCAGCTTTGTAAATTGCAAAGTCCTAAAGCACCCTTGGCTGTGTATTTGTGCCGGGTTTCTGGCCCAAGGAACCCAGAACTCTGAGGGAGAACCTCACAGTGACCCCTAATCTATCCCAGATGTTATCTACCATCATTATCTTTATCGTTACAGCATCGATAACATCCTCAGGTTTGAGAAAGGCCGTAGTCAAAGTCCATCTCCTTTGAGACCGGGGTAAGGTGCCAGAGAACATTCTAGAATAGCACCCCTCCAGCTAAGCCCACTATCCCCCAGGGAACCTCCCAGTTATGCAAAACAGGGAAGAGTCATTATTATTCCAGTTTACAGATTCAAAAGTTGGAACCCAGAGAGCTTTAGGTGGCCTGACCCCAAAGCCCATACTCCATTGCTGTCCCTGGGTGACAGACCGGGGTCCCTGTCCAGCCCTCCATACCTGTGCCCACCTGAGTACCCCAGGAACTCCTGCTCAGCAACTCCTCTCCCTCATTCTCCCCAGGCATTTGCTTACCCTTCCAGGGTCCTTCTGATTCCATCCAGGCCGGGAGCGGCCAATGCCAGATCCCTTTCCCTCCTGATTCCAGAACAAGAGAGGCATTGAGAGCCTTGGGGGCCCCAGGCCTAGATTAGTTCATAAACATCGTCAACTGCTACCACACGGGATGGGCTCTTATTCCCATCTTAAAGTAAGACTCAGAGCAATTAGGTGAGCAACTCACTCAAGGTCACATAGCTAGGGGGAGTGCAAACCAGAGATGAAACTCAAGTCTGTCTGACCAGAATGCCTTCAAAGAGCTCTGACATTGGGTGACTTCATTCCCAGCCCTACTCCTCAGTCTCCTCATCTCTAAAATGGAAAGAGCAACACTTCATGAGATTTGTTGAGCTGTGAGAATTATGTTGCAACAGTTTATAAAATGCCCAGAACAGTGGGCACACAGATGAGGCATCACTGAGGGATTAGGGGCTCTGAGGTCAGGCCGACCTAGGGCTAAGAGCCAATTTTGTCTCTGCTCAGGGAGACATCGCTCTATATCTCTCTGAGCCTCCTGAAACTCTTCTGGAAAATAGGAAGGATCAGCCCCTCTCACAAAGATGGTGCAGGTCCCCAAAGCTTAATTTTTTAAAAGTTAAAACCATGGCTCGCATCCAAATAAAAAATTGAGCACTTGCCCAAATCATATGTAATCCATTAGTATTAACTCATCAGCAGAACGGTGAGGCTGGTTCAAAACCTTTAAGGGAGGCTGAAATGTCGATAGCCAATGGAAGGCAAAACATGGAGATAAGATCGTGAAACTGGTTGGGGCGCCTGGGTGCCACAGCCGGTTAAGCGTCCAACTCGTGGTTTCAGCTGGGGTCATGATCTCATGGTCCCGATCTCAGGGTCATGAGATTGAGGCCCGTATCGGGCTCCACACTCAGCGGGGAGTCTGCTTGAGATTCTCTCTCCCTCTCTTTCTGCCCCTCCTGCTCATATTCTCTCTCTCTCAAATAAATAAATAAATCTTAAAAAAAAAAAAAAAGCAAAGATTATGAAACTGGTTAATGCAGGACAAAACAACTGTAACCTTTGGAAGGGTCTTTCCTACCGGAGGAAAATGATTTGCAACTTACATCTACAAGGGGAACATACAACTTCCCCAAGTGTGGGCCCTAAAACTTAGTGTGTGACAGGTGAAACCAAGATCTCTTCCCCCGGAGAGTTAGGTACCCCTTGGGCCGGCATGTTGGACCATGCTCCAGCATGTCAGCTTCCTTGCCCCAGAGGAAAGCCTCCCTAAAGAGGGGACATTCAAGCTCAGGCATGAGGAATGAGAGCAGGCCAGCCAATGGAAAAGTGGCGGGAAAGGCATCCCAGGTAGGAGGTACAGCATGTGCAAAGGCCCTGGTGCAGGAACAGGCTTCAGGGAACAGAGAGAAACAGTGTGACCGTTGTTTAGAGAGTAGAAGGAGATGGTGTGCGGGAAGTCAGCAGGACCTGAATCGTGGTGAGGGTGGTGCGGGTAGAGGGAGATCTGGCAAGAGACCTAGACTTAATCTAAATATAATAGGAAGATATGGAATGTTTTGGTCAGACACCTCCATTACCCCCACCTGGTTTCTGCCTCAGAGCTCCAACCAGGGGTTTTCACAGTGTGGTCCCCAAATCAGCAGCAGCAGCATCGCCTGGAACGCGTTAGAATCGCAGATTCTTGGGCCCCACCCCAGAACTGCAGATCAGACACTCTGAGGGTGGGGCTCAGCAATCTGTGTTCTATCAAGCCCTCCAGGTGATGCGGAGGATGCCCACGTTTGGGAACCACTGCTCTGGAATCAATCAACCCACAAGTTAGAAACGCGACCCAGAGTTGCCACCTGGTGGTATTTCTTGGGAACTACAACCTAGACACCACTTCCACCACTAGCCTTTTTGGATGCCAGCAGGACACTTTCCACTGAAAGGACCCAGACCACGGTCATGGACAGGAGGGTGGCTTTAGAGTGTGCCTGTCCGCTTTTCTCACATGCAAGGACACACAACGTAGGAGGGATTCCCCGGTGATTAACTTCAGGTTTTCTTCCTGCTACACTTGGGATAAAACGAGATTTCTTGCAGTCTGTTCTCCCTGCCGGCCACACTGGTTTCCTTGCTGTTTCTGATCCCAGGGCTTTGGCATCTGCTGTTTCCTCTGCCTGTGATGTTCTTCCCCTCAGATTATCATGGCTAGTTTCTTCAGTTCATTCAGATCTCTGTTCAAATGCCACCTCCTCTGGGAAGCCTTCCATGACTACTCTCACCAAGGAGCTCCAGCCCTACTCCCTGACTATGACCCTGTCTTCTTTCTCCTCATCCCTGACATTAGTTCATATATTTGTTTGCTTTTTCCCTATCTTCCTTATGAGACTGGGAGTTCCAATGAGGCAAGGATGATAGTTTGTTCTGTTCACCCAGCACAAACAGTGGGTGCTCAGTAGATATATACTGAATGAATATACTCTGTGAGGCAGGCATTATCACCCTCTTTCCCACCAATGGGGAAACTGAGGCTCAGCAAAGCAATGTGACTCCCTCAAGTTTATGCAACGAGGAAGTGGCTGGGATCTAGATTTGAAGTAGGAGTTTTGGAAGCTGAGGTGTGAACTATGTCCACCGTGGCAGGTTGTGGTTTCTGAGGCTGGGAAGACTTTTCGATCAGGCTGCCATGTCTCCATCACCCAAGAGCAGCAAGCAGGCGGGTTGTGAGGTCTGAAGGATGTTCTTCAAGGTAAAGACACAGGGCGGGAACCCAGTGTTGAGATCCTAAGTGGGATGGCACCACCAGGAGCATGGGGCAGTCCCCAGTGAAGAGGGGGTACCCGGGTATACAGCAGGAGGGGAGCATGCATGCAGACATCGTGCAATGGGCCTTAAGTCCCATGAGGTATTCAGATCTCTCTCTGGTAATTAGTGAAGATGAAAATCCTGTTTTTAATGATCTCAGCCTGTGACCAAATTCTATTTCGTATGCAAACACGATGGGTAGGGGGTTTGTTTTGTTTTTACTAATTTTTAATGGACTCAATTTTTTTAGAGCAGTTTTAGGCTTGAAGAAAATTTGTGCAGAAATTACACGGTACCCTTATACTTCCTCTCCCCAACACCCACAGTTTCTCCTGTGATAAACACTTTGCATTAGTGTGATGCATTCACTACAACTGATGAGCCAATATCAATTCATTATTTTTTTAAGATTTCATTTATTTATGTATTTATTTTAGAGAGTGAGAGAGTGAGTGGGGGCGGTGGGGGGGGGGGAAGGGGGGCAGAGGGAGAGAAATAGAATCCCCAGCAGACTCCTTGCGGAGCATGGAGCCCAACACAGGGCTCAATCTCACGACCCTGAGATCATGACCTGAGCCAAAACCAAGAGTCAGACGCTCAATCAACTGAGCCACCCAGACGCCTCGAGCACAGTGTGTATTTGCTTGATTTTAACATACAGTGAACCTGCCAGGAAAGCGACCTCCACGTAAGCTGAGAAGAGGCCAAGCTGTGTTTGGTTCTGAACTTTCCCTCCAACTGCTAAACGTTTGAGACTATCGTGCAGTCACGGTGTTTGAGTTGCCAGAGCTCCTGATTCAGGCCCCAGATTCAAGGTGATTCCACCCTCGGCCATGTGATGGTTTTTTTATGTATTGTGCCTGAATATTTACATATTAATTTGTTCCAAATTATTTTCATTTTATTTTCTTTTGTATTACAGTTAGGGTCTTATTTGTTTAAGATTAGGTGTCAGTAGGTTATGTCATTTATGAATGTCATTTGAGAAAAGAAAAGCAGCATTGCACCTGTTAAGAGGATCATTGGCTCCCCAGGGTTCCTCCTCAAGACCGTCACAGGGGGAGGAGCGTCAGCCCCTCAAAAGGCACCGTGCTGGCTAAGCAACTTGCCCACTTGCCCAAGAGTCAGTATCTCTGCACAATTTCCCTGCCGGGTCCCACCCAATGTGTGTGGCTACCCCACTTTACAGAGGGGGAACCTGAGGTTCAGACAGAATAAGTCCCCTGGATGGAGCTAGAAATTGAATCCAAACCCATGCTCCCAACCACCCCGCATACAGCCCTGGATTTCCTGGGCCTCCTGGAAAGACCATGTTGGGTGCGCTGAGCATCCCCAGGCCTGAAGGCCCCAGGAAGGGGTGGAGAGCAACAAAGGGGAGCAGAGAGGTCAATGGCGCAAGTTCTGGCCGGGGTTCCAATCTGGGCTGTGTCACGTGTGACCCTGGGACAGACACTCCCCCTCTCTGAGGCTCGGTGGTCTCCTCTGTAAAATGGGTCACCAAAGTGTGGGAGGTACTGTCCCTTTCCATGTTACCAGTGTGGAAACTATGGCTCATAGAAGGGAAGTGACATACCCCATGTGAAATAGGGGGAGAGGTATGGGGTGGTCCTTTAAGGTAAGGACACACTCCATTGCCCAGTAAGTCCCCCGAGGCTCCTTCAAAGCCCAATTTGAGACTCACAGGTCAGTAGGCAAAGGTTAGGCGTCACTTGCCATTCCTCAATCCATCCACCCTCATGTGACTCCCAGAGAACAGAAGTATCTGAAAGCCCCCAGTGGGCCAGCAGGGCTGGGGGATGCTGTCCTCAGAAGCACTGCCTCAGTTTCCCTGTGCTGGACTGCAGCTCCGAAACAGATCCCAGATCAATCCATTCTTCTCCGTCTCTCCTACCGCTACCACCCGAGTCTAGGCCATAATCACCTCCTGCCTCCCCCCTCCTCACTCCCCGCCCAGCAGTCAAGGAGATCTTTTATAAATGTAAAATCGTATGAAGTTACTCCATTGCTTAAACCTTCCACGGCTCTCTATTGTTCCTAAGCCAAATGCTTCTACATAGTGCCTAGAACCCTGCCCACCTCTCTCATCTCATTTCCCACATTTCCCACCCTCACTTTCCCACCGGCCTCGTGTATGTTCAGGCCACAGTGGCCTCCTCCACGTGCCTTTAATGCACCTGCCATGTTCCTATCTTAGGACGTGCGCCCATACACTTCCTCCTCCGTGATCAACCCGTACATAGCCCTGTCCTTGCCTTCACTGGGCAAACCCTTCCTCCCTTCTTCCCTCCCTCCAACAAGACAGCTTTTCCTTTCCATGCCACCTTCTTGCCTTCCCTCTCGTCTCCCCCTGGCAAGAATCCCAGTTTGCAATGGTAGATTTGTCTGATTATCTTCTCCCCACTTGATTGAGCTCCGCCTGGCCAGGGACACTGACTTGTTTCCTGCTGTGAACTGAGAACCTAGAAGTATCTGCCCCAGAGGAGGTGCTCAGGAAAGCCTGCTGAATGGCAGACTGCAGGCATGAAAGGCCACTCATAGGAGAGGGAATGGCTCATCTCCACCAAGTGGACGAAGACATCCAAGAAGGCAGAGGGAATCCCAGGCACAATTCAATTCCCTGTTCAGCATGAGCCTACATGTTCCAGACACCGTGTTATGCACTGGGGACAGCATAGCACAGAACAAAGCTCTGAGCCACACCGCCTAGCTGTGCAAGTGGAGGCAAGTCACTAAACCTCTCCGAACCTTCCTGTCCCCAGCTACCAAACGGGAGAGGTGGAGAAGTGACCTCATTACAGAAAACCCAAACCTTAGGGCATTAGGACGCGATACGCTGTTGAAACTCCAGTGGAACTGGCAGTTCTGTCCCGTTTCTATTGCTGCAGCACGAATCACTCCAGGATTTAGCGGCTTCACACAACTATTTTTTCCCCCTCGCTGTTGTGAGGCAGGAATTTGGGAAAGGAACAGCTGAGCACTTCCTGCTTTGTTGCAGGCAGATGTTGGCCAGGCCTGTGGTTATTTGAAGGTCCAATGGCTGCCTGATGGCCAAGGACACCAACATGTGGCCTTTCCACCATGGCGGTCCAGGGCAGTGGGCCTGTTATGTTTGTTACATGTACCCCTTCCAGTATCTCAATTTCAAGCAACCTGCTGGATGACGATTGCCTCCTATCCTTCCAGCTCATTCTCTCCGGTACTCTAAACCCTGCAATCCTTCGGTCCCAATGGGACCTCTGATCCATGGAGCCTACCACCTTTTCCCTCATGTCCTCACTTCCCTCCTCACCGGTTAAAGGCCATGGGCATCATTATTCCCATGCACTGCGCCGCCCTCCAGGTACCCCCGCCCCTCTCTGGCTAAATACCCACTGGTTGACGCCAACGCTCTGTCCCTCTGTGCTTGTTCCCCTGCAGTGGAATGTGGCTGGACAATGTAGCATAGAAGCCGCCACGCACTGGGCTCCCCTTACTTACATGATGGCACCTGGCTGGCTCAGTTGGTAGAGCATGCAACTCTTGATCTTGGGGTTGTGTGTTTGAGGCCCACGTTGGGTGCAGAGATTACTTAAAAATAAAATCTTTTTTTTTTAAGAGTTTTCCCTCCCTCCCTTCCTTTCTTTCTATCTTTCTCTCTTCCTGTATGTATGCATTTAAATTTTCTTCTGCTCTCTCTAAATCCCACTCCCTTGGGCTCCCACCATTCTACCTAAACTCTTTCCTGTCAAAGTCACGATGCCCTCTACTTTGCTAAATCTGCTCTCAGTTCTCGGCTCTCGTCTTCCTTGACCTCTCAGCAGCATTTGAGACACACCAACAATTCTCCCTGCCTTGAAGTGTTTTCCTGACTTGGCTCTCAGGACGTCTGCCCCTGGCCGCTCCCTCTGAAGCTCCTTTGTTGGTTCCTTTCCCCCTAATGCCAAATGCCCCAAGGCTCAGTCCTCCATCTTCTTCTCTTCTCTCTGTTCACTTCCTTGGAGATCTCACCCAGTCTTATGGCTTTCAAAGCTATTTCTACAATGAGGACTCCTGTATTAGTCTACTTGGGCTGCCAGAACAAGAAACCACAGGCTGAGTGGCTTAACAATAGAAATTTATTTTGTATTTCTCCTGGTTCTGGAAGCTCAAGGTGCCAGTAGAGTTGGTTTCTGGTGAGAACTCTCTTGCTGGCTGGCTGCCTTCTCCTCATGTCCTCACATGGCCTTTCCTCTGTGCACACTCAGAGACAGAGAGAGAGCTAGGGAGAGGGAGAGAGGGAATGAGAAAGAGAGAGAGAGAGGGAATGCGCTCTGAGGTTTCTTCCTCTCCTTACAAGGACACCGGTCCTACCGGGATTAGGGCCCCACCCTTATGGCCTCATTTAACCTTAACTACCTTCCTAAAGGTTTTATTTACAAATACAGTACATTGTGGGTTAGGGCTTCAACATAGGAATTTTGGGGAGATGTAATTCAGTCCATAACATGACAAAAGTACATCTCCTGCCTAGACTTCTCTCCTGGGCTCAGATTCATGCAGGCAACTTCTAACTAGGCATCCCCACTTGGAGGTCTGATGGGTACCTCAAACTGAACAAGCCTCAAATGGAACTGCTAATTCCTTCCTCCTTTCCCCACCTGAAAAAGTTCTCCCATAGCCTTCCTCACCTCAGTTAGTGGCAAATGCCCTCTTTCAATTCCTCTGACCCAAAGCCTTGGAACCACCCTCAATTCCTTTCTATCTCAAAACCCCATCCCCAACCTGTTCTTCTGGGTTTACTTTCAGAATAAGCCCAGAGCCTAACTTTGATTCAAACCATAGCCATCTTTTGTCTGGATTGTGGCCGTGGCCTCTGACCTGATCTCCCTGCTTCAGCCCTCCCTCCCGTTCCATTTATTCTATACCCCGCTGCCCATGAAATCCCGTAGAAATGCAAAGCTGGGCCTGTCCTCTGGTCAAAACCCTTCAACATCCCCCACCTCACTCAGAGCAAAAGCCAGAGTCCTGATCATGATGCACAAGGCTGTGCATGGCCCAGCGCCAGGGGAGTCTCCCTGACATCATCTTCCCTTTGCTTGCTCAGCTCAGCCACCCTATCCACAGGCCATCCCTTCCACCCATCAGACAGCAGTCCTGTCCACAGCCTTTGCCCACCCGGTTCCCTCTGCCCTTACGCCTCCCTGCCTCACCTCTTCCCGCTGTGTGCTCAAGAACCACCTTCCCGGTGAGGCTTCCATTGACCACCTCTACAAAGCAGTACCACAGCACTCCTCTCTCCCTTCCCTGCCTGATTTTCTCCGCAGAGCTCATCACCATCCGACGTGCCATACATCTCTCCATGGAACATGAGGTCGTGAAAGCGAGGACTTCGTTTTGTTCACAGGTACACCCCAGTCATAACCACTCATGTTGACTGCACCCTAGGGTGTCAGCATATTTTTAAGGGCTTTACTGTATTCAGTCGTTTAATCCTGACAAGAGCCCAGTGAACTGGGTCTATCAGTTAGCTATTACTATAATAATGTTGCATAACAAACCACCCCCGAAGTCTGTGGCTTACAGCAACAAATATTGATTTCTCCCTCTCTCATCTGCAGTCTTTGAGGTTTGGCTGATCTCGGCTGGGCTCTGTGGGGCTTGGCTCCACGTGACATTCTGTTGTGTGTTTCTTCCACTGTTCCACACCAGCCTGTTTGATGCTGGGGCTTTGGATAGAAGCTCTAGGTTCCCTAAACAGCACAGAACATTCTCCTCCTAGCTGTTTAGCTGTCACTCAAAAGGGATAGAGGTCATGAAAACATACAATTTAAAGTTTAAGACAAACTCAACATCAAAACACAAAGTCAGGTGCTAAACTGACTGAGCCACCCAGGCGCCCCTCTTTCTTTCTTTTTAAACAGATGAGGAAACTAGGGCTCAGAGAGATCAAATAAGTTGTCCAAGGTTATAGTACTAGTAAATGACAGAGCTGGAATCCAACCAAGTTAGAGTCAAGTTTACAAATGTCATGGATGCCAGGCCAAGGGATTTGGACTTTGCCTGAAGGCAATGAAATGCCACTGAAAACTCTTGAGCAAGAAAGGAACATAGTGGTTAATAAACTTTCTTCCAGTGGCAGTGTGTGTGTGCAGGACATGTGGGAGAGGGAGGGGCTCCCCGAGGTAGTTACAAAACTTCAGGCCAGAACTGATAAGGGACCCGGCTGGAGCAGTGTCAAGAAAAGGGGTGAGAAACAGTAAACGTAAAAACCAAATAGAAGAAGACAGAGGTGAGAGACAAACTGAAGGACATTTTAAAAACGCTTTTTCTGGGCGCCTGGGTGGCTCAGTTGGCTAAGCGACTGCCTTCAGCTCAGGTCATGATCCTGGAGTCCCGGGATCGAGTCCCGCATCGGGCTCCCTGCTCGGCGGGGAGTCTGCTTCTCCCTCGGACCCTCCCCCCTCTCATGTGCTTTCCCTCTCTCTCATTCTCTCTGTCTCAAATAGATAAATAAAATCTTTGAAAAAAAAAAAAACGCTTTTTCTTGGGGCGCCTGGGTGGCTCAGTCATTAAACGTCTGCCTTCAGCTCAGGTCATGATCCCAGGGTCCTGGGATCGAGCCCCACATCGAGCCCCACATCGAGCCCCACATCGAGCCCCATATCAGGCTCCCTGCTCAGCGGGAAGCCTGCTTCTCCCTCTCCCACTCCCCCTGCTTGTGTTCCCTCTCTCGCTGTCTCTCTCTCTCTCTCTCTCTGTCAAATGAATGAATAAAATCTTTTAAATAAATAATAAATAAAAACGCTTTTTCTTTATAGAATTTCTGAACCACTCAAGCTAAAGTGCTCCCCCTTTTAGTCTTTTCCATAGCTATTTATCTTTTTCCTTCATAGCACTTACTGCTACCTGAAACTATGTTGTTTATTTATTTGTTTACCCACGTATTATTTGTTTCTCACTTTAGAAAGTGAGTTCCACAAGGAATTGGTGTCGGTCTTGCTCATATCCCAACCCCAGCACTTAGCACCGTGTCCAGCTCATAGCAACTGATTAATAGCTGTGAACTGGATAAATGTGAACAAAGGAGCCATGACAGCTGGCTCAACAAACAAACAAACAAGATCCAAGAGCCAAGCGGAAGGCCAGTCATTTCCTTAAAAAGGTCTTCATGAAAACCTTGGGATCATCTTGTCGAACCTCCTCAGTCCACAGGTGGGGAAACAGGCCCAGAGAAGAGGGTTGACCCACCTTCGAGCACTCAGAAAGCCATTACTGTAGATTCCCAGCCCCTGGGGTCAAATGCTGCAGACCTGTCTGGCAGATAAGCCCAGAAAACTCAAGGCCACCTCCTTGCGGTCATTGCTGTCTGTCTGCAGTTGCGGGGCCACCCCCATCATATAGGGAAGGAAATTGCCCCTTTGAGAGCAGAGATGCCAGTAAGTTGACAAACTGTGAAAGGGGGGCTGGAGAGGGTGGGAAGGCCCATTCCTGGGCCAGGCAGCTATTCTGAGGCAGCTCAGGGATAATAGCTGGTACCAAAATAACCCAACCTCTTCACCCTTGTTCCAGCCCTCACACCTCTGCCCCACTAGAGGTGAGGCTAACACTTGAATTCCTCTCAGTAACACACCAGTTTTTAGCAGGGCCTGCGGAGAGGACAGTGATCATCAGACCCAGCCCTGTCCACTGGGGGCTCACAGTCTGATGGGGGAGGCGGACTAGGGACCAGTCAAGGCTGCTGAATGACGGTGCCTATGTCTGGGAAAGCTCAAAGGAGGGAAGAGCCCCAGAAGAAAGGACCCCCGAATTAATTCAATGGACATGCGAAGTTAGCCAGTTCAGGGGGTGACAGTAACAGAAGTAACCGCCAGCGCGAAGGCAGGGAGGCAACACAAATAAGCTCCAGGAATAGTTGGCAGTTTTAGTAGGTAGAAGCATCAGAAATATGAGAGGGGAGGGGCACAATAGGAGGCTAGAAATGGGCGTGAGCGGGCTGTCCAATTTATCTAAGAATTTGGATGTCAAGAGAAGGACTAAGGCTATCTTCGGTGCACAAAGGAGAGCCCTGTAAGATTTTTATCCATAAGGACGCCACCATCAGGTTGGCAAGATATAAAGTGCCCTGTGGCTGCTCTGGGGAGGTTGTCTGGGCCGGGGGAGGGGGAGGAGGGGCAGACCGAAGGAAGAAAACACTTTATTCTAGACGGGCAGTTCTAAATAGGACTCCCGTAGGAGACAAGAATTGAGTCTCAGTCTCTACAGGGCTTGGATCATTACTTCCTCGACTCCGGCGCCACACCACTCCGAGGGTTCAACTTTCGTTCGTTTGTTGCGAACTCAAAGTTTGAGCAGAGCAAATGTGCTGCTGGAACCCTAACCCTAGTCAAGGGGTCCGAGCAAGAGACTCCATCTCCCAAAATGCTTCGCTTTACAGCCCTGCGGGTCGCGCATGCTTCAAGAAAGGCCGGCCGGACCGGTCAGCTGGGTGAAGTGCAGGAAACATGGGGACCGCCATCTTAGCTTGGGGCAAACCAATTGTAAACCTATGGGAGGTTCTTCTCTACCTCGTCAGTTCTTAACAGGTACTAAAATAAAATGCCCTTAATAATTGCAAATCTCTTTATTATGCTTTACATTGAGAATTTCTTCCATTTTGCCCCCCAGTTCGGAACTGCACCTGCAGGGATACAATAGCACATCCCAGCATGGCCGCACTCAGCCAGATCCCACTGGGGGTGGAATCGGAAGCGGTCCCGCCCCGCCTCCTGGTAGGAAGGGGGTTTCCGCTTCCGGCAGTGGCGGCTGCAGCCTCGCTCTGGTCCCTGCGGCTGGCGGCCGAGCCGTGTGTCTCCTCCTCCGCCGCCGCCATATTGTCTGTGTGAGGAGAGGGGAGAGCGGCCACCGCCGCTGCCGCTTCCACCACAGGTACGGTGGGAGCCACCAGGCGAGGTCGTTGGGTGTGGAGGTGGGCCCAGGATGGGACAACGGGGCGCGGTCTCCCCTCGCACTCCCAGAGGAGTCCGGAGCGGCCCGTCGCCTTCCCCTACCCCCCCCCACACACACACCAGCCGAGGCCCCTGCAGCCCATCGGGGAGGCCTGGGGCCACCCTTCAGGACGGGGAGTGAGGCTTCGTGGGCAGAGGCTGATGTGAGGGTGGGAAGTGGCTTTCGGGAGTCCCGCTTATTGCGGGGGAGAGGGCTGGACTGGGGCGGGGACTAAGGGGGCAACTTGGAGGAAGGGGTCGCCGGAGGGGGAAGGGAGCTTGAGGGGTGGGGCCACTAGGGGATGCTGGGGGAGGGTGCCTAGGGGAGTGGTGCCTGCTGGGTAGGGTGGGGTGAACCTTCTCGCGGAGCGGAGCAGCTGGAGTGGGGGCCTTCTAAGGGTCCCTCCGGGCCAGGCGGGCTTCCCACCTGCAGACTGGGGTGCAAGGGAGAGGGAACCCCGGGCGAGGTCGCTGGGGAGAAAGGGGGAGGGGACCACGAAGTGGGGCAGAATGGGTGGAGTTGGAGTTAAGGGTTAGTTGGGAGCCTGGGGGGAAGAGAAGTATGTAGAATGAAAGCTTGGCCAACAGTATACATGTTAAGTTTGTAACCTTTTGAAAGAGTACGAGTTTTATTTTGGTTTTGGTGTTTTTGTTGTTTGTTATTTTGTAGCGCTGGAACATTTCTAGTCTAGGCAGGTGATGGGTGGAGCTTCAGTAGTTTGTTTTTTGGAAAGCCAAGTCAGGGTCGGAAGAAGTTGCTTCTTGACTATTGCCATGGTGGGAAAGGAAGAGTTCTGAAAAGAAGGTGGTAAATTAATTTGGGAAGATTTGATTACCTTTCAGCTGCTGAGTCCTATTAGAAGGGGGCGTGGGGAGAGGACATGAAAAGAAAACTGGAAAGGGAAGATTTTTCTAGGAGTTGGGAGACTGCATTACATCTAAGGAGTGGCAATACAGGCTAGTGGTAAAGAACCAGAGTGCTTGGGTTCTCAAATATCATGCCATTACTGCTTAGCTGTGTGTCCTAATCTTTGTAAACCTTGGTTTTCCTATCTGTAGAGTGGGGGCAGTATTTCCTAGATTATACAATATGGTGAGCAGTAAATAAGATAATTTGTGTCAAGTGCTTACTGCAGTGCCTGACAGGTAGTAAGCGCTTGATAGATTAAAGGGACTAGCTGGTATATTTGGGCTTCCTGTGTTCTCCCTAGAATTTGTGGTCAAGAATCTAACAGTAGGCAAGACTGGAGAATATTACCTTTGTAGTAATTGTTGCAGTTTCTTGTTTGTTGTAAGTCAATTGACTTAATTGGCTTGGTGGACCTTTGGCTGAAAGACCAGGACCAATAACTTGATCTTCCTCAAGTCATTTTAAAAACTTCACCTGCTGTTTTATCTGGGCAGGTTTATCCTTGTGTGACTTTGAAATACTTGACTTTCATGTGCCATTGGGGGAGGGTACATGACTTCAAGAAAGAATGAAAAGATTTGAAATTTGTTTAGATTGACTTATCAACTGCTTACAAAGTTAGGTCACCCTGGGGTGACTTTTGTTTTTAAAAAAAAAAAAAAAACAGACATGCCCAGTTATGTTCTCTTGTATGGAATAAAACAGAGAAGAGAAGCACACATTTAAGGGGAACATTGGGTTACTTCTATGTAATGGGTTTATTGCCTTGCTCTTTGGGGATAAAATAAGTGGCAGCTTCTTTCCCACAGTGTATTTTTAGTTATCTTGTTGCCTAGCCACTGTTACAGGGTGAGTCTTTGATTTTACTATGAACAGACACCTTTACTTCACATACTCCTTTGGAGAAAGGGGAAATTTTCTTTAGGAACTGAGTTTAAAGCCCTACATAGGGTTTGGGTTTGTAGTCGACCGAATGCCACCCCTCCCAAAAAAGATGTCTATACTTTAATTCCCAGAATCTGTAAATATGTTACATGGTAAAAGGCACTTTACAGATCTTGTTAGGGTTAAGAATCTTAAAATAGGAAGACTATTCTGCATTTGGTGGGTAGGCCCAACCTAATCACACGTGCCCTTGAAAGCAGAGAGCTTTCTCCACTTTGGAGTCAAGAGAAGGGGAGAAGGGTGAAATCAGAGATTCCAGTCATGAGAGGGACTCCATTTGCTGTTGCTAAAGGGGGCCACATAGAAAGCATGAGAAGGAATACGGGCAGCCTCTAGTAGCAGAGACCAGTCCCAGCTGACAACCAGCAAGGAAACGGAGACCTCAGTCCTACAACCACAAGAAACTGAGTTTGACCAACAACCTGAATGAGCTTGGAAGTGGATTCTTCCCCCAGAGTTTCCAGCAAGGAATATTCCTTTATTTTGGCCTTGTGAGACCCTAAGCAGAAGACATAGCCACGCCCACCTAACATCATCTGACCCACAGAAACTGAGATAATGAATTTCTGTTGTTTTAAGCCACTCCTGTTTGTTGTAATTTGTTACGGCAGCCGTAAAACACTAGTATAGATTTTTGGTACCTGGAGTGGGATACTGTTACCCAAAAAACGTGGAAGCGGATGAAAGCCAGAAAAAAATTGAGGAGTATGATAGAAAAGGCCTGGAACAGATTGGAGAAATACGGATGTTGACTGCAAGTTAGGGCCAGGTGGCAATGACATAGGCACTGGAAACTGGAGGAAAGAGAATCTTCGTTACATAGTGGCAAATAAGTTTAGAATTGTATCCTGTGGTTATGTGGAAAAGAGAACTGGTAAGTGATGAACCTGGCTATCCAACAGAGGAGATTTCCAAACAGTGTTGAAGGTGCAGTCTGGTGTATTTGTGGATATGAATCTGACTAATGGAGTGAACCCCTGTGAGATTTATGGTAAGTCCATGAGGTCCTTGAGGATTTTATACTATCAGAAACAATGCTAGCTTGGATTGAAAAAGACAGTAGAAAGTTAAAGAGGGCTATTAAAATACCCCCAAATTCTAGGCAGGAAACAGGCTGGTAAAACTCAGGTGTGAGTATGCTGCTTTTCATTAAAAAAAGGTGGGTGACTCAGAGGGTGGAACCAAGAGCACAGAGAAGTGGGCCTGAAAGCTACAGAGGATTTTGCCCTTACTTTGAAATGGAACAGAGTTTGCCCAGATTTTGAAACTGCTTTGGACCAATGGATCTGTTTTCTCTTCCATTTTTTTTGTTGGAACTGGAATGTCTTTAACTGCTGCCCTGTGCCTGTCCCACCATTGTGTATTAGGAGCAGATAACTTTTGTTTTCAGGAATTGTGCCCCATGAGTTGTACTTACTGTATTATGCCGAGAGCCTCATCTACACCTGATTTAGAAGATGAGATCTGGGACTTTTTAATTGATGAGCTTTAGGTGAGATTTTTAGACTTGAGTTGATGTTATAATGGAACGAGACCTTAGGATGTGGGATGGATGCATTTTGCATTTGGGAGAGATGTGAATCTCTGGAGGTCAGACGGTGGGCTGTGGTAGATAAGATGATACCCTGCCCCCCCCCATCTCTGGAATCCGAATATTAACACTATGTGGCAAAAGGGACTTTGCAAATGTAATTATGGTTTAAGTATTTTAAGATAGGAAGATTATCCTGGATTTTCTGAATGGGTCCAATCTAACATGAAGGCAGAGAACTTTCTCCAGCTGGAGTCAGAGAGATGGGCAGAACAAGTCAGATTTGAAACATGAGAGGCACTCAACCTGCCATTGCTGGAGGGGGGCTTCATGGAAAGCATGTGGGCAGCCCTGCCTGACAGCCAGCAAGGAAATGGAGGCATCAGTCATACAACCCAAGAAACTAAACTTGGCCAATGATCTAAATGAGCCTGGAAGCAGATTTCTCCCTGGAGTTTCCAACAAGGAAGAGAGCAGGGTGGACACCTTGATTTTTGGTCTTGCAGGACCCTAAGCAGAAGACCCAGCCAAGCCCACCTGACTTCTGGCCTATAGAAACTGTGAGATAATAAGTTTGTGTTGTTTTATATTTGTGGTAGTTTGTTATAGCAACTAATAGAGGGGGTTTTGGTGATTTTATTTACGAAATTTGGGGAGATTATTTTCTAGAGAACAAAAGTAGCAAAGATTATTTTGCAAAGTGATTTGGTCCTAGAAGACTTCACAGAGTAATTGTGTTGAGTGGAACCTATGCCTTTTTTCCTTGGAGTTTAAATATCCTGTTACTGTCAGTTGTGGATATGAATCTGACTAATGGAGTGAACCCCTGTGAAATTTATGGTAAGTCCATGCAGTGGACTTAAGTGCAATTTGAATTGGCTAGATGACTAGCTTGGTAAAATGTAGATTCTAGAGTTCTAAGCCATCTTGGTAGGATTTATCCTATAAATTGGTGATTTTCCCATGCCTATAATAAATGTCTTGGATTAATGACATAATTTCTTCATTACTTTTTATTGGTTGAATGAAGCAGTGAGTTTATATGAGAGCCCTTTAAAGACTTATTTCCAACTTTTTAGAGGAGATGGAAATGGGTGCTCTTTTTTTGTGAATTGATAACCACCTGTGTACAGTAGTCTGTTCTTTTTACACCTCCTACCCCAATCCAGAGTTGTAAGGTCTTTTCTCCCTGTCATTATCACTTGAGGTTAAGAGTCAGATTTGGGAATTATAATTGCAGAATGGAGTTCTAGCTTTTAAGAAAGGCTGTTTGTTTTTGTTCTGCAATAGTATCCTATTGATTAGATTAATAAAATGTGGACTCTCAACTTTAGTGAGGACTTCAGAGGTTGGAGGAAAGAAGTCCAGTTCTTTTTGAGTTAGTTACCTGAATAGAAAGATGATTATAAAATTAGAACATTTCAGGGTATGAAGGACTTCAAGACTGTATTTTTGACTTTAGGGTTTAGAATAAAGGAAATTGGGCCACACGAAGGTTAAGTGGCTCAACCAAGAATCAGCCCTAGAGCTGGCCTAGAATGCTGGTCCAGGCAATGGAGATTCATGGCCTTTGAACCATATTCCCTGTGCACCCTTGCCTTGCCCTTTTTCTAGGTTTTACCTTGGACGGATTCTCTCTCTGTGCCTCACTTTCCTCATGGAGTCATTGTGAGGATCGCCATAGTGGATATAACAGATTTAGCACAGTACCTACCATATGAAGGGCCCCAGAGGTAGATGTTAACTGTTACAACATTTACGATAGTTGTTTTGGCAACTGTATGACAACCTCTGCATAATACAGTCAATTTGTATAAGTTTAGAAACTGACAAATGATATGACTTGTTGGATTAGGTGTAAGGTAAGGTCTTAGCACTTTAAGGTAATAATGTTTGTGATATTTGATTGATTTTTGTAAAGATTTTATTTATTATTTATTTATTTATTTATTTGACAGCGAGAGAGGGAACACTCTCTGGGAGTGGGAGGGGGGGTGGGAGAGGGAGAAGCAGGCTTCCTGCTGAGCAGGGAGCCCAATGCGGGGCTTAATCCCAGGACCCTGGGATCATGACCTGAGCCAAAGGCAGATGCCCAACTACTGAGCCACCCAGGCGCCCTGTGATACTTGATTTAGAATGAAAAACTGATTGGGGCGCCTGGCTGGCTTAGTGGAGCATGCAACTCTTAATCTCGGGGTTGTGAGTTCGAGCCCCAGGTTGGGTATAGAGATTGCTTAAAAATAAAATATTTTTTAAAAAATGAGAAATGGATTTGATCCTTGGTCTATCACAATTCATTGGATGACCTGGGCCAAGTTTGTTTCCCAAGAGAATTAGTGTATGTGTACACCTACATGTCTTTGAACTCCTAAAATGAGTAATTTCAAAAGTAGTAGATCATTTAGTTGTTTCTTAATAGAAATCTGGGCCAGCTAGCTTTTCAAATAAAGAAATTCCTCCAGGATTAAGGAAAAGGAACTGCTGTCATTTTAACAAAGGATATATTTACATTGGGTTATAGATAATTGGTAGTTTTTCTTAAATATTTAGTATTCTCTAGGGTAGATTTCAGCAGACCTAGTTGTTGACCAACACACATTTTTCCCCCCACATAGAAATATTGAGTCTTTTTAAAAGTTTAAGGTGAAAGAATTCACAGTATCATGCTAGGAGTGGTATTTCATTGGTTTCTACAAATCCTGTGTCTTTCAGCTTTAGATATGAGAAGCCTCCTTAGCAACAGTTGCTATGGTGGGCAGGCTTTTTTTACATTAGTGGTGATAATGTTTTCTTGCATAGAAAATATTGGGTTATCTGATGTGAGGGTTTTAGGGTTAAATACCAGGGTACGTTTAAAATAATCTTTTATAATTTATGTGTGTCACATTTTAAATGCCTTTATTTTGGCCACTTTTTTCTTTTTATACTTTTTGGTCTCATGGATTTTTCTGACAGGTTTTTATTAGCTGAAACATTTTAATCTGCTTGGAAAAGTGAACACTTGGAATTTTTCTGAAGTTATGACTAATGCGCTAATGGCCATACCTCAATTTAGCTATCTCATTAATGTGCTGTAAATTTTAAGAAAGCAACCCTGTTAAAAATGAATGGATAAATTATTTTCCTTTAAAAATTAAATTTCTAACCAGTCAAAAGATGTTACTTGTTCAACAGACCCTGAGTGCCTACTACATACCTGGTAGGTGCTGTGCTAAGGATCTCTTAGATAGTCCCTGTCCCCAAGCTTATAATTAAATGACATTTTATAATCATGTATCATTCCACAACTTAGTAGCTTTCTGAGATGTTTTCTTATGAAAACTCCTATTGGCTTTGTATCTTTTGGGGGCGGGGAGGCTTTGTATCTTAGGTATGGTTTCTGAAACAGCTACAGAAATCTGTAGGGGAGGGACTGGGAATTTCTCATTTTTAATGGAATTCTTTAACTGAGATTGCAGGGGGTGGGCAAACAGGATAGTTGGAAAGAACTCCGGCTTTGGAGCGAAGTGACCAAATATGGAGGTTACTTAACCCTCTTAAGCCTGGATTTTGCCATCTTTCCAATTGGGATAGCAGCTACCACGGACAATTTATTTTTATTTTATTTATTTATTTGACAGAGAGAGACACAGCAAGAGAGGGAACACAAGCAGGGGGAGTGGGAGAGGGAGAAGCAGGCTTCCTGCTGAGCAGGGACAGAGCTCCGTCCCAGGACCCTGGCTGGGATCATGACCTGAGCCGAAGGCAGACACTTAACGACTGAGCCACCCAGGTGCCCCCCATGGACAGTTTATTAACCTTCAGTTTCTTCATCTGTAAAATGAGGATAGTAGTAGTACTTGCCTCAGAGTGTTGTGAGGATTAATAACTAAAGCACCAGCTAATGTTTTCTCAGGGTTACTGTGAGGATGAAAATTTCATTTTATAAAATGCTGGGTGCCTGACTAACATGAATTCTTTCTCTTTGCTGTAGTGGAGACAATGTGTTCTTTGCAGTGCTGCTACTCTTTTTTTTCATTTTCTGCTGCCAGGAGTTCTTATTTTTTAATGAGGCCTTTTGACCTGTACTTCCTGTTTCTGGTGTGTCCTGCTGGGTGAGTGTGAGCTACTGAATTGGTGCTCGTTAGGGGTGGGTCAATATAAGTTACACCCAATGTAGATTGCCTCAGTTGCTCAAGTACAGTGTACCTTGCCAGAGTGGTTATCTAGTCTTGGTGAATCTAAGGTTCTGTTCTAGATAGAGAAGTGAATCTTCCCGTCTCAGACACAGGGAAAGTTCGTTTGCTCACCTAGAGCCGTGTGGACCTGGATTAGAGGTCTTATTCCCAGTGGTTCTTTGATCATAGTTTACTGGTGTTTGGTTATTATGTGTTAGGAATATGTTTGAAGAAGTTTTTCCTGTATTAACATCTTTATGTCCTGTTTTCTCAGGTAATCCACTAACTTTCTTGTTTGCTCTGTATTCTTAAATCAGACACCCTGTAGGTGGAGCATGAACCTATCTTTATCAGTACTTTATTTTTTTTTAAAGGTTTTATTTATTTATTCATGAGAGACAGAGAGAGAGAGAGAGAGAGAGAGAGGCAGAGGGAGAAGCAGGCTCCCAAGGAGCAGGGAGCCTGATGGCGGGACTCGATCCGAGGACCCTGGGCTCATGACCTGAGCCGAAGGCAGACGCTTAACCATCTGAGCCACCCAGGCACCCTATCAGTACTTTGAAATGATAAAGCATTCTGTGTATTTGTGACTATATAGACTGAATACAAATAATCGTCTGCTTTGAAATCGGTCTTTTTTTTTTTTTTTTTTTTTAATCTTATTTACTTGTTTGAGGGAGAGAGAGCACAAGCCGGTTTGGGGGGGTGGTGCTGAGGGAGAGGTAGAAGCAGACTCCCCGCTGAGCAGGGAGCCCACACGGGGCTCTATCTCAAGACCCTGAGATCATGACCTAGAGCTGAAGGCAGATGCTTATGCAACTGAGCCACCCAGTTGCCCTGGTCTTCCATCTTTTAAAACCCAATTTTTATACCATTGTGGCCTGTAGCCAGCCCATTCAGATAAGAGACTGATGAAGACTCCTGATTGTTGAAACTCACATCCCCACCCTTCATCTTGCCTCCACATTTAAAGCAACCCATTTCGTTGTAATATTAATGGTAGGCTGTTAATTGAATTAGTGTGCAGAATTAGGGAAATAGTGAAAATAACCTGTTTAGGCTTTGAATCCTAAACAGACTAGTATTCAAGTCTGGCCTCCATCATTTAGTAATCCTTTGATCTTTGGCAG
Organism: Zalophus californianus; assembly: GCF_009762305.2. Taxonomy (NCBI): domain Eukaryota; kingdom Metazoa; phylum Chordata; class Mammalia; order Carnivora; family Otariidae; genus Zalophus; species Zalophus californianus. The sequence goes on from NC_045602.1 coordinate 112,648,719, forward strand.
GTCATTTAACCTCTGAACCTCTTTCTTTCTCTTCCTCCCTTTCTTGTCCGTTTGTTCGTTCGTTCTTTCTCTCTCTCCCCCCCTCTCTCTCACACACACAGTGCTAGGTGTGGGGCGGTGGGAGGGGGAGAGGGAGAATGTTAAGCAGGTTCCATGCCCAACGTGGGGCTCAGTTTCACAACCCTGAGATCATGACCTGAATGGAAATCAAGAGTCGGGCACTTAACCAGCTGAGTCACCCAGGTACCTCTGAACCTGTTTATTATTATTTTTTATAAAGACTTATTTTAGAGAGGGAGAAAGAGAGAGTGTGTCTATGCATGTGGGGGAGGGGCAGTGGGAGAAGGAGAGAATCTCAAGCAGCTGGATGCAGGGCTCGATCTCACAACCTGAGCTGAAATCAAGAGTCCAAGGCTGAATGGACTGAGCCACCCAGGCGCCCCTGCACCTGTTTATTTCTAAAATGGGAGTTTATGGGGCGCCTAGGTGGCTCAGTCGTTAAGTGTCTGCCTTCAGCTCAGGTGATGATCCCAGGGTCCTGGGATGGAGCCCCGTATCTGGTTATCTGCTCAGCGGGAAGCCTGCTTCTCCCTCTCCCACTCCCTCTGCTTGTGTTCCCTCTCTTGCTGTGTCTCTCTCTGTCAAATAAGTAAATAAAAACTTTTTTAAAATAAAAAATAAATAAATAAAATGGAAGTTCACATTTCCTCCCATGCCTGGCTTATAAGAGGCATTCAAATGGAAAGCAGTAGTTATTACATACATAAATGCTAGATTACACTTTAGATTACTCTAGATCTCAAATGAAGTTTTCTGTCTTTGTGTTCCAGAGGGTCGTGGCCATTGGAATTAAGTTTTAGATTATGACTTTATTTTGATTGTGTTGCCTGATAAAATGATACACAGATGAAGACCCATGATTTATTATATTCTGTATTATTGGAGACAGTACTAGACTTCAATCTTCTGTCAGGTGTTTGAGGTAGAGCTGTGTTATTTCAAGTCAAACTGCTTGGCTTTCCTTATCATACTTCCCTTCATTGGAAGATCTCCAACTGTTGCCGTTATTTACATAACATTGACACTTTGATTCCTTTTCTGGCTTAAAGGTAGAGAAATGAAATTCACACAGAGAGCCCAAATGCTAATGTTTTTTGTTATTCCATATTCCTTTGTTTTATGGTAAAGCTTGAGTGTATTGCCTTTTAAAACAGGACTGTTGTAAATTTTGTAGATGGAAGTAAAGACAGGAGGCCCAGTAATGTGTTTGGGTTGTAATGTCTTAAATATTCTGCAGGTTTATGTAAGCAATAACTTTGTGAGTTAATCAGGTTTATTGTGAATATGTATATTGCAAATTTGGACCCTTAACAGGACCAGAAGAAACTGAACACTGTTGGCTTTAAATGGGTAGTTTTCTTGCTTATTCAGAGTGTACTTGGAGTCTTGGGATTTGAAGGTCAGAGTTGGTTAAGGGGTCAAGGAGCTAATTGTTAACCTTTTAACCTGTATATTTTTTCCCCAATTTAAAAATAAAACACCACGACTTACATGGCATTAGTTTGATAGGTGAGAGAGAATATTGTTCATGACCTTGAGACAAGAAAGTAGAATCATTATAGAGTGGAGGGAGAAAGGTAATCTCATTTAATATTACATTCATGTTTTTCCATTAACCTGTTTTCTTTTGGCTTATTCTTCCACGTTAGGGTTGCGAGGTTTAGTTTGTATTTGTTGTTTTGTGTTTTGTTTTTTTGTGCCAATTACCTCCATCCAAATAGATGGTCTCTCAGAAGAAATCATTGTTCATTAATGGTGTGTCTGGACTAGAAAGCTCAAAAGATGATTACATGCATATCCCTTGAAACAAGGGGAGTTATGAAATAGGTTTTTCAATCTACTGCACGGATTTTAGCAATTTCAGCTTGTGATCTCTGTATATTTAAACCAGGATTTTTCAGCCAATGTACTACATCAGCGGGAGTTACAGATGGGCTAAGGTACTGGTCCCCTCAACCCTCGAGCCGTTTGTGCAGGCTACAGGGCATCCAAGCCAATGACCTTGGGTCCAAAAGTCTTGATCACTCATCCCAGTATACCATACAAATACTATTTTCTCTTGGTGTTTTGACTTTTAAAAAGGCAGTAAGCACTGATTTAGAAAGTTTGGTAACTTTTTTTTTTTTTTAACAGTTTTAAGATGCAAAAGGCCACAAATCTTAATGCTTAAAATAATCTTGGCTTTAAATTTAGAAAAGACCATTTTAAAGTATCTCTCAGACCCTCAAGTAATTCTCTTTCCCCATATAATTTGAGAGAGATATTTTAGGGGTGTGTGGCTGGCTTAGTTGGTAGAGCATGTGACTCTTAGGATTATAAGTTTGAGTCCCATGTTGGATATGGAGATTGCTTGAAAATAAAATCCTTTAAGAAAAAGAGAGAGATACTTTAAAAAGTAAGACTATAGGGGCATGTGGGTGGCTCGGTCCTTTAAGTGTCTAGCTCTTGATTTCAACTCAGGTCATGATCTCAGGGTCGTGAGATGGAGCTCTGGGCTCAGCGTGGAGTCCGCTTAAGATTATCTCTCCTTCCCCCATCTCCCTGCCCACTTGCACACGCTCACTCTCTTTCAATAAATAAAATCTTAAAAAAAAATAAGACTATAAATGATTCAAGTTTAGACACTTGTGAAGAAATTCAGGTTATTTTTTTATACAGTGAAGCAAAAACTAAAGTACCCATGCTTAAAACAGTTGTCTTCACCTGAGTGACTCTGAATGCCACTGTATCTTTTCTGAAGCTGACATTTTGTTAATCATTTGTCAAGCTTCCTTCTCATGCTAGAACATAAATTGAAGCCTAGGATACATTGTCTTCCTCTATCCCTTCAGGAAAGAGAAATTTAACTGTTTAATATTTGTTTGAGAAACAAATTGTTTAATATTGTTTGAGAGCGTGCCTGGGTGGCTCAGTTGGTTAAGCAACTGCCTTCAGCTCAGGTCATGATCCCAGAGTCCTGGGATCGAGTCCCACATCGGGCTCCCTGCTTCGTGGGAAGCCTGCTTCTCCCTCTGACCCTACCCCCTCTTGTGCTCTCTCTCTCTCTCTCTCTCAAATAAACAAAAAAAATTTTTTTTAAGATTTTATTTATTTATTTGACAGAGAGAGACAGCGAGAGAGGGAACACAAGCCGGGGGGGAGTGGGAGAGGGAGAAGCAGGCTTCCCGCCAAGCAGGGAGCCTGATGCGGGGCTTGATCCCAAGACCCTAGGATCAGGACCTGAGCCGAAGGTAGACGCCCAATAACTGAGCCACCCAGGTACCCCAACAAATAAAATCTTTAAAAAAAAATATCGTTTGAGAAATTTAAGTGTTTAATATTTATGTAAATTATCAAGTTAACCTTTTAAGATGGATATTTTACAATGTTAAAAATGGGATTTTTAAAATTCAGCTGGGGTTTACAGATTCCTCTGGGTCTGTAGCAGAAGCTACAGACCTTTTCTTCGAAAAATGTACCTGCACAGGCCATTCTGTATATATTTACAGGGACATTTCATGGACATCTGATCTCTTTGATGGACTCCATTTTTAATGCTATAATTTATGTAGCCCAAATAATAATTTCCCCTTTTCATTATTTTTAGCGCTGTAACATTTGCCTGATTTATCATTTGTCACAGTATTATTCTTTCAACAAACAATTCTGGACCATATGCATCTTCTGTGATAGACTCCTGAGGGTACAGAGGCACTGTTCTCTACCCTTGGAATTTTGTCTAGCTAGAGAGACGGATGTGTGACAGTACAGTGACCATGCTAGATGGAAGGAGTAAACAAAGACTGCTGTTGGAGTGCAGAGGAAGGGTCTTGACCATTAGAATTTTTCTGTAAATCCATGTTTGAGTCTGCATTTCTTAACTGGCAAAAGGTATATTGTGAATTCTAAATAGTCTTAAATTGAGAACTTAAATGTGCTTGCCACTGCATGTAATGCTGGATATTTTCTTTGCCCACATTTCCCCCATTTACCTTTGTAAGATAGGTAGTATTAATTAATTTACTTTCTAATCTTACATATGTATTTAGTATAGAGCAGGGATTGCTAACCCAAATACCTACAGGAGTCAGACCAGTAAGATAAATGAATAGCCAGGTTTACCTATGGCATCTCCAGTGGGTGGGTTCTAGAGCCCCATTGTTGGATAACACAGGTTAGCCGATTCACATGATTTTTATCAGTGTAGGAATACAGAATTGTTATCTGACAGACCTACCTACTTTTTCTTCTTTTGAGAAATTGAAGGTTAATTTTTTTTGTTTTTAGTGTTGGCAGCTAAGTCACACTTAAATATTTATAATGAAAAATTTTAATATATAATTCAGCTTGATAGCTGATTCACTTTAAACTTTATTTACTTATTTTAGAGCAAGAGCAGGTGTGCAACGCGTGAGTTGGGGGAGAGGGAGAAGGGGAAGCGGACTCCATGCTGAGCGGGGAGTCCAGCTCGGGCTTGATCTTACAGCCCTGAGATTGTGACCTGAGCCAAAACCAAGAGTTAGATACTGAACCGACTGTGCAACTCAGAGGCCCCATAGCTGATTCACTTTTTAAAAACACTGTGTGAAAAACTTGTACATGAATGTTCATAGCAGCATTGTTCATAGTGGCCAAAGAGAGGAAACAGCGAAAATGTTTTATCAGCTGATGGATAAACAAGATGTAGTACAACCATCCAGTGGATTTAGCTGTATAAAGGCATGAACTGCTATGACAGAAACCACAACATGGATGAACCTTGAAAACATACTAAATGAAGGAAACCAGACACACAAGGTCACACTGTGTGATTGATTCCATTTATATGAAATGTCCAGGATAGGCAAATCCATAGATAGAAAACACATTGGCAGGGAGAGGTGGAGCATTAGGAATGGCTGCTATGGAGTATTGGGTTTCTTTTTGGTGTGATAGAAATGTTCTAGAGTCAGTGGTGATGGTTGCACATTGGGAATATACTAAAAACCACTGAGTTGTGCTCTTGAAAAGAGTTTTAGGTCATGTGGATTTTATATGAGGTTTTTAAAATTGAAAAAAAAAAAATACTGTTGTGAGCCAAATGGGACAGTGTTTGCTGTAGAACAGAATGAGTAGGCTGTGAATCTAGACAGTAAATCACCACATCTCTGTGACCTTATAGAGATTACTCCAATTTGCCTTCTGTAAAATGGGGAAGATAATACCTATGTCTTGGACTTGTTAGGTTTAAAAGTGGTAAATATAAATCCTAAGAAGCAGTCATTGACCCTCCATGGGCTTTCACATATCATTAGAGTTGGAATCCAGCCAGTGTTTGCTGCCCTAAGTTCCAGCCTGTTTTCTATTGTTGGCAAGTTTAGAACAACCTACCCTTTTGTTTACTGCTTATTGGTCACCTACAGGAAGTATGGTTGTCCCCTTTGTAACCTCCATGATAGTAAAGAGTAGGAGTGGGTATTAATCCTTATATTCTGCAGTTTCCTCACTATAATCTGGTAAGTTAAATGACAGAGCCAAGGTCATATTTTGTCTCAGGGGTTCCAGTGTTCCCATTCTTTCTATAACCTCATGGTGCATTATAAATCCAGACTTTATGTCTTTCAGTAATAACTTTCTGTGGCTCTATCATGGATTGTCAGGCCCTGTGCTGTACACATGGGTAAATCACATAGCCTCATAAAAGCTTGTAGCTCCAGGGGGCACCTGGGTGGCTCAGTCAGGTAAGAGTCTGCCTTCAGCTCAGGTTCATGATCTCTGGGTCATGGATGGAGCCCCATGTTGGGCTCCCTGCTCAGTGGGGAGTCTGCTTCTCCCTTTCCCTCTGCACTCCCACTCATGCTCTTCGTCTCTCTCTCAAATGAAAAAATAAAAATAAAAGCTTGTGGCTCCAAAGAAATATCTCTCACACATATTGACTGGTTTCATATCTCATATGAAATAATAGTATGACTGTTTTACCTCTTGTGTTGGTGATGGATGCGCTTTACATGTAAGACCAAAGGACATCTTTAAAATTAGCTGCAGATCAGAAATATCCATCATACAGCCAAAGTGCTTTTCTCGATTTTGAACATGAGCAGGTCCATATGCAAGCCAGATTGATTTTTACCAAAATATTGTATATTATTACCTTAAGAGTCTGTCAAACATTTATGGAACACATCCCTGTGCTAGGCACTGTGATAAATACAGGGCATATACCAAGATAAATAAATTACAGTTTAGGTCCTTGGGTTTATAATCTATTGAGGAGAGAGAATGGCATAAACAAAACAATTGATAATGTAATGAGTAGGGAGTGCTTTGGTCCCATAGAGGAGCACTTGGCTCATCTTGGAGAGGTATAGAAAGGCTTTATCATGGATGCAAAACTGGGCTAATTATTGAAGGGTGAGTAAAGTTTCCCCTAGCAAGCATTATTGGAGGTCATAAAATTAAAGTCACAGAGAAGGAAAAGCATGGTCAATACTCATTTGCTTAATGTTTTAAAAGTTTAAAACTTTTTAAAAGTGTTAGAAATGTTAATCTGTACAGTAGAAAGACATTAGAATAGAGCAGAGGTTGTACACTGATAACCCAGTTACAGTACTGATTGAACTGGTTATGGGACTACTCAGGTTTTCATTTCTTCTTATGTTAGTTTTGGTTAAGTTTTTCCTCTAGGAATGTCAGATTTACTGGCATGAAGTTAATTGTGTTATCCTATGTTTAATTATCCTATGTTTTAGGATAGAGCATATGATAATTTCCCCCTTAAAATTTTTATTTTTAAAATTAATGTAAGTAATATTGGTTCCTTTTTGTGTGCACAGTTCAGTGGATTTTAACACACACAAGAGATTCAGGTAGCCACCATCACAACCAAGACAGAGCAATTGTATCATCTCCTTCATGTACCCTCAGTAGTCACACCCAGCCTCCCACCCCTATTCTCTGGCAGCCACTATTCTGTTCTCAGTTACTATAGTTTTATCTTTTCAGAAATGTTATATAAGTGGAATCAAACAATATATATTATTTTGAAACTGGCTTTTTTTAAACAGCATGTTGCTTTTGAGATTCATTGAAGTTGAATCAATGGTTAGTTCCTTTTTATTGCTGAGTAGTATGGATGGACCACAGTTTATCCATTTACTTAATAACATTCTTTGGTGATTATGAATAGAGCTGCTGTAAATATACATGTATGGGCTTTTATGAACATCTATGAGTGGGATTGCTCGTTCATGTGAAAAATGTAACTTTGTAAGAAACTGCCGAATTGTTTTCCAGAACAGCTATACCATGTTGCATTCCCATCAGCATGTGTGAGAGTGTTCAGTTGTTCCACATCCTCTCTAGCACCAAGTATTTTCAATATTTAACTTTTAATTTTTAAGTAATTTTAGATTTACAGAAGAGTTGTGTAGAGTCCTCATATGCTCTTCACCCAGTTTCCCCTAGTGTTAACACTTCACATAACCATGACACTTGATTAAAACTAAGAAATAAACACTAATACAATACTGTTAACTAAACTAAAATGGACTTTATTTGGATTTCACCAGTTATGTGCTTTTTCTGTTCCAGGATCCAATCCAGGAAACATACCACATTACATTAGCCACCATGTCTCCTTAGTCTCCTCCAGTCTGTGATAATTTTTCAGTCTTTCCTTGATTTTCAAGAAAGACTGACACTTTTGAAGAAGACTGGTGAGATTATCGAATGCCCTTCAATTTAGGTTTGACTGATGTTTTCTCATGATTAGATTGTGGTTATGAATTTTTGAGAATACCACAGGTGACATGTCTTTCTCATCAGATTCCATCAAGGGTATATGATGTCAATGTAATTTATCTTTAGTGATGTTTAGGTTGTGTTTCCAGGTTTCTCCACTCTAAAATTATTATTTCTCCCTTTACATACTTATTCATTAGAAGGACTTTCCTAAGTCCAACCCGATTTCAAGGGGAAGAACATGAAGTTCCACCTCCTCGAGGGAGGCATACCAAATAATTTGTGGACTATGTTGTTTTTTTTTTAAAGATTTTTTATTTATTCATTTGACAGAAAGAGACACAGCGAGAGAGGAAACACAAGCAGGGGGAGTGGGAGAGAGAGAAGCAGGCTTCCTGCGGAGCAGGGAGCTCGATGCGGGGCTCGATCCCAGGACCCTGGGATCACGACCCGAGCCGAAGGCCGACACCCAAAGACTGAGCCACCCAGGCGCCCCATTTGTGGACTATGTTAAACCACCAGAGTAATTAATGAGGATTGGAGGAGATTCTTAGAGGCTATGCAGATAATCCTGTTTCTCCTAAAAGTTTTACTCACCAAGTTTAGCATCTGTCAGTGGATCTTGGCTATAGCAATTACTGTTGCTGGTCTAACGGAAATTTTCTATTTCTTTTTGCATGTATTAGTGTAAGTTGGAATTCTTATGTAGGGAAGATTTTCAGAATTATTTAGTGTGGACTCACTGATATTTATTTTACCTTTAGGGTCACAATCTAATTCCATCGTTATTACTCGGATTGTTCAAGCTTTGGCAGTTGATGCTCTTTCCAGTTGGCTCCCATGTCCTTTTGACTACAAGATTTGCCAGGCTATCTTGTATTTTTCCTGCCCCATTCTAGAATCAGCCATTTCTCCAAGGAGCTGTCATTCCTTTTATTGGAGAAAATTACTGAGAAGCCAGGATGTGGGCACTGGTTATTGTCATTGCTACTCGTTGACACCGTTTCTGGGTGCTGTCAGTGGACAGAGCTAGGAATTTTCATTCAGTAATATTCACTCTTCGTTGTGTACAGTTCTATGGGTTTTGACAATGCTTAGAGTAACAAATCCACCTCTACAGTATTACACAGAACATTTCATTGCCATGGGGCAATCACTCATCTGTTCTCTGTCTTTATGGTTTGCCTTTTCTAGAATGTCCTATAAATGGAAGTATACAATACGTAGCTTGTCGTTGTTTTTAAAGGTTTTATTTTTAAGAAATCTCTACATCCAATGTGGGGCTTGAACTTAAAACCCCAAGATCAAGAGTCATGGGTTACCAACTGAGCCAGCCATACACACATACAGCCCAGTATGTAGCTTTTTGGATCTGTCTTCTTCACTCAAAAGAAATATATTTAAGATTGATCCATGTTGTTCAAATCAGTTGTTTGTTTTCCATTGTGTGCTTGTACCACCATTTGTGTATCCATTCACCTGTTGTACATCTTGGTTGTATCAGTTTTTTCTGCAATTACGAATAAAGCTGCTATCAACATTCACATACAGGTTTTTGTGTGAACATTGGTTTTCAGTTCACTTGAAAAAAATACCTAAGAGTGCGATGCTGGTTTGATTGGTAAGTGTATGTTTAACTTTATAAGAAACAGCCAGACTCTTCCAAGATGGCTATATATACACCATGTTGCATTCCCATCAGGATTGAGTTTCTGTTACTCTGCATCCTCGGTATTCTGAGTTTTTATTTTTTAATTTTAACCATTTTAGTAGATCTGTAGTGTATCTCATTTTTATTTTAAGATTTTATTTATTTATGAGAAAGAGTCAGCGTGCACGTGCGCGCATACACACACAAGCAGTGGGGGCGGCAGGCAGAGGGAGAAGCAGGCTCCCCGCTGAGCAAGGAGCCCAGGGCTCAATCCCAGGACCCTGGGATCATGACCTGAGCCGAAAGCAGATGCTTAACCAACTGAGCCACCCAGGCATCCCATCATGTTTGTTTTAATTTGACTTTCCCTAATGACTAACAATGTTGTGCATCTTTTCATAGGCTTCTCCATAGATCTTCTTTTGCAAAGTGTCTGTTCAGATCTCTTGCCTGTTAATTAATTGGGTTTTCTTATTGTTGAGTTCTTTCTTACACATTTAAGTCTTTTATCATATATGTGATTTACAAATATATTTTCCCTATCTGTGGTTTATTTTTCATTCTCTTAACAGTGTTTTTCACAGAGAAGAAATACTTTAACACTTTATGAAGTCCAGTTTATCAATTTTTATTTTTATTCTATTTTATTTATTATGCTTTTGGCATTATGTTTTACGACCTCTGCCTAATCCTAATTCCAGGTCCCCAGATCACAAGATTTTCTTCTAAAGGTTTGAAAATGTTATATTTTATATTTAGATCCACCATTCGTCCATTATTAATTGTTTCTTTTTTAGGTGTGTGAGGTTTAGGGTGAAGTACATGATTTTGCATATGGATGTGCAAATGTTCCACAACCTTTTACAGAAAAGATTACCCTTTCTCCATTGAACTGCCTTTGTACTGTTGTCAGAAATCAATAGGCCATGTCTCTAAGGATCTCTTTATTCCCCATTTTGTTCCACTGATCTATGTTTTATCCCTTTGCCAGTACCACACTGTTTTAATAACTGTGGCTTTGTAATAAATAACTTAAAATTAGTGTGATTCCTCCAGCTTTATTTTTCTTTTTCAAAACTGTTTTGATTATTCTAGTTCATTTGGATCTTTTTTTAAATCTAGTCTGACAGACTTTATCTTTACCTAGATAATTTATTTCATTGATATTGAATATGGTTAGCCATTACGTTGTTTTGTTTTGTTTTTTTAAAGAGTTTGTTTATTTATTTGACACAGCAAGAGCAGGAACACAAGCAGGGGGAGTAGGAGAGGGAGAAGCAGGCTTCCTGCTGAGCAGGGAGCCCCATGTGGGGCTCGATCCCAGGAGCCCGGGATCATGACCTGACTGAGCCACCCATGTGCCCCTAGCCATTATATTCTTATGTTCTGGGGTTTTTTTCTTTTTTCTTTTTTTCTTACCTTTTTTGGGGTTCTTTTTATCATTCCATTTTCCCCCTCTTTCTAGTTTTGAAATACATGGTATTTTTGCTTTATAAGTAGATACCATCATAGATGATATAAGTTGGAGCCACAATTTTACCAAAGTCTTAATATTAATGGTCAATGTTTGCTTAAACTTTTCCATACATTTTTCTTATTTTGCTCTTTTTTTCCTCTTTCAACACAAACCTTCCAAATGGGATTATTGTTCTTTATCATCTTTATTTAGAGATATTTGCTAGATGTAGAATTATAATTTGGCAAATTTTTTTCCTTAGCACACTGCAGGTATTAAGCTGTCTTCAAGCTTCATTGTTGCTTTTGGAAAATCAGCTGTTCTGAGTTGCTTCTTTGAATGTAGTCTGACTTTTCTTTGCTTTGATTTTTCTGCTGTTTTATTATTGTATGTTGTGGATTTCTTTTTATTTATCTTCTTTGGAATTTGTTGGGCTTCTGGAATGTGGTTGTGTTTGATTGCTTCTGGGAAATTTTCAGCTGTTATACCTCTTTCAAATACTGCCTTTGCCCTGTCCCATTTTCTCCTTTTCTTGTAGTCCTGGTCAAAAGTATATCAAACCATTTCACAATTTCTTTTTAAAAGTTCTATTTTGTTCTTTTTACTTTTTGAAATCTAGAGTATCCTGTACCTACATATGTTCTAAAGCTTCTCTCTCATTTCTATAAGCACAGTCAGCATGGTTGTTTGGAGTTTTGAGTTTGATAAGATCAGAAGTCTCTGTAGGACTTTTCTGTTCTTTTCCTGCCAGTTCTCAGTCTTGTAGTCTTTTCCTGCAGTACCTAGTTGTCTTTGATTACAGGTTGCGTATTATATTTGAAAAATTATTTGTAGGAATCATTTGAGGCCCATAATAACAAGGTACTTTTTTTCCACAGAGAGCTTACTCATGTTAGTTATCTGGACATTACAGGTCCAGGGACCACATTAAAACAAGCTTCATATCTGATACTCCCTCCATAGGGATGTAATTCTTTCCTGGCTCTTCCACTTCCTATTCACTCTCACCCTAAGGTTGTAACCGTCTGAAGTCAGCTTATTATGAAGGTCTCCTTTTAGGCTTCTCCCCTTGTGAGGGCCCTGTGCTTTGATTTCCATCAGGACAAAATTCTAAATTTCAGGGATCAACAAATACCCTTTGGGCTTCCTTCTTTGCTTCCTTCCTTCTTTGGGTTCTCATTTTCTCTTCGCTGTAGGCTATAATTGTTTATCTGTTTTAAGACAGAAAATGAGAATGTGTATATGTGTGTGAGAGTGAGTGAGTGTATTTGTGTTTAATCTGTTCTGTAGCTGTTCTCGGTGGGAAGATTGACCCAAATAAGATTGACCCTAGCCCACCATTACTGAAAAGAGGAAAATTACCTGCTAAAATCTTGGTTTCTTACTTTGAAAACTGAGAAGCTCCAGTACACTTTCATGGATCTACACCCCCTAGCTCTTTGTCCTTTCTAGGCATTTTGCTTTGTGACCTCTGTAGTAGAACTTGTCTGTATGAGTGGAGAAAGGAAGAGAAGGAGATCTAAATTGCAATGGTTATGAGTTAATAATTTTTTTTAAGGCACACATTAGTAACAGTCGAGTAGAGTGTACTAGTATTATCCAAATCCGATATAAAAGGGTTTTGCTGATCTGATGTACTTCTTAAAGAGGATGACGAGTTGTGCCAGCCTTTGGTAATTTTAGGGTATAATGTTACAGGTCTTTAAAATTCTTAACTGGTTTAAAGCCTTGTGCTTTACAATTTCTTGTTTTACTGTTTTTCATCTGAATAGTTCCTATGGATCCTTCAAAATTAAGCTTTGGTGTTATTTTTTTCCTGGCAGCTTTCCCCAAACATTGGGGTACTCCATTAATATTTATTGAATGAATGATGGTGGGTGGGTGACTTAAATACCCTTCAGTGCCTGCAGAGCACCCTGACTTAATTCTTTCAAGCACTGATCACTTGAGATTGTGATGGACTGTTTTCTTTGTCAAGGGCAGAGATGGTTTCTCTTTATTCTCCAGGGCCTAGAGAAAGAATCTCTTCCTGGCAATCGGCACACATTTCCTGGTACATAATAATTGTTTAGTAAATGCTTACTGAGTGAACATTCTGCTTTTGATTTGAAAGGAAGAAAGAATGAGGGATTAAGGGCAACTATGGACACATTGAACAAGTAATTCAGATAGTATTAATTACTGTTTTTTTGTGTTCATTTGGCCTTCTAGGCAGTGCCACTTTGAAAGGGGGAAAGGTGGGGCACCTGCCTGGCTCAGTCTGTGGAGCGTGTGAGTCTCGGTCTCGGGGCTGTGGCTTCAAGCCCCACATTGGGTGTAGAGTTTTAAAAGAGAAAGAAAGGGGAAAAGGCAAGTTTCTATGATTTGTCTTGCTTTCACAAGGTGCAAGTATCGATACGTTCTCTCTGAGTTTGTTCGAGAAATCCTGTTTCTCTTGCCAGTTTATGCTGCCTGATTGCTAGGAAGAAGAATTCATTCTCTGCAGCAGTGCTGAGAAGGTGTTGTTTTCCTTATACAACTGCTTTTCCTCTGAACAAGCAGTCTTAAATCATGCAGTCCATGCAATGTAAGCAAATTCCTCATTCTTTAGAAATCTTTGCCCTCTCTGGATGATTATGAGATGCTGTTCATTCACTGTGGTTGATCGAGGGATGGGAGAGTTTTGTGGGGTTTTTTTTTTTTAAGATAGAGACCCTAATAAACATTAGGGTTAAAAGAACTAATATAACTGTATTAATGTTTGAAATTGGACTTAACTTTTTAAATTTAAAGTTTGAGAATAATCTTTTCTGGTTCCACTAGGGAATTCATCTGTAAAAATACATTGGCACAAATGATTAATCGGACATGCAGTTTTCTGGTATTGGACCATTTACTAAGCCTATAATTTTCTTTTGAGTTGCTAGATTGAAAAACAGAAATACGGAGTAGAAGAGATTAGAGGGGGAGATTTGTTGAGGAGGGCAAGAGGAGTTTTTATTGAAATTAATTAGTTCTGTATTCCATTTATGTTGATAAATATGATTTTGGCAGTATACATTTTAACCTTATGGTTAGATGGAGTTTTCATTCCCTTGCACTTTATTAAAGAATAGGTCAAACAGACCTGTATAACTGGCTTTAGTTGTAGGTGTGGTCTGACTTTAGTAGGGAAAATTTTATTGACAAAATTTTTGATTAATTGGCTTCTGTTAGGCTGAGCATTGAAGAAACAAAATATAGCCATGTCTTCAGAGTCAGTCTGAAGGCTTTTTAGGTAGAGGTAGTCATATGAAATCATTAACCTCCTTTTATGCAATTACATGAGAGCAGTAAGGATGAAGTTAGGTCACTTAAAGTGGGAATTATTGGGAAAGTTAATACTTTTTCTCTAAGTCAGATTTTCTTAAGGTATCCTTGTATTATAAACACTGGATAGGAAAATTGACCTTCAGGATATCTAGGACTCAGACACTTTACCTAATTTCTAAATAAGCTGTTTATAAAAATTGCTAAAATAAGGTTTCTCCAGTATTCTCTTAGTTTTAACTCTTGTGGGGAGAAAAAGACAAATCTTAACTGTGGCCCTGTTATTTAACAGAGGAGGCTATAATGCTGGGGGAGAATGTGTGTGCAAAGGGGACAGCTACTCCAGAACCCTTGAGTTGGTCTTCTGGTTCTCCTAGCTGCGTACCACATGGCCAGAATAGGGGCCCTTACCTTTTGGAGGCAAACTTCATTTTCTTTTCATTTTTTGAAAATAAACAAACCTTGATTTGATCAACAAATAATATTTAGTGAACACTCTGCAAGATGCAGAGCCTTGAACTGGGTACTGTAAAGGCAAAAGATAAATCAGACATGCATCGTGACCTCAGAGAGCTAAGAAATAAGGAAATTAAGATTTGAAGACTGCTGTATATGAGATACAAAGTGATAAGTTCAATAGCAGTGAAAACACTTGAACCTTGTAGGCCAGCCACCTTGGCTTTGAATCCCAAATCTCTCCTGGATATTCATGGCCAAGCTACTGAACTTATTTAGGGTTTTTCTTATTTGTAGATGAAGGAAAGAAATGTCTACCTCATAGAACTGGAAGGTTAGACATTTAAAGCTGAGAGGCTCTTTTAGCTCCAGACTTGCAATATCTAATTGCTTATTCAGTATCCATTTTAATGTCTCATCCATTTTAACCTAAGTCCAAAACCTGACCTATGAGCTCTCTTCCAGAAGTTTTCTATCCCCATGAGTGGTATCAAAAGCCCTTCTAGGGGCACCCTGGGTGTCTCAGTTGGTTAAGTGTCCAACTCTTGATTTTGGTTCAAGTCATGATCTCAGGGTCATGGGATCGAGCCCTGAATGGGGCAGTCTGCTTCTCTCCTCCCTCTACCCGCCCACCCCCGCTTTCATGTTCGCGCGCTCTCGCATGCATGCGCTCTCTAAAATAAAATAAATCTTTTTTTTAATCTCTCTAGTCAGAAATCTGAAAGTCATCTCCCACTTCTTACCCCATTATCCAGTCCACCTGGAGCTATTGATTTTATACCATAAATTTTGTTCCTCAAATTTGTGCACTTATCTCCATTGCTACCACCGTAGGTCAGGCTTTCATCATCGCTCTTGCATATGCTACTGTTAACAGCCTTCTTCCTCCCTAAATCTATTCTTCTGCTTGTCCCACACCCAGCCAGAGTGAACTTTCCTGCTTAAAACTCCTCAATGAGTTTCCATTATCCTTAACTGCAGATAAAACCTTAAAGGCATATTTGTCTCACGTTTGTTCTGCCTTTTATTCCCAAGACCTAGCATAGTATTTTTTCATAGTAGATGCTCATATATTTAAGGGATGGACAAAGGAAGTAATGTATGAGAGAACCAGCCAATAATTGAGAAATATAGACCATCCCTTTCTTTCATGTTAGGCTGTATATGAATATACATACACATTTACAGAGGTTGCAAGTGAAATTCTATTTCTGAATAAAATAATGTTTATGATGATTTCCCTTTCTTGTCTTTTTGCATCCCCCTCTTCATCCCCAGCCTATCACTCTCCCCCATCCCTCTTTGCCCCATTTTATTTATCTGAGATTACTGAAGTACAGTTAAAGAACTCTCCCATTTCTTCTCCCTATGTACTGAAGGCCAACCATTTGACATTCATGTGAACAACTCTCTTACTATAAACAGATTGTTTGATATGCATGTTAGTAAAGTGAAGCACCTCTTCAGGTGCTGCAAAACTGCTAGTAGTCCTCCCAGTGGGGAATCAAGTCCACCAGTTCATAAATTAGGTCCCAGCTGATGAGGCACAAAGCTGCAAGGGTCAGTCAAACAAGTACTTGAGAATCTCAGGAGTTTCATTAGTGAATAGTCTTGCTCTGCTCTTCACAGAGAATGCCAAGGCCTTAAGAAAGCAGAGGAACGCTGGGTGATAGCTTGATAGATACACAAACTAGTAAATAGGAGTTGAGGAATGTTTTCCATTGACTCAGGTGGTTTCCAGGAAAAAATTAAGTCTCAGTTTATGATGTCATATCCACCCATGATTTGGCCCTCCAAGGCTGGGTGTTACTTCTCCTTTAATTTTTTTGTATTTGTTTAAAGAAAATATGGTTAAATTGGTAAATTTTATGTTTTACCACAGTTTTTAAGAATAACACGTTTCAGCAAAAATGAGAGTGGTACAAAGAACATCTGTATCCCCTTTACTCAGATTTACCTATTATGATTTTTTTTTAAGATTTTATTCATTCATTTGAGACAGAGCAGGAACTGGGGGGAGGGACAGAGGAGAGGGAGAAGCAGAGTCCCCACTGAGCCGGGATCCCAATGGGGCTCAGTCTCAGGATCCCTGAAATCATGACCTGAGCAGAGGGCAGATGCTTAACCGACTGAGCCACCCAGGCGCCCCTACTATTTTAATATTTTATATTTTACCCCATTTGCTTGTGAGTGTACTCTTGTGTACACCTAATCTACCATCTAAATGTTCTGTCATTTGATCTGATAGTATTTGTGTGTGGGTGTGCGTGGTGTTTTGTGTTTTGGTTTTTAAAGGCAATAGAAGGTTTTTTTGTTTTGTTGTTTTTTAAAGATTTTATTTGTGAGAGCGTGTGCGTGCTCATGCACGAGCTGGTGGGGGCAGCAGAGGGAGAGGGAGAAGCACGCTCCCCGCTGAGCAGGGATTCCCGACACGGGGCTCGATCCCAGGATGGTGGGACCGTGACCTGAGCCGAAGGCAGCCGCTCGACCCCCTGGACCCCCCCAGGCGCCCCCTAAAGGAGGTAGAAGTTGATTGAATACACTGCAAAGTAGCAGCAGGCAGGACAGCAGAGGAGAGGCTGTCTGCCGCAGAGGAGAGGCTGTCTGCTGCAGAGCAGTGGGTGTGGTAGTGCTGCTGCTTATATCCTTTTTTTTTTTTAATATTTTATTTATTTATTTGAGAGAATGAGATAGAGCATGAGAGGGGGGAGGGTCAGAGGGAGAAGCAGACTCCCCGCTCAGCAGGGAACCTGATGCGGGACTCGATCCCGGGACTCCAGGATCATGACCTGAGCTGAAGGCAGTCGCTTAACCAACTGAGCCACCCAGGCGCCCTGCTGCTTATATCCTTTACCCCGCTCCAGTACAGGGTACAGCCTACGAATAGGACAGTGTATATAGTCGTGTGTCTTCTGTCCTGCTTTCCTTTTTTGTTTTCTAATATTGACATTTTTGAGTACAGTGTATCCCTCCTCCCCTTTTTTTTATAGAGGCTTCCTCGTTTTCTGTTTGTCCAGTGTTTCCTTGTAATTAAGTTGAGGTTACACAATCTAGGCCAGAAAACTGCATAGGTGATGTGTTCTCAGGTTATGAAATCTGGAGACTCAATACATTTTTAATTAAATGCAGAGTAAAGGGAATCAACAAATGCTATAGGAATCGTTGAAAGGAGATAAATAGATTGGAATGGTCAGGAAGACATCACAGTTTACCAATTAGGTAGACTTAGTTTACCGATTTGGTAGAAAGCATGTTTCTAAAATTCATCACTTTTCCTTCTATGTCAAATTTTGCATTGGGTCAGGCAATATGTATTACTGTCTTCTACCAGTTTTTATTAAGCTTACTCCTGTATTAAATCAAGAGGAAATTATTTGTTTTTAAATTTAATGAAATTGTCTTTCAAATGGTAATTAAGGATCTGCTGATTATTATGCAAGGTTCCCCAAATGATTTGGATCAATATAAAAAGACAGTGAACTTTGATGTGTGAGAACAAGTCTTTATTCCCTTCCTGGTTTCATCAACCATTAGAGACAGCCTGACGGTTTGCCGCTATTCTAGAACCTTTTAACACTTCTACTTGAGCTGTAGAAAGCTGTTCTTGCCAATAATTTGTGTAGATTGCGTAAATGGTAGTAATGTTGATGGGTCTATCCTTGATGCCATTTTTCCCTTCCAGGCTATCTTATAAAGAACATCCAGACTTTAGATGGGGAGGTAACAAGCTACTTTGCAGAGTACAATTAGGGCCAATTTAATTTTAAGTAAGTTTCTTGGGTTTATTATTATTATTATTTTCTTTCCAAGTTATAGGAAACACTGTGGTTAACACATTGGGACCTAGTCATTGGTTAACAGGTAGAAGAGCCAGAGGTATATTTGAGGCCATTATTGTAAGATGGTTTTTTCTTCTTCTCATATGCTTTTAAAAAATAATTCCTTGGCCTTTATGCACTTTGTGTTCGCAGTTTAAAGAAAAGAGGTCTGAAACAAGGTCTTACCCCCAGCTGCTTCTGAACACAGTGACCACCAGATCTCCAAACATCAAGTCCACCTTCGTTCGCCAACCTGTCTGACATGTCGGGACCCGTGCCAAGCAGGGCCAGAGTTTACACAGATGTTAATACACACAGACCCCGAGAGTACTGGGATTATGAGTCACACGTGGTGGAGTGGGGGTAATTGTTTCCTTTTACTTCACTGTCCTCACTCAAAGGGCTGACTCTTGTGGATTTGTTGAGTAATTTGTATCAGGAATCCTTCCTGACTGTGCATTTATAAACTTCAAGATTGAAACCTGATTTGTGTTTACTTCTGCAGTGGAGAAGCAAGGTATTGCTTTGGCAAATTAAGAGTTTTGATGGGTTTACCATGTAAAAATTATTTCCGTCTCTTATTCTTTCCTTGGACTTATATATTCTGGATAAAAGGCTGATAACAAAGAGTTACCTGTCAGCTCATCTCAGCTAAGGGCTTCACAGTTAGGTGAGAATTAATACTTGAGAGACTTTAAAAACACCAAACTCTTCCATAAAATATTTTTGAGGTCAGAGAATGTTGTCCCATGATGATACTGAAGGATGAAACAGATCTCACAAAGACGTCCTCTTTATGATAGAAGCAAAATTAAACCCTTATCAGCATTTGCCCTTATCACGAGGCTAGCCATGTGTAACATGGAATTCAGCCCAAATTCCATTTTGAACAGTTGCAGTCTACCTGAACAGCTGTGTTTGCCCCTCATTCTCTGTGCAGTCTCTTTTGGATGTTTGCATCTGTTGTCCCAGCATGTATGTAGTTAATTGATCAGGTCATACTTACTGTGATAAAAGCCTTTTGACATGAAATACAAAGAAAGCATTTGAAAACACATAAAGCTACAGCTCCCATATGCTATATTTTCTGTCTGTTCACATGTACATAACCTGTAAGTGGTTAAAGGTAGTCTCCCAAAATTGGCATAAGGATGTATTGTCAGCTTGATGGGACCAGGATTTTTAACAGTAAGTGCATTGCCTCTGCAGAGAGGCAGTTTGCTTCAAAGATACCATCAAGAACCAGTGGTATCAATAAATGTCATAATTGATATTCTAACAATTCCCCTCATATCACAGGCTTTGGACTCTAGGAATACCTGTGTTTTGCTAAGGAAATTTCAACCACTCTCTTCAAATTGAGTGCTTTGCACTTAGTTGTGCTTAAATAACACTCAACAACCCTTTTGAGTTTTTGGCATGGTGCTATTTGCTTGCTTGCATTTGTTTTCTGTGCCCACCCCACAGGAGAATTCAACCACAACTAAGAGCTTCCTTCCCCTTGACCTGCCTTAATACATTGTCCATTGTCCTTAGCACCTTTTGCCTTATCTGTTCATTCACTTTCTTTTTAGCTGCTTGAGGAAAATGGATGGCTAATTTGTTATTTGGATTTTCAGTGTCTCCAGCAGGAGTAAATAGAATTTAGACCTTATGAAAAGGACCATGTTTGTCATTCTTTAAAGCAACGTCATCTACGTTGTAATCAGAGGCAGGGAGAAAATGTTGACATTTCCCTTATTTTTTACCTCTGATGATGCTAGTAGTCCTGGAATATGGATAAAAGTGAGGAAGGGACACCTTATTATGGTTCATGATCTGTGGTGTGATTTGCAAACTCCACTACATGGACTGTTCTCAGGGCTTGCCTTGGAGGGCAAGTGGGAGGTTAAGCCTATATGTTGAAAGCCACTTATCTGCAAAAAGGCCCATTAAAAATCAGCTGCTTCCAAAGTGCGCCCGAATTGAAATATTCTTACAATACATATTGACTTTCTGCTGGGCCAGGCATGAGAGGACAGGAATATATAAAAATTATTCTCTAAGGGAAAGCTGTTTGTTGTTGGACACAAGCACAACAAACCCTAATATAAGCTAGGTATGTGTGCTATGCCAGTAGAAATATAAACAATTTGGTATTTGAAAGAATAAATGAAAGGCTTAAGTTTTTGTAATTCTAGAACTTGGAACACACATTTTTAATCAATGGCCCAATTTTTAAAGTACAGAGATTATTTGAAGTACCTTTCATTTCTTTTACTACTCCTGGTAGTAGAGTTTTTAAAGTTAATTAGTGCCCTATAGTTTGAACTTTTAAAATCATTGTGACTTTGAGTCTTTCTGTTTACAGTAATCAAGATGACTACCAGCTGGTTCGAAAATTAGGCCGGGGTAAATACAGTGAAGTGTTTGAAGCTATCAACATCACAAATAATGAAAAAGTTGTTGTTAAAATTCTCAAGGTGAGTATAAGAAGAGAGTATAATTTCAGAGATATTTGGAATTCAGATTTTTTTTAAGTAATAGTACTTAAAAATTTTTTAAAAATACCTTTTTAAAAGTAGCATTTGAAAGGGTTTTTGGAGTGCTTTAACACCTTTATTGTATCCTGTGAAATTGTTAGAAGAGGTTCTCTTTATTTGACAGATCAGGAAACTGAAGCAAGATAAGTGATTTGACTCAAGTCATACAGCTAGATTGTGATAGAGGAAGGGAGTAAAGGTTCAATCTTCTCTCTTCTAGGTCTTGCCTAATACTGATTTCCTAGATTTTTAGTTACAGTCCATCCTTTTGTTTTCAAGAAGTTGTTACTTCTTCTCTGTAAGGATAAGGAGTCAGAAATGAAAGCCTTTAAATGGCAGGCAGATGCCGTCAATGCAGCTAGTCTGATGTAAGTGCCCATATTGGGGGATGTGAGTGATGGGTATTGCGGTGTGTGCTCCGGCTAATTGCTTTGCAGTAGTGAAGTCTAGTGTTACTTGATACTCTTTGCAAAAAGAAAGTAGAAATTTATATTTATATATAAATTACTCTGATTGTTAAATGTTGGCTCAAGAGTTTTTAAAAATGCTCTACAGGCCAGGTTTGGCCAAAAGGCTACCAATATGCAACTTGTAAGTTAGTTATAACTGTACTGTGCAATATCAGATGCTAGGAACTTAGCATATAGTTCCTTGCCATGGGAACTTTTATGTATTTGACACTGAGAAGTAGAGGTTCCCAGACTTCCTCAATTGATAGCCACCCATATTGTTTCAGTAACTTTTTTTTTTTTAAAGATTTTATTTATTCATGAGAGACAGAGAGACAGAGGGAGAAGCAGGCTCCCAAGGAGCAGGGAGCCCAATGTGGGACCCGATTCCAGGACTCTGGGATCATGACCTGAGCGGAAGGCAGGCGCTTAACCATCTGAGCCACCCAGGCGCCTTGTTTAAGTAACTTTTAAGTAGCTAAGTCCAAATAACAAAGTGTTTATTTTAGCTTGGGTGCCATTTAAAATGTTACATACATAGATTGAAAGAAAGATATAATTTTATTCTTATATAACCATAATTAATTAGTATTGGGATATGTACATACACCTGTCAATCACTACACAGTTTCTCAAATGTTGGAATAAGTTGGACACCAAAGCTTCATTTCCTTTTCAACATTGATTTTTGTACAGTGTTTGCTTTTTATCACAGCAGCGGCTAAAAACCCAGCTTCACAAAAATACATCATCAAAAGGAATGTAGTGCAATCTACTGTTGAAACTATGAACTATCTCAAGTTGGTAGTATACTCTATCTGGCAGATACTGGGTATTGATCGATTTTTCCCTCAAAAATTAAAAATTTCACAGAGCCCCCATGAATTTGCTATGGTGCCATGGCACACCTGTATGGGAAACAGAAAGTTTAAGTATTTCTATCTGTCTTATCACACGTAGAAAGAGAAGTAGGCTGGATATCACAACATGTGGATTCTAATCCAAACTCTAAAAGTAATTAACCTTGGTAGTCCTTTTAACTATCTTAAGATGTTTGCTCATTTGTGCAAATGAGATAATCTTGCTTTCCCTGTCTTTCTCAGAGTTGATATGAGGATCAAATAAAAAATTATATATAGAAATAACACTTTGGAGGCTGAACTTCTGTGTAACTGTAGGATGATACTTACATGGAAAGGGATATGATGAAGTGATAGGTTATCTAGAGTCATAAAAGGCACAAACAGTAGGTTTCACAGTTGAGAAGAAGGTGGTGGTCAGGAAAAGGTCCCAGGAGCTGTTTTCAGTCCCTGAAGGGAAGGAGGATGTGAATAGGTGTGGGTGGGAGTGGAGAAGAGGGGAGTGTGATTTAGAATGCACAAGATAAGAAAAGAGGAAGAAACAAGTGAGAACTGTTTCATGTGGAAGATGTCAAGTGACCATACAGGGGAGGTGAACTTGGAAAGGGAGATTAAATTGGTGGTCACCTAGAAACTATCTCTGCATTTCCTTCCAGTCTTAAAAGTTACGTGATTTTTATTTCTTCTAGGTTGTTGGGAGTAATTGTATTTTGAGTGGGGGCTGGGAGTTGAAAAGACTTTTTTCAGCTCAGTCTTTTCCTAACTGTACTGTATATTTTACTGTAATTATATAGATGGTTATAAGTATAGGTGAAGTTCATTCATGAACTGTATTTAAAGTTCTTAATCTCTCCCACCTATTTATTAAAACAGAATAGTTGTGTTGATCACATTAAATTAGGGTTTAAGTCACCTGTCTGGTCTATCACAAACCAGCTTTGTAAATTTATAGATTTTAAGGAGGAAAGTTTCATAAACCAGTAGCTTTTCACCAAAAAACTGGCAGTTGGGAAATAGTGATTTAGTAGAAAACAGGCTAGATTTATGGGTTAGTCCGTGGAAGGTAGAAAGATCTCCCAGATACTCTAGCAGATGTTAAAGATCTGATAGTTGAAGCAAAAAGAGAAAACTTCCAATTAGCCTGCTTCCCAGTCAGAGTGTATTGAGTTCTGATAGCAAGGCTAAGAGCTGTGGATTGAATCAAATGTGGACTGTGGGAGTCTCTATTAGTAACAGTTTCTATTTATTGTCTAATTTGAATTGGCCCCTGTTCTGACTGTGGTGTTTACAACAGTTCTTCAAGGCAAGTGTAAATTCAGAAACATTTAAGTGCTTTTCCCAAAGCTGCATAGCTACAAAGCCAGATTTTGAGGATGGTCTGTATCCAAGACTTGCTTGCTTGTGTCTGTACCACGTGCTTAGGACTTAAGGCGAGGTTACAAGAGTTTACAATTCGGTTTGGTAGTTCCTAGACCTGGAGTATCAACCTAGGAAGTATCTAAGAATTGCTCTCTAGCTCCAATCTCAAGATTCTGATTCAGCAGTTCTAGGTGGGACCTAGGAAACTGTCTATTTAAAAATCCAAGTGACTGTTGATCATGAAGTTTAGTAACCACTAATGTTGATGAAGAGATGATAACATGCTTAAAACAATTTCTAAGAATCATACGCAGTGTATCAGTAGTCTGAGGTGACTGACACCCTAGGAAAGACCTACATACATGGGCCACATGGGGCTACTGAGCATTTGAAATGTGGCTAGTGCAAATTGACATGCTGAGGATAAAATATACTCAATTTCAAAGGCTTAGTACAAAATTGCTTATTAGTAATTTTTTATATTTACATGTTGAAATGGTAAGATTTGGGATACGTTTTTGTTAAATATATTGAAATTTGTCTGTTTCTTTTCACTTTTTTTAATGTGGTTACTAGAACATTTAAAATACACATGTGGCTTGCATTGTATCTCTTATAGACTAGCAGTACCCTAGCTACTTAGAAGGAAGGCTTTGTGGAGGAAGTGCAGTTGGACCAAAGCCCTCCTCAGAAAAATGAAAAGGATGTCTGTATGCGAATAGATGTAAAAATGATGGATGAGGACAAAGGCACATGGAAAATATACTCAAGGGGCTCTGCAGAGTGGTCTTTTTAAAATGGAGGGAGGGGGGTTCATTTATAGGAATATTGGCAATAAAGCTAGACAGATATTATGGGTTATATCCCAGCCATATTCAGATATATGTACTCCTGTTGATCATTTTTAACCATAATGAAAGGCTTAGGGAACTTATGTAATTTGCTGTTGGCACACAGCCAGCATGTAATGACAGTGTGATTCACCTTACACAGTCTGACTCCACAGCCAGCATTTAACCCACAAAGTTATGCTGCACAAAGATGGTTTGGCCATCCTTGCTGTTGGTCCTGACTTCTTTTAAGATTTTATTTATTTATTATATTTTGGAGGGGGAGAGAGAGAATCCCAGCAGACTCTACGGTTTGCACGGAGCCCAACGTGGGGCTCAGTCTCACAACTCAGATCATGACCTGAGTCAAAACCAAGAGTCAGAGGTTCAACCAGCTGAGCCACCCAGGTGCCCCTAGGGTGTTTATAGACTTAGAGGAAGGAATGGGAAGAGCCCATTCTTCATCCTGATTGACAAAGAGATTTTTATAAGCTAGATCTTAGTGTTACCATTTACATTCCTAGTTTGTATAGTTTTAAAAAGTTAACATGCTAAGATTGACAACTGGAATTAAATGCTAGTTCTGCAGAGGTCTGGTCTTTGGGATGAAGATTTTCCTTTCAATTCTACATGTGCTAAGTACCACAGAATAGCTGGCACAGGGCTAGGAGAAGGGGATTCAGAGATGAGACTGACACATGTCCTTCCTTCAAAGAGTTCATAAGTAAGCCATTTATATATTACATTACGTATTGAAATACTCTGAAATAATTTCACTAATATACTTTTATCCTTTTAGCCAGTAAAGAAGAAGAAAATCAAGCGTGAAATAAAGATTTTGGAGAATTTACGAGGCGGTCCCAATATCATCACACTGGCAGACATTGTAAAAGACCCTGTGGTGAGTATAGTAGGCGCTGGCAAGGCCCACCAGGGCTGAGCTGGTGTTTGACCCAGAGCACAACTGCCCTCTTTATTTTCCCCCCTCAACCGTTAAGTCCTGCTTTAAAAGTGCTTGATCAGTTATACCATTTAACTAGCTTGGGTCTTTCTTTCAAAGAGACCTCCACCCACAGACTATTTCTTATTCTTCTAGGCTAAGAGACTGATAGCACTGGAAACTGAAATGTGTTAATCCATTTTGCAAACTCAGGTCCGATGCCGATGGGCGATGGGCGCATTGTCGGGCTGCCTACAGCCTGGTGAGACTTCAGCTCCATGTCTTCTGTTTGAAATCCATCCCAAAAATGACCTAAGTGTGGTGATGATCAGAGTGGGGAGGGCTTGTAGCAGTAGAGGGTTTCCTACTACTGAGGCAAGGACTACCAAATTCACCACGTAGTATCCGCAAACATTGTGCCCACTAAAGCTGCCAGGGTTGTTGCTAATGTGTGTTTTCTTTTTCTTTCCCCTAGTCACGAACCCCTGCCTTGGTTTTTGAACACGTAAACAACACAGACTTCAAGGTATAATACATAACCATTTCAAGGTGTTGGGTTTTTAGACCACATAGAAAGCCTTTTAGTGATGTTACTGTTAGAAGAGTTTCCTTCTGACTTGCTTAAAAAGAGCTTTTCATCCTTACAGTGCTAAATTTTAAGGTAGAGAAACTCCTGTACAAGCAGTGTCCACTTCCCACATCTTGATATTTTGCTCTTTCGTTTGTTTTTATGCTCTTTTTAATTACCAATACATTTACTTCTCACCACCTTTACCATTCATTTGACAGTTTCTACAGACATCAAACCTAATAAAAGGCCACAGCACATGTTCAGTCAGGATCTGGCTGTAGGGCATTTCACTTTAAAACAACTATTCAAGAAGGAAGGTATTTTGTATGTACAAACAAGGACTGCTTATACCTTGGGATTCCTCAGAAACTCTGGGCTATAGATCTTAAAAGGGGGTGGGTAGAGAAGGGTGGTGTAAATTCTGGTATAATACAAACCTCTACAATAGATCTCTGACATCCATCCCATCCAGTGGCCTACTTATTTCAAATAGTTCTTAACACCAAACAGGTATACAGCACAGGAATATGGACACTCTCTTGGGTTACAAGCTGTAAAGGTATTTAACTTGGCCTCTGCACCAGTCCAGTATTAAGAATGTTACATATCAATAAATGGGTGAATCCTTTACTGAGAGAAGGAAAAAGAACTATTTTAGAATCAGAACAATAACTTCAAGGAAAACTGTCAGAGGATATCACTAACCATTTAATGATATGTAGATGTAAAAAAAATCTGCAACTTTTTGGAACCAGGAAAGGATACATGACAGTTGTTTGGAGTTTACTTTCAAATTGGGACAGGAATAGTTCTGTTAAATTGACTGATTTGTCAGCAAGCCATCTTGCATACGCACTGCTGATCCACAGTGCCTATAACTATGTAAGCCAAAAATGGGTTAGTTCCCTACTAAGGAGTTTGTATATTTGCCAAAATGCCTTGTATGAGAAGGTCTGGAGATAAGTGAAAAGCAGACTGTAGCAAGTGTATAACATCAATGCATGTTGCATATATAAATTGAAATCCAGAAGTGGATTATAGCTTGAGCAATACAAGTCTAAGTAAGTCTTCATTTCTACATATAAAGACCCAGAGTATCTCCTTTAAAAAGCAAATTTTCTGTTGGAGAAGTAGAGACCAGTGAACAGACAGATCTTGGAACAGTGGCAAATGAGCCAAGCCTTGGTTTGAATTACTACAAAGATGAGAAATTGCCTTCCTATCAGCATTATTTTCATGGCTCAAATGTTGCATTTGTCTTTAACAGCAATTGTACCAGACGTTAACAGACTATGATATTCGATTTTACATGTATGAGATTCTGAAGGTAAGGGAACCTGGAATACTAAATATCTTTAGTTTGATCTTCCTTCTTTTAAACAGTCCAGTTAACTGTGGAAAAGCCAGTGAGTTACCTTTGAAAAGTATGTTGAAAGAAGGGGGCCTCCTCATAAAAGGTTTTAGTAAGTTAATAGCATCAGAGCCCGTGTGGTAATGTAAACATTATGGAATAGGGTCCAATAGGAATGTAATTTAGAATGCTTTGGAAACGGCATTTAGAAGTGAGCTGGGACCCCTTTAAAAAATATTTGTTCTCTCTGTCATCCTCCTTTGAAAGTTACAATTAAATTGTCAAAACTTACAAAAATAACTTCTGATATGCTAGTTTCTGGTATACTTAAAATTCAACAAGTGAAACAGTAAACTAACTCAGCCCTCAAAGGGTCATTGTCCTAAGGATTATGTAAATCTCTTCTAAAGAGATTGCTGACTGAGAGTGGACTTTGATTTCTAAAGTGGGATCACCAATTATCTTGCTCCTAATAAGCATTAAGATCAGCTTTATAGATGAGAAAATTGCTACGAGGTGGCTAAAGTTTCTTACCAAATGACGGTTGCTATAAAGCCTGCATTTGAACCTTAGTAGTGCCCTAAAGAGACCATGCCAGCAGAGATATTTGATCTTTCCATTGGCTCATGCAGTATTGTGGCAAGTAGGACCTCACAAAGTTAAGGATACACTTGTCTAACCCTGGGAACCATAAGAAACCAAGTTGCCCTTCAGGAAGGACAGGAACTTGGCCAGTGACATCAACTGGCTTGAAGGCTGGGATTAGCAAACCCCAAAGGTTATGCTGCTCAGTTCACCCTAGTTTCAGATTGGACATGGTTTTCAAATCAGATTTGATGTCGTAAATAAGGTACAGGGGACAAACAGTAAAATTTTTGTCTTTGTGGGCCATAGGGTCTTTCTCACACTACTCATATCTGCTGTGGTAACAGAGAAGCAGCCAGAGACGATATGTAAACAAATAAGTATGGCTGTGTTAACAATAAAACATTATTCACAAAAACAGGCAGCAGGCCATATTTTGCCCATGGGCTGTGGTTTGCCAGCCTCTGTTGTGGACTCTTAGTTGCTAGAGAATTACTGTTCTTCAAATGAGAGGTTTATAGGACAGACCAGTTTTCTTCTGAGGGGCCTATGTTTGTGAAAATAATCCAGCCTTTGGGTAAAGGGGGAGAGATTGGAAGTAATGCAGTTGGTATACACCTTGGATGTTTTTGAACAGAAAGGAAGTTGAAACAACAGTGTAGGAACAGAACTTGAAGTTCAGAGGCTGTGAGTTTGCTTGACTATGGGA
Organism: Zalophus californianus; assembly: GCF_009762305.2. Classification (NCBI taxonomy): domain Eukaryota; kingdom Metazoa; phylum Chordata; class Mammalia; order Carnivora; family Otariidae; genus Zalophus; species Zalophus californianus. The sequence goes on from NC_045602.1 coordinate 112,677,322, forward strand.
TCTTGAACAGGTGTCTGAAGAATAGGGTGGGAATGATTGTCCTAACCTTGACTCCCAGGGGTGAGGCTAGAAGGAAAACTGTGGAGGAAAAAGATGACTTTAAGAAAATCACTTTTCAGCAAGCTCTTTCTTTCTTACCTGTTCCTCCTACAGGCCCTGGATTATTGTCACAGCATGGGAATTATGCACAGAGATGTGAAGCCCCATAATGTCATGATTGATCATGAGCACAGAAAGGTAAAGTGATAGACTGCCAAGTGTTATTTATTTGTGTGATAGAGTTATCAGCCCATCTTCAACATCTATCACAGTCGCTGTTACCTGTTAAGCACTTGATAAATGTTTGGTAAGTTAATGAACTCATTAATGAATCAGAATGTTGAAGTCAATATTCATATTCCTAAGAATACTATCAAGAAGGAAACATTGGGGGCCCCTGGGTGACTCAGTTGGTAGAGCATGCAGCTGTTGATCTCGGGGTTATGAGTTCAAACCCCACGTTGGGCCTAGAGCTTACTTTGGGAAAAAAAGGGGGGAAGGAAACCGATTAGTGGGCAAAACATTAGCTTTGGGCAAGAGAGCTGGCTTCTGGTTTCATTTATTAAATAACTAGTCTCTTGAGGAAACTCCTTTCTCATTTGCTTCCTTTTTCTTAACTTGTAAAATGTAAATAGGCTTGTGTGCCACTAGGTTATTGTGAGAATTAACTATACACAGTTGTAATACAGATAAAATATTCAGAAAATGCTGCTGCTTAGTTGCAGGTGTCATGAGGTCCCTGAACTCTACAGATGCTTTTAATAGAGCTGCACTGACCACATGGCTTTATAGTCAGTTTTTTAAGGTGACCAAGCCCACCTTTTGTAGGCAGAGATGGCTATCCATTGTAGACTTTGGAGACATAGTTGATTTATTCATCAGCTAATAATTCTTTTAGATTCACACTGTGTAATAGGTATTGTTCTAGAGGCTGGAGATGTAGTAGGTGTGAGACAAATAGACAAAAAAAATTCTTGTCCATAGGAAACTTGCATTTGTGGGAGGCTGGTGGGATAGAAAGTTAAAAGTGTTGTGGAAGAGGGGCGCCTGGGTGGCTCAGTTGGTTAAGCATCTGCCTTCATCCCAGGTCATGATGCCAGAGTCCTGAGATCAAACCCATTTCGGGCTCCGTGCTCAGTGGGGAGTCCCCTCTCCCTCTGCCCCTCTCCAACTCCTGCACATGTGCGTGCTTTTTTGCACACTCTCAAATAAATAAAATCTTTTTTTTTAAAAAGTGATGTGGAAGAGAAATAAATCATGAATAGGGAACGGTGGAGGGTACTGTGGTTTTAAACAAGGTTGTAAAGGGAAGGTTTCATTGGGAAGGTGACGTTTTAACAACACTTGGAAGGAGCCAGCCATGTAATCACAAAAACAAATGTGTCCCAGATGGAAGAAATTGCAGGTGCAAAGGCCCTGAGGCAAGAATGTGCCTGGCATGTTGGAACAGATAGAGCTGGAAAGCATGAACAGGTGGGAGAGGAACAAAATTAGATCAAAGAGGTAAAGAGAACCAGATCATGTAAAACCTTAAAGATCATTGTTCAGGCCTTTTCTCTGAAGATGCAGAGCTTTTTTGCAGGGTTTGAACAGAAAATTGACATATTCTCACATTTTAAAAAAATTCATTACATATCTGTTAGAACAATTAAAATAAAAAGTGGCCATACCACATACTGGCAAGGATGCAGAGAAACTTGATCTCATGCATTGCTGGTGGGAACATCGAGTGGCACAGCCATTTTGAAAAATGCCAGATTGGGGCACCTGGGTGGCTCAGTCGGTTAGGTGTCTGCTTTCGGCCCCGGTCATGATCTCAGGGTCCTCGGATCAAGCCCCACATTGGGAGCCCTGCTCAGCGGGGAGTCTGCTTCTCCTCCTCTACCCTTCCCCCCACTTGCAAGCGCGCTCTTTCTCTCTCATAAATCTTTAAAGAGAAAAAAGAATGAACTAGTGATAATGCACAGCTTGTTGGATTTCATGCTGAGGGGAAAAAAAGCAGTCAAAAGTTACACTGAGGGGTGCCTGGGTGGCTCACTTGGTTAAGCGACTGCCTTCGGCTCAGGTCATGATCCTGGAGTCCCGGGATCGAGTCCCGCATCGGGCTCCCTGCTCGGCAGGGAGTCTGCTTCTCCCTCTGACCCTCTTCCCTCTCGTGCTCTCTATCTCTCATTCTCTCTCTCTCAAATAAATAAATAAAATCTTTAAAAAAAATTTAAAAAAAAAGTTACACTGAGTCCATTTTCAAAATGACAAAATTGGAGGTTGACAACAGAGGGGTTGCCCCAGGGGTTAGGAAGTGAAGGGGAAGGGATAGCACAAGGGACATCTGTGGTGATGAAACAGTTGTGTATCTTCTGGAAGTTCTGTGAGTCTACGCATTGATAAAGTTGCACAGAACTGCATGCCTTCATGCATGTAAAACTGGAAAATAAGGTCTGTCTGAATTGTGCCAGTATCGATTACCTGGTTTTAATGTACTGTAGTTATGCAACATGTTACCATTAGGGGAAATTGGGTGAAGGATATACAGAACATCTCCAACTTTGTGTGAATTTATGATCGTTTTTAAATGAAAAGCTTTTGCTCTGTAGAGAACAGCGGTAGAGGACAGGGGTGAATGCAAGGAGACCAGTTAGGAAAAAAGGCTATTGCAGTAAGTCAGACAGGAGGTGGTGATGGCAGAGTGTGGTAGAGCCAATTGACAAATTTGCAGTACAGTGTATGGGAAACAAGAATCCAGGGTGAAAATGTTTTACCTGAATGACAGCATGAATAGAATTACCTTTAACTGGGAAGGGAGAGGCTGAGTGAAGCAGGTTTGCAGGGAATAATCAAAGGTTTGGTTTTGGAGAGCCTCGGTGGCTCAGTCGGTTAAGCAACTGACTTCAGCTCAGGTCATGATCTCGGGGTCCTGAGGTTAAGCCCCTAGTCGGCTCCCAGCTCTATGGGGAGTATGCGTCTCCCTCTCCCTCTGCGCCTCCCTCTGCCTGTTCTCTCTCTCTCTCTCTCTCTCTCTCAAATAAATAAAAATTTAAAAAAATTAGTTTTGATGTGTCTGTTAGGTGATTGTAAGAGTCAGGGGGCAGGAGGCATGGGCCAGAGAGTATAAGTGGAAAAGGCTGTGAGGTGCTGTGAAGCCACAGACCAGAAATGGTCATCTGGAGTACTTGTTGATAATAAGAAAAGAAAGTCAAAGGGAGCTCTGAAGCACTAATGTTAAGGGGGTAAAAAGAAAAAGCGTAACAAAGGTTATGCTTTCTTTTGTACCTTTTGTTACATTTCCCTTCATTACTGAAACAGGGAAAACACTGTATGTACCTAGTTAACAGTGAACTTAGAGTTGGTGCCAGAGTGTCAGGCGCTGCTCAGGCCCTACGGCTCATACTTGAGATCATTGTTGTGCTTTGCACAGTGGGCAGATAAGGTTGCCTCTTGGGCTTGCCTACTTCTTTTTTGATTTTGTGGATACATTTTGATAGGAGTTGTTTGTGTGGCTTTTCCCTTCATTCACTCAGCAAATTCTTCTTAGGATTTTATTTATTCATTCATTCATTCATTTATGAGAGAGAGCTGGGGGAGGAGCTGAAGGAGAGGGACGAGCAGACTCCGTTCTGAGCATGGAGCCTGATGCAGGGCTCAATCCTACAACCCTGAGACTATGATCCAAGCCAAAATCAAGAGTTGGATGCCCAGCAGGCTGAGCTACCCAGGCACCCCACAAATATTTTTCTTCTGCATACTGGGCATTTTGTTGAATTGTAAAAATTGCATAAGTGAATTACACAGTCTTTTCCCTCAAGGAGCTTACAGTGCATAATAGAAAAAAAAAGGTGGAAAACAAATATACAATAAAGAGTTGTAGATTCTAGTAAATATATTTGAGGTTCAGGGGGCTAAAGGAAAGGATTAGTTCTACTTGGTTAATTTAGAAAAGACTTCATTGAAGGGCTAACCTGAATATCTCAAAAGATGGGGATGTGTTCAGTTAGGGGTCTAGCTTAGACAATGGAAGACATTCTAGTCAGAGGAACAGTTTGAGAAAGTATGCAGAATTACAAAATGGGATTTTTTTTTTTTTTAAGATTATTTATTTGAGAGAGCGAGAATACATGAGACGGGGGAGGATTAGAGGGAGAAGCAGGCTCCTCCCTGAGCAGGGAGCCCGATGCGGGACTCGATCCCGGGACTCCAGGATCATGACCTGAGCCGATGGCAGTCGCTTAACCAACTGAGCCACCTGGGCGCCCCTGGGATGGTGTTTTTTAGGAACTATAAGTCTTGCTGGAGCACAGGAACTAGATCATGGAGAACCCTGTATGCCAAGCCAAGAAGTTTGATTTTTTTTTTTTTTTAAGATTTTATTTGAGAGAGATCATGAGCATAAGTGGGGGGAGACAGAGGGAGAAGCAGGCTCCCCACTGAGCAGGGAGACCAATGTGGGGCTCAATCCCAGGACCCTGGGGTCATGACCTGAGCTGAAGGCAGACGCTTAACCCACTGAGCCACCCAGGCGCCCCAAGAAGTTCGATTTTCATCCTAAATGTACTAGGTAGTCACTGGAAATGTTTAAGATAGTGACATGGCTGGTATTTTTAAGAGTACTCTGATGACAGTGTGAGGGGTAGCTTGAAAGATAAAATTACTCATGATTTATTCTTTCTTTTTTTTTTCTTTCAGCTACGACTAATAGACTGGGGTTTGGCTGAGTTTTACCATCCTGGCCAAGAATATAATGTCAGAGTTGCTTCCCGATACTTCAAAGGTCCTGAGCTACTTGTAGACTATCAGGTGAGAAAAGAAGGGCAGATAAAATTTCAGTCCTGTGTTTTTCACTTAATTTTCACTGTGAAAAATGTCGTTTCGTGCCTTTGAGTAGGCTATTTATGCACATACATGGCTGTCCCTTTCATGAGTGTAAAATATGAATCACTTCAGTTCATCCATCATAATTTATGTTATTTTTATTGCCATAATGTCAGGAGAGTAAGACTAGATCTGCATTTGATCTAACTGAAGAAAAGATACACCAAAGATACTTTTTCTAATCAGAAATTCCAGAGCTAGTTTGAGAATTGTGAGCTAGGTTTAACCAACATTAAGGTAAACTCAAAAATGTTCTCTTATGATTTTCCTAAATTGTATTCTAAAGAGACCTTCTGCTTACCAAAAAAAGGAAAAAAACCCTCTTTCTCCTCACAAAAACAAAGTCCTTGGGACTACCTTTCATGACTGGTCCTCCCAAGTGTTATTATGAGATACCTTACAAAGCTCAGACTCTGTCCTAGAAATTGCTTTTCTGGAATCCTGAGACTATAAGCCTGAATTCAAAAAACATTCTGTGCATAAAAATATTCCATACAACATTATTTATAATGGTGATGAAAAACAAAACACAGTCTTATAGGATAAAGATTAAATTTTGGAACATTTATGCATTATTAATGCTACGTATTAAAAATTTTACATGGGCTCTAATAATTGGGGACCTTAGGTAAGTGGAAAAGCAATTCCAAATAGTATACAGATTGTTTTGAAACAGGGTGGGGGCATAGAAAAAAAGACTGAAAATACATGAGGGTGTTACTGGTTTTTGGATTTTGAGTCAGTGGAGTAGTGTGTGTGTGTGTGTGTGTGTGTGTGTGGTGTATATATATATATATATTTTTAAGCATAAAGAGCAATTTTTATTTTGAAAAGATACTTCACTCTTATTTTATATATGATAACTGACTTTTTTACTTTAATGCAGATGTACGATTATAGTTTGGATATGTGGAGCTTGGGTTGTATGCTGGCAAGTATGATCTTCCGGAAGGAGCCATTTTTCCACGGACATGATAATTATGATCAGGTGATAATGTTGTTCCCATTAGGGAACCTACTGGGCTAACTTAGTGATGGCCAGATCTGCCTACCCATTACAAACTACTATGGATCTTGTTAAAATACAGATGACCAGCCCCCACTTGAGACCCCTTGATTCAGAATCTCTTAGGGTGGGCCCCTAGAATAATTTCCAGTTTATCACTTCTTCAGCCAAGCTGACACTGATTTTCAGATTGGTATTTTGGGAGCTACCAGTTTAGCCTTTTGAAATCAGAGTTTTTCCTCCTATTCTTCTTAATGTGCGGTGCTTGCTTTATTGTGAATACACATGTAAATTGTTTTATAAAACATATATACAAATAAGAGTAGTTTAAGAAATGGAACATTACCTTAGAATCTCCTAGTGGTGAGCTTTCATTATTTTCCCCAACATGTTGGGAATGTTTCTTCCAATATACTGGTTTATATGTGGTGTTTCTATGATCCTTTTGTCTTTTTTTATTGGTTAAGTTGATGTTTGTCAGTAGAAATATAGATGGTGTTTTTTTATACTAGCTCCACTTCCCCTTGAAGATCAAGGGGCCATTTCATTCAAGAGAACCTGGAATGATTCTAGGACCTTGTGGAAGGTACTGTTGCCTTGTTCGAGCACAATGCCCATTTTTAATGAGTCAAAGAATACCACCTGAATCAGTAACTCTATCGTCAGGACCATGCAGGATTGAGGAACACAGGGAAAAAAGAAAAGAATAGTCCCTTCTCTCAAATGGTTCATAGTCTATCCAGTAAGGGAGAGAACATGTAAGGAAATAAGTTGCAGTCATAAATGTCAGAGTAGAGGTGTAGACAGGTACAAAAGGCAGTTAGTGGGAGTAAGTGGTCTGAATGTACAAGAGCATATTCCCAAAAGAAGTGACATCTTCGGTTGGGTTGTGAGGTGGGGGAAATAAAGCTTGACCAGGAAGACATTTCAAGGGGGAAGGAACAAAGTTATAAGACCATTTGCTTTTTTCCTGCACCTTCATATTGGGTAATAATTAGGGAATTTTATATGGAAATCCCTTCTTGCCATGCACAATTTTTTTTTTTAAGATTTTATTTATTTATTTGACAGAGAGTGAGCGAGAGAGGGAACACAAGCAGGGAGTGTGTGAGAAGGAGAAGCAGGCTTCCTGCTAACCAGGGAGCCCGATGTGGGGCTTGATCCCAGGACACTGGGATCATGACCTGAGCTGAAGGCCCCCACTTAACGACTGAGCCACCCAGGCTCCCCACAAAAATTTTTTTTTAAGATTTTATTTATTTGAGAGAGAGAGAGAGATCACAAGCAGTGGGGAGGGGTAGAGGAAGAATTAGACTCCCCGCCGAGCAGGGATCCTGATGGGGGACTCAATCCCAGGACTCTGGGACCATGACCTGAGCCAAAGGCAGATGCTTAACCAACTGAGCCACTCAGGCACCCAGAAATTTTAAATAAGTTGGGACGAGTTCACATTCATACCTTTAACCATGGCTACCCTTTTCTGTTAATTCACTTATGGCTGGTTGACTTAATTATGTAATGTGTTTGTGGTGTGTGTTTTTGTCTCTTTTCGATCCTAGTTGGTGAGGATAGCCAAGGTTCTGGGGACAGAAGATTTATATGACTATATTGACAAATACAACATTGAATTAGATCCACGTTTCAATGATATCTTGGGCAGGTAAGTCATAAAATCTGTGCTTCTGTGCCTTAAGCACTTGGCTGTAAACAGATACTTCGGATCCTCAAAATAGATTACATTCTCTTTGCCAACACTGCAAGTGTGTCATTGGTCTGGTGATGCAGGGTGTTGCATGGGTAGGCCTGTGGTAAAAGCATTGAACTGAATGGCCCATTTCCCAGATTCACTTACCAGGAGTCTGAGTGTAGAGAGTATGGTTGGCAGATTCTGTCAGGGAACAAATTGTAGGTTTCAGGAGAAGGGTTACAATTGAGTCAAAAATCAAAATCTATTGATTTAGCTTGTTTCTCCAAATGACAAAACCCTAAGAGTAATAGAAAAGGGAAATGCATTCTTCAAGACTGATTTGCAGACAGTCGACTCTGACAATAGGAACTAGACAAAATACAAATTCATTAACCACTTAACTGGAGGAGGTGGACTTGCCTGATGAAAAGGCTTTTGCTGACCAAGTGGTAGAGATGTCAGGAATTTGTGTGGGGGTGGGAAAGAGGCCTGATTAACCCAGCACCTGACCTCTTTGCTACACAGGAGCACTTAATCCTGTAAAGTAACCTGAATTACGTTTTGTAGTATCATGAGGACCCAGATTTCTCTTTTCTGCAACACTGCTATTTCCAGTCTCTCCAATTAGTTTTGTTGTCTCCCTAGTGGCAGAGTGGTACAAGACCTACTCTGTTGAGCTTTGATCTTTCTTTGCTAGTGGCTGGGCGGCTAGCCACTAAAGAAAATGTAGAAGTGAAATGTTGGGCTTCTGTGGCCCTCGGTCCATTTCTCATTCCCCCTTTGGCTCTACAGACACTCCCGTAAGCGATGGGAACGCTTTGTCCACAGTGAAAACCAGCACCTTGTCAGTCCTGAGGCCTTGGATTTCTTGGATAAGCTGCTGCGATATGACCACCAGTCACGGCTTACCGCAAGAGAGGCCATGGAGCACCCCTATTTCTGTGAGTCCAACTGTCCAGTCCGCAAAGCTTGTACAGGCCCACCCAGCCGACTCTACAAGGCGGGGGAGAATATGTGTTGTGAAGTAAGCTCTGGGCCCAACAGTTGAAATCCCAGCTGCCCTTAGTGATGGCATCTGTCTTGCAGAATGTTGGGAGGCTTCTGGTTCTCTAACAGAGTGTCTGCCACATGATCACTCCCAAGTAAACTGCTTTTCTTCCCGTGTGGGTGACACTTTTTGAGTCTGGAGTGGTTGGATTAGAACAGCAGCCCTTTGTCTGACCTTGTCTGGCACCCATTCATTGGAGAAGGCCAAGGAGGCTTGAACATATTATCATATGAACACCATGACCTAGGTTTGTGAGCATAGCTAACTGTGCTGTCCTGGGTGTAAATGCCACTTAGTCCCACACCATCCTCACTGTGATGTTAGCCTCAATGTTGGATCGCTCCTTGGCAGGTGGTGAGATGGTTTTGTAGTGAATTGATTACAATCTTGCCCAGTCTTCTGTACCTGAAGCAAACTGACAGGGTGATTGAAGTGGAGAATGAAGTCTGGTCATAGCATCAACCTGCACAAACCTGTAGCTTTGGCCAGTTTTGCACCATGCTTGACAGCTGAGCTGTGGATGGCAATAAAAGCAGTTCAGTCTGATAATATATTATTGTCTTGGCCAGGATAGATTGTACTGTCTCATTAAAACCTAACAAGATCGGGGCATCTGGGTGGCTCAATCGTTGGGCATCTGCCTTCAGCTCAGGTCATGATCCCAGCGTCCTGGGATCGAGCCCCGCATCGGGCTCTGCTTGGCAGGAGGCCTGCTTCTTCCTCTCCCACTCCCCCTGCTTGTGTTCCCTCTCTCACTGTATCTCTCTGTCAAATAAATAAAATCTTAAAAAAAAAAACTAACAAGATCATTTTTGTTTTAAATTAGCTCTGCTGTGGATAATTACCACATCTTCCTCCAGTTTGGTTTAAGAGTTGGCTTCTGTCACAGTTTGACAGGAAGGATAGTTCTATTTTATATCACTTGTCTAATTCATGGTGAAGGCTCTTGCCACCTTCCGTTCCTCTGGAATAACATAGACTATAAATAAAGTAACAAAGATTGAGGATGGCTGCTTTAAGGCCCCAGACCATTACCTTCAAGTGTCACGAACCTAACCCTTTTTGTCTTTTCCAGATACTGTTGTGAAGGACCAGGCTCGAATGGGCTCATCTAGCATGCCGGGGGGCAGTACGCCTGTCAGCAGCGCCAATATGATGTCAGGTTAGTTCACTGGTAACTTTCCTGGGGGGACAAAAGTAGAAGTCAGTTGTTATTCTTAGGTTTGCTCCCTGTTTGTGGCCTAGTTTCTTGTGGCCCTTCTCTTTTCCATAATGATTATCTTCCTGACTGCTGACCTGTGTGGTCTCCTCACCAGGCTTCAGCATGCTTTTTGACACCTGGTATGCTTTAGTGACACTGCGTATGGTATCAACAGTCTCTTCTAGGCCAGAGTCCGAAAAATTTTTCACAGAGGGACTTGAAAGTCCCAACAAACCATGAAGAGTAAAAAGAGATCCTTTCATCTCATAGTTTAGAGTGACAGTAGTTGCATGAACCTCACAAACAAGATTAAGAAATTAGGGGTGGGGGTAAAGGTGGGGTTTATACATAGGCATAAGAATCGTTCTCCAGAGCATCTGTAATGTGCCTAGTAAATTGTAAAGGCTTATATGAAATTATTCATTATTGTTGAGTCATCGTGAATTAAGAGCGAGTTTTTGTACAGAGTACACAATTTTGTAAAGGAAGCCAACATAGGCTCAGCCCCTAAGAATTACACATGTAGGCAACATCCATGCGGGTGTATTTGTGGTAGTGAGTATATTTACTCAGACACCCTCAAAGAATTGTCACAATTGTTTTTTGTTGTTGTTTTGTTTTTGTTTTTTTAAGAACTGGCTACCTTCTAGAACTTATCCTCTAGGTATCTTGCCTATGGGCAAAATGATACATATCCAGGGCTTATTTGTAATAGCAAAGCATTGAAAACAGCTCCCAGTGGGAAACTGGTTAAATCAATTATGGGACATCCATTCAGTGGAAAGCTGTATAGCCAAAGAAAAGAATGAGCGTTTCATGTTCTTTTTTAGCTCCAACTCCAAAATAATAATGTGAAATGAAAAGAGCAAAATGCAGAACCATGTCTAAGACCAGGGCAAGAATATATAATTATATAATCACATTCTTATATATGACTTTTATATGCACATTCTTATACAGTTACATAATATATAATTATATAATCACATTCTTATATATGACTTTTATATGCACATTCTTACACAGTTATATTCATGTATATGCATAAAATATTTCTGGAAGGATACACCCCAAAAATGGTACCATAAGTTGGCCAAGCAAAAGTGCAAGAGAAATTTTTTACTATACACTCTTCTGAACCTTTGGTATTTTGTACCATGTGAATATTTACCTGTTTAAAAAAATACATATATAACAATTTGAAAATTAACTGGATAATTGAGGGGGACAGATTGAGGGTAATTCTGGTCATTAGATGAGTAGAAAAAAATAAATGGCAATAAATTCTAAAACACTATTTTAGCATTTCCTCACTGAAAATGACTTGATAATTTTGAAAGCTGCCAGCTTAACTAGGCAGCATGATATAAGAATGCATGAGCTTTGGCTCCCGCCTTGTGCTCTTCAGTAGGGCCATGACTAGCCATATGTGACTATTTAAATTAATTAAAATAGAACAAAATTTAAAACACAGCTCCTTGGTTGCACTAGGCATATTGCAAGTTCTCAGTAGCCACATATGGGTAGTGACCACTGTATTAACAGAGGTTACAGGGCAGAAAGTTTGGTTGGATAGTTCTGCCCTAGACAGGCGTCAGTTTTAATTCAAGCATAGTTGCCACTTACTCGCTGTGTCCTTTGTACAGACTTCTTAAATTCTCCAAGCTTGGATTTCTTTACCTGTCTCCTAAATTGATTAGAAATTAATTTTAATTTGAAATTAGATTTAATGTGTAAAAATCTGGGCGAGTAGAGGCCTTCAGAAAAAGCACTCGTGGAGTTCCTGGCTTGTCTCAGTCAGAAGAGCCTGCAACTCTTGATGTTTGGGGTTGTAAGTTTGAGCCCCATGTTGGGTGTAGAGATTACAGAGAGAGAAAAAATAACTTGTGTCACTTTTGAAATAGGTATTATATAAAACTGGTGACTAAGATTTCCATGGTTGATATCTGGCTCACTATTAGCTGTTTTCTTTTAGGGATTTCTTCAGTGCCAACCCCTTCACCCCTTGGACCTCTGGCAGGCTCACCAGTGATTGCTGCGGCCAACCCCCTTGGGATGCCTGTTCCAGCTGCCGCAGGCGCTCAACAGTAATGGCCCCTTCTGTCTCCTGATGCCTGAGCAGAGGTGGGGGAGTCCGCGCTCTCCTTGATGCAGCTTGCGCCTGGCGGGGAGGGGTGAAATACTTCAGAAGCACCGTGTCTGAACCGTTGCTTGTGGATTTATAGTAGTTCAGTCATAAAAAAAAAATTATAATAGGCTGATTTTCTTTTTTTTTTTTCCTTCTTTTTTTTAACTCGAACTTTTCATAACTCAGGGGATTCCCTGAAAAATTACCTGCAGGTGGAATATTTCACGGACAAAATTTTCCCCCCCTTTCAAATTCAGTTTCTCATCACTAAAGAACAAAGATGAACCAGCCTCAATCCCGGCTGCTGCATTTGGGTGGAGATATCTTCCCATGTCCACCATTGCTCCCCCACCATCCCACACTATGGGGGGTTTATATCTCATGCTCTTCTCCAGAGATTACAAAAATGTTTTAGCTTCTTCAAGGGAGGTGGGAAGGAAGGAGGAAGGGAGGGCCCAAGCTACAAGAGCAGTGTACTGCTGGTCACTTTTCTCACACTACTCCAAGTGCTTCAGTGGGGTTGTCCTGGTGAATCTCGTGGAAATATGTCTTAGTTTCATTGAGATGCTGAAAATCTACCCAAAGTGCAGACAGGTCCTGAAAACGTCTGTTCAGTATGAATCATGTCTTATTGACCTAACCCTAAATCCAGCTCACTTCTACTTTTAATTCCAGTTCAGTTTAAGATTATAATACCTTCCCTCCTGGGCTCCTTACCTTGGCCCTCTCCCCTGTCATCTCCCTATGTGCTCTATAGCTGGGGGGAGGGGGAGGAAAATTCTTTCTCAGTTTTCTTTGACTTGGCCATTTTGAATTCAGTTAGTTACTGGGCTTAACTTATTGCTTTTTACAAAAGAAAAACATTGTCTATATAGGTTTCATGCTAGCAACTCTGTAAGAGCTAATGGAAGATGTGGCCACGCCGAGTTTCATCTTAAGCTTTCTACCTTCTTTTCTTCCTTTCTTCCCCTTCCTTCACATGCCATCCAGTGAGAAGACCTGCCCCTCAGTCTTGTAAATGTATCTGAGAGGTAGGAGCAGAGCCACTATCTCCAGTGAAACTGAAATGGTAGACCTGTAATTGTGGGAAAACTATAAACTCTCTTGTTACAGCCCTGCCACCCCTTGCTGTGTGTATATATATAATACTTTGTCCTTCATATGTGAAAGATCCAGTGTTGGAATTCTTTGGTGTAAATAAACGTTTGGTTTTATTTATCAAGGTTAGATTTAAGTTCCCTGTGTAAAGGTCTCGCTGGGTGGGTGTCTCACGTTCACATCTGAGGGGCCTGCAACCCTGTACCGTGGAGGCTTCCCAAGGCCCCCATTTTTATACATCCCCTCATTCGACCCATGGTACCGGGCAGGGCAGAGAGGCCTTAAAAAAGCACCACAAGCCAAAGCGTCTCTGGGGATTAAGGATCCTTTGCCATAAAACTCATTTTGTGTCTCAGCAGTGCAGGGATTGGGGATGGAAAAGTCGCCAGTTTTTGTGTGTTTGTGTGTGTGTAAAGTGGATTTTCCACTGTAATCCAACCACCTAAGTTTATCAGGTGCTTCACTGAGGAAGCCTAGTTTTTTAAGCACAATAGCAAAACCATCAGCTCTGTATTTCTCCTGTTTCATTACAGTAGCTGCTTGTGGGAACTAGGAAAAATTCTTCCAACATATTTGAAGGCCTAAAGTCTTAGTTCCCCTTTCTCCTACCTTTATAGATCATAAGCCTTTCTCGCCTGGGCGCCATAGACAAGCATAATTGTTTCACGAGTTGAATTTAATGAACTTATCTAACTTTATAACCCATCTTGGCTCTAGTAACTTGATCAAGGTGGTGGCTTTCGTGAATATAACGGTAAACTTTAGAGGAAGCTAAAGCCTCCTTTTATAATGCTTCTCAACCATAGGGAAAACATGCCACACACACCCTGTGTGGCAGGGTGATTTTCTTTCTTGTGGCCACTTAACAGTGGATATTTATTGTTCTTGACCCTTTTATGCCCTAGAATGCTGTGGGGGTTACCATGTTGAATTTGTGCAGAAGCTAAAAGCACCGGATGTGCCAGAGATGCAATTTGTGATTACGTTTGCACTGGATTGTGATTTGAACAGGACACTTACGACTAATGAATTCTTTCTTTTGAGGTGGGGAGGAGGGTTGTAAATCGAGACTTCACATCCCACCCTTAGAGCTCAGAGAATGTTGTGGCTGAGGTTGATGTGGGGAGCTGCAGACAGCTGGACCTCCTAAAAACACATCAGACCTTGCAAGAGACGGAAGGTGAATGCAGAGGACTCTGAAATGCCACCCAAGAACCTTTTAAAATAAATAGAAGTTTTTAAAATGCTACTTAAGGAGTCACTGCAGAAGCATGAAAAAAAGAAGACCCAGTTGGGTGGGTGGGTGGGGGGCAAGGGTTTACAGAGTAACAACTTCTGTGTTGTTGTAAATTACCTCATCTGTATACCTTGTATTGGGACACTTTATTTCTCAGCACTACCTGTGTCTGCATTGATTAGATGGCAGGAAATGGAATGCCAATATAAGACAGTTGTGTTGGCAATTACTCTGAAAGGTTTTTTAAGTATTTTTTTAACTTTGTTTGAAGTGGCCCCCCCCTTTTTTTTTTAAGTTTGAAGTCAGAAGTTCCCCCTCGCCCCCTTGATTTATTGGTTGTAATTGTATTGTAATTGGTATAACTAAAACATAACTGTGCTGGGAAGAAGTTGTGCCATGAAGGTCTTTAATTTTTTTTAAATAAAAACATTTAAACAAATGAAATGTCCCTGCAGCCTGAGCAGTATGCTTCTCCAACCGACACCGTGTGTGATAGATGGCTTAGCTTTCGTGTGCTTTGAATTTAATTTTGGGTTGATGGAGATGTGAAATGGGATGGATTAAGATTGGTTGAGGAGCACTGAAGTCTGGAAGTTTTTGACCTGAAGAGTCAGTGAAGAGAGCATGGTGGTGTTGCTAAACAGGATTGGTTTCATTCCTGCCCTTGTCACTTACTGGGCTACTTGGCAAGTTACTTAACTTGTGAATCTGTTTCATCATCTATAAAATGGGGCCACTGCTTTCTTGGGATTGAATGAGAGTAAATGTCAAGTATCTGGCACCTGCTACGCTCTTGATAAACCTAATTGCCCTGGTATGGAGGATTGGTTCTGGGTCCTGACTTTGCAAGTGATTCACGGTACAATCCATTCTCTGGACCTCCTCGTCCTCTGTTCGGTCAGGGTGAGGTTGGGTGAGGTGTCTTCTGAGTTCCTTTTTAGCTCTAATACTGATTTTAGAAAGTTTGGTGCTTAAATAAAAAGGTCCACAGAGACGGCTTTGTTCAATTGCAGAAAAGATCGGTGTCGAGTGAATGGTAGTAAGCCCTGTGGACGGTCAGCCTTGGAGATACCTTAGCCCTGGAGGCAACTTGCAGAGTCCTGACTTCAAGATGTTCTGGAGAGCTTGTAGGAACATATTTGGTAGCTTAAACAAACTGTTCAAAGGGCTGGTAAAAGAGGTGAAAAAGTTTACTTGCTTCTCAGTGCCAAATGAGCCAATTCTGCAAGATTATATACTTGAGTTGCCATTTGATCATTCTCATTTAACCACAATTTTTAAAAATTGAAATCAGGAAATGCTGTTATCTCAGACTTCTAGTTTCCTTTAAATGTTCACTGCGTACTATTTTATGACATCCACTTGTTATTAATATTGGGAGTTGAGACATGGTTTAAGAGGAACTGTTGTGTAATCTCTAACCCTAACTTTTCATGAACTTTAATTTTATTTCCATTTTATACATGAGACAGGAAGACTAAATTGCTAGAGTGGGCCTGTTAGAGACAGAGGAATCTATTTTGTAAAATTGTCTTCGGGGTATGGCTAATTACCATAGTCCTAAAATAGTCGAGAAAATTGGAGATTGGTTGACAGATTGGGGAATTTTCATTTCCTCTCAGTCTTTAAATTTCATCTTGCCTCACCTGTTGTCAAGTGTGGTTATAATTAGAACTGACCATTTGAACATCTCCTGAAGAATCTAGTTTTTTTTACCACTGCCTACAGACTCCCACCAGCAGATTCTCTCCCAAGATCAGGGTTGGGTTGAGTATTTGCTCAGCCATCAGTCCTTGCCTGCCCCCAGCTGGTGATCTCCTCCTCCCTTGTGCCTCAGCTCCAGGGACTGTGGCTGATTTTCCTCATGGGACATGCTTGCTAGAGAGGCTGTCTTCCCCAGGGCCTTTTCCTGCTTGAGGAAAAAGTTAACCAAAAGGCTTTGAAGTAAAGTAGTCCCTGGTTCCCTCCTCAAAAAACAAGTCTAAAAACCTTGATCCAAGCAGGTATTCACCCAATCTCGAGTCCCCTCAGCCTCCTTCCCCCTACTGCCATCACTACTCCCATTCCCCTCTGTCTTGTAACACCTGAGCTTTGTATTGTATTATTGTCTCTCCCCGCCTACATGTAACCTCCCTGCTGACCTTATATATCGTACTAATCTGTGCATCCTCATAAAAACTTTTTTTTTTTTTTAAAGTGCACCAATATCCCTCAGGATTGAATAGAGTAGCACATGGAAAATGCCTAGCACCATACCAGGTGCATAACAGATGCTCAGTCAAAGGTAATTCCAGCTCCACTCCCACTTCCACCTTCCCACACCCCCCCCACAGTAAGTAATGGAAGTACGTATTATTGCATAAAGAGCATCTCAAGGTCAGAAGACTCTTGCCCTTAAGTTTGCAGCTGTAATTAAAAGTCATGGGTCAGACTGAAAATGTTTATTTAATGAGCCCTTGGTGAAATAAAAGTGGCTGAAGACTAAGCAATGAGCCTGACCAATTTAGTAGACTTTGATGCTAACAGCCCTGCTTTCCACCACTTGTGTATAATAATATGAAATTCAGACTATTCTCAAAGTAAAGTAGATGTATAGAGAGTGTCACAAGATAGTCTGGCTCTGGAGTCAATGTATTCAAGTACTATTTCTAGATTTTGTACCCTACTATGATTCTGTGCTAAATTGAACCACTTCAGAGAAGTAACCTAGAAGAACTGCAGATGTCCTGGTTCTAAACAGAGTTCTGTCTGGGTGTGTGGTTTGGGGTCAGTTACTTAAACTCTCTGAGGCTATAACACACCCGTGAGCCTACTGCCCAGGTAAGCTCCCTTTGCCCTTTATTTCCTGATCATGTCCTCTTTTCCTCCCTGCCCCAGATGTTCTAATACTTTCTTCATCTGTAAAATTGGGGTCTAAATACCTGTTTTCATAGGGTGGTGGTTCACATTCAATGATAAGTGTTTGGAAAGTGCCTGGCACACACTATAGTTGGACTAAATGCTCATTTCCATTGTACAGTTGTGCAGATTCATGTGCAGAAAGCGAACATCACGTGTATAGGGATGCCATAGGTTGGTGCATTCATTCCCTCAATTTCACAGTAGATGATGGTAACGTGTTTTCTTTAAGAAAAAAAAATCCATCCATTAAATGTGACCGATTTTCAACGATGAAAGTCGTTTGTAATTTGCATGAACGCCAACATTGCCTTGTCTGTTCCCACCCCATTTCACTAAGATTATCACTCTATCTCCTTTGAATTTTTAATTTGTCTACTGAAAACTTAAATATTCTTGCAGTGTAGCAAATTACAGTGTGGATTTGCCTCCCTGTGGCCGTAATCACCAGGGATTCTTAGTGGTCTCAATGTAATGCCTCCAGATGGGAGCTAATAAAATGGCCAGTCCTCTTCTTGGAGAAGTTCCTGAGGGGATTGAGTATTTCTGAGTCAGCTTCATTCTTGCATCATCTGCTTTGACAGTTTTCTTGCCTTCTCTAAAGAAGAAAAAGGAAAAGCAGCAACTGGTAAGTGGTTTCCTGATCCCACCCTGTGAGTCAGTCTCAGCTATAGATAAACATTTGTAGACTTATCTAGAAAGGAAGGAGGACGACATTGCTTTTTTCTGTGTGAAAAGTTCTCGGAACTCCACAGTGAATTTCCTGTGAAGAAGCTTACATACACACAGTTCCCCACACTCTGATGCACACCTTCTTCTGTTCCCCGCTCACCCACTCTGCTCCATCCTCCTCAGCCCAGGGTTTCTTACACACTCACCTTATTGACTGGTCTTTCCAGAGTTCATTTGTTTATGTCAGATGCCCTTCAACAAACATTAGGTGGTGTTCATGAGCCCAGCCCTGTGCTAAACAGTGGAGATTGGAAGAGATGAGACATAAACCCAAGGGGAAGTGTGTTCTTGTCAAATAGAAAAGTGAGAAACAAAACTATGTGTATGGGCAACTGTTTCTAAAAAGAGTTCCTGGAAAAATCAGATTGCCAGTCAACATGGTAGACTAAGCAGGTAGCCACCTAACCTCCTGCTCTAAATACATAAGGATGCTGGCTAAAATAACAATTTATTTTAAATAGCCAATTTCAAAGAAAGAAATGGAGGTTTCCAGGTGACAGAAGAATTCATTCTGAAGGTAATTGGATATCAAAGTCACAGTGACCCCCACCCAAGACACTGGGCATAGATACAGATGGGCCATAGAGGCTAGGGGCTAGGGTTTGAATGCCCCCAGAGAGATGGGAGATAGCCTCAGGGCCTTTCAAGGTAGAAACTGAAATAGGCTGCCTCCAAGAAAAAAAAAGTGGAAGAAAACTACATGTTAACTGTAGTAGCCGCTGGGAGGTGAGGTTAAGATAAATGTCACAGGGGCGCCTGGGTAGCTCAGAGTGTCTGCCTTTGGCTCGGGTCATGATCCCACAGTCCTGGGATCAATCCCCAGCGTCGGGCTCCCTGCTCAATGGGGAGCCTGCTTCTCTGCTCCCTCTGCCGCTCCCCCTGCTTCTGCTCTCTCATTCTCTCTCTCTCAAATAAGATCTTGAAAGAAAAAAGATAAATGTCACAAAAACTCAGTCTGCGGGAAGGAATCCTAAGCTCTTGGGGCAGAGAGAATGGTCAAGGAAGCCTTCCCAGAGGAAGGGCTGCTAGAGCCGGTTAGGGAAGAGGCCCAGCCTTAGCACAGTTGAGCCACCAGGGCCTGCATCTGGGGTCAGAACCCATGTCTCCTGGCTCAGTTCTGCTTCCTGCCTTTGCATAGCTGTTCTGTCCAGTTTTCTAGCCAGTCATTATAAATTTTTTCTTTCTCTCTTTGGCTCTCTGAACCTTTCACCAAAAACACTTCTGCCTCACACAAATCTCTAGGTCAACTGTAACTGTAGTTCAACTGTCTAAACTGGATTCAGCCAAACAGTTCTGCTTTAGGTTGAGGCTGGGCTGGGCTCCTGTGTTGATCGGACTCCCGTTTGTTCCCTGTGGTTCCTTCTGAGACCCGTGCTGAAGTTGGAGCAGCTGCCCAGGGTTGTTGGAGCACAAGAGGCCAAATGAAATCACACAAGCAAAGAAATAGTTGAAGAAATAAAGGTTGGGAATTTTCTAAAATTAAGGACAGACAGCCATAGATCCAAGACGCTCAAAGAACACCAAACAAAATATACGTATATACTAGGCCTATCCAAAATGCTAAAACAACAAAAAAATGCTAAAACAGAATCTTAAAAGACCAGCCCAGAGAAAAAAATGACCTACAGAGAAAGCAAAAAATTATCAAATGATGCAAGCCAGAAGACAGTGGAGTGACCAGCACTGAAAGAAGAAAACCTGTCAACCCAGAATCCCACACCCAGTGAAAATATCTTTGAAAATGAAGGGGAAATAAAGTCTTTAGAAGAAAAAGAAAAACTGAGGGAATACATTGCCAGAAGACCTCTGTTTCAACTAGAAATATCAACAGAAGTTCTTTAGGCAGAAGGAATGTGAAACCAGACAGAAATGTGGGTCTACAACGAAATTAAGAGTGCTGGAAATGGAATAAATGGAAGTAGAATTTAAAACTTAATTGCTTAAAATAAGTCTACAGAGGTCAGGAAATCTGTAAAGGGGCAGGTAAATTTAAGTTTTGCATGTCCTATGATCTCTGTTGTAAGCACTCAACTGCTGTGGAACGAAATCAGTCTTAGGCAATAGGTGTGTCAGCATGGCTGTGTCCAATAAAACTTTATGGACTCTTAAGATTTGAATTTCACATAATTTTTATGTGCTACAAGTTACTCTTTTGGCCTTCCCCCCCCCCCAATCATTTAAAATTGTTAAAGCCATTCTTGGCTCAGGAGCCATCCTTTAGATTGTGTAATTATAGCATATGTAAAAATAAAAAATAGTATACAGGGAATGGTGGTATATCTGTACAATGAAATACTGAGCAATAAAAGGAATACACTTGTACATGCATTAACGTGGATTAATTTTAAAATAATTATGCTGAGTGAAAGCCAGACAAAAAGCCTACATACTGTTTGAGTCCGTCCATATAAAATTCTAGAAAATGCAAACTAATCGCTGGTGACAGAATGTAGTTAAGTTGTTCTCTACAAGTGCAGGGTAGGGATTGGGGGTGGGAGAAGAAGAGAAGGGATTTAAGAATAAAGTGTAATAGGGACACCGGCGTGGCTCAGTCGTTGGGTGTCCAACTTCGGCTCAGGTCATGATCCCGGGGTCTTGGGATTGAGCCCCGCATCGGGCTCTCTGCTCCGCGGGAAGCCTGCTTCTCCCTCTCCCACTCCCCCTGCTTGTGTTCCCTCTCTCGCTGTCTCTCTCTGTGTCAAATGAATAAAATCTAAAAAAAAAAAAAAAAGTGTATGACAACCGCATGAAGAACAGAAGAGAGAAAATGGGAATCCACTATTATAAGGTCTTTATGCTGTACATGAAGCAGGATTCTTTGAAGGCAAACCGGTTAAAGAGGTGTGTTGGGAATCCTAGGGGAAATCACTAAAATTAGGCTCTCCACCTCTTTCTCACACTCAGCCCAAGTTTTGTACAGAGTTCCACCCCGGCTCAATGGGGGAGCATGAGACTCAGGCCAAACCAATCAGCACATAGTGGCCACGGTGACTGGTTCGGGCTGAGGCAGGTGACAGAAAACCAGTGGGACATGTCAAGGCTTTTCTTGGAAATGCCAGGACAAAGACAATTCAACTGTATTTCACAGAGTCAGATGTAGAAAGTACTTGAGACCTGGCACTGACAGAGCCCTGTTATGAACCAAGACCTGTGGGTGAACAGTCAACAGGAAGAGGTGGGCAGCTGAGAGAAGGGAGAGAGGATGCAGAAGGGCAAGAACTTTTCAGTTATGTGAGCCAATGAAGCTTTTTGCCTGAGCTTGTTTGGGCGTGTGTGATTTTCAGTCACCTGCTGTGTTACAAAATACCACAAATTATCTTTCCCCAGCTCACGCATCGAAGTGTAGGTTAGCTGGGTCCTTTGCCCTGGGTCTCACCAGTCTGAAATCAAGCTGTCAGCCAAGACTCTGATCTCAACTGAGGCTCAGGGTCCTCTTCCAAGCTTACTGTTGGCCAAATTCTGTTCCTTGTGTAGGACTGAAGCCCTCCACACCTGGAGGCTGCTCCACATTCCCTGCCGTGTAGCCCTCTCCACAACATGGAAGTTTACTTCTTAAAGGTGAACAGGAGAATGTCTGTGCTGCTTTGAATTTGTCCTACAGGTAAGGCCTGCACCTTCTTTTAAAGGACGTCCCTGATTTAAGTCCACCCAGACCAATTTCCCTCCTGACTACTTCAAAATCCACTGATAGGGAGATTCGTTATGTCTGCATAATCCCTTTACCTTTGCCGTGTAACATAACGAGAGCGAAAACCCATCATATTCACAAGTTCTGCCCACACTCGAAGGGATTATACAGCCATGTACACCATGGAGTAGGAATCTTGAGGACCATTTTAGAATTCTGCCTACCACAGAGACCTGATGCCCTTTTGCCTTACACTCAGTCATGAATCAGTTTCCAGAATTTTCCATGTTTTACTAGACTTCAAGTTTGACCTCTTTTCACTTGGCTTTACAATTGCCTGGTTACTTGTCTCTCTTCCCCCATTAGAAGCTGACAACTGAATAAGTATTCGTCATCTCCATTCCAGCTCACAACCTGGCACAGGTCTGGTGCTCCACAAATTGTTGTATGGATAAATGGAGTTGATTCTTATGTTGGGGATGAGGATTAATCTAGATGACTTCAAAGACCACATTGATTGTGAATATTCTTTAATTCCACCCTGCTGACTGCATACTGTCCAAACTTGAGCATGGTTTAAGAGGTCCTACCTGACCAGCCCCACGCACACTTCTCTGCCCTCACTACTGTCAAAGTCCCACTTTTTCATTACTGTCTGTGCTGTAAGAACACTAAATCACTTCATTTCTAGACTACGGTTTGCTTTTTTAGTTTCACAACAGTGCCTGTGGTGTGTCCTTAGCCTAGAAGTTTCTTCCCTGCATCAACGGACTTAATGCTGCTACCCATCATTTCTATAAACTTAGAAATCACTACCCCAGAAAAAAATTTTAAAAATAAATAAATAAATCACTACCCCAGGACTTTTTTCTTCATCA